>NC_081411.1:309644004-310009004 GCF_030272615.1 Cryptomeria japonica | reverse complement strand
AACTATATACACTATGAATAGGATATTGGTAAAGAGAGGTAAGGATAAAAATCCTTATGAATACTAGTATGATAGATCACCTAATGTCAGTTATTTTAAGATTTTTGGTAGTAAATGTTTTATCAAGAGAGGTGAATATGTTGGTAAGTTTGATGCTAAGAGTGATGAAGGCATATTTCTTGGGTACTACACCAAGAGTAAAGCCACCAAATGTTACAATAACCAGACAAATAGAATCATTGAAAGTGCTGATGTCCAAGTGGATGAGTGTCCTAAAGTCTTAGGAGAAACTAGTGAGGAGAAGAAGGAAGATGAACCTTATATTCTGATTTTGGAACCAGAACCGGTGAAGCCAGAAGTTGGTGAAGTGAATGTTGTAGTACCAGTTCAACAAGAATAGATAGATTCTGTAGAACATGATGATAGCGAGGAAGAAGAACCTAAAGATAATGATCATGTCATTCCAAGGTATGTGAGACTCAATCACAATCCTGACCAGATTATTGGAGATAAAGATGCAGGAGTGTAAACTAGAAGAATAATTAGAGAGAATTCTTGCATGATCTCCACTATTCAGCCTAGAACTGCTAAGGAAGCCTTTGGAGATGATCACTGGATCAAAGCTATGGAAGAGGAGCTTGACCAGATTGAGAAGAATAATACATGGACCCTAGTACCCAAACCAGTGAATAAAAATGTGAGAGGAACTAAATGTGTATTCAAGATTAAACTGAATGAAGATGGAGTAGTAGTCAAAAACAAAGCTAGATTGGTATGCAAAGGTTATGCACAATAAGAAGGAGAAGACTAAGGCGAGACATTTGCAACATTTGCTAGATTGGAAGGTGTTAAGAGTCTACTTGCATTTGCAGCATATAAGGGATTCAAATTATATCAGGTGGATGTGAAGTCAGCATTTCTAAATGGAATTCTTGAAGAGGAAGTATATATTGAACAACCAGATGGTTATGCTTTGACAAATGCAAAGGATATGGTGTGTAAACTACACAAAGCTCTATATAGTTTGAAGCAAGCACCAAGAGCATGGTATGAGAGACTACATTCACATCTAATGAAGATAGGTTTTCAAAGAGCTAGTGAAGACAACAATATATATCTCATGATTGAAGGAGATAAGATATTGGTTAGTGAAGTGTTTGTAGATGATATCATTTTTGGAGGCAATGATACATGAGTGATGACTTTACAAATGAGATGAAAAGTGAATTTGAAATGTCTCTCGTAGGAGAGATAAAATTCTTCATAGGTTTGCAAATTCAATAGATGAAGAGTATTTTTATCACACAGTCCAAATATGTGAAAGAGGTATTGAAGACATTTGGAATGAGTGACTGTAAATCAGTTCAGACACCAATGGTTACAGGTAGTAAACTGTGTAAGGAGGATGATTCTGCATCCATCAATGAAAATGAGTACATGTCAATGATAGGGAAAATGCATTATGTTGTTCATAGCAGACCAGATATTGCTCATGACAGTCAACCGGTTTACTTGACAGTGATATTGCAATTTGTAGTTCAGTGTTTGAACCAGTCAATTCTGAGTTTGTCTTGAGAGGTTGTTTTTGTTTGGTGAAAAGTTTATGTCAGTTTTATATCTACCGATTCACCCCCCACTCTTAGTAGTTGATTGGATCCTCATTGATTTATCATACCATCAGAGTGATACGGGATCACAATGACAACTTCATTTCTCCTATTTCTATCCCTCTTGGTAAATAGAATAATAAAGTTGCCGAAGCTATAGGGGCTAATCACAGTCTTAAACTTGCAAAACAAAACAATTGTAAGCTTGTTTAGGTTGAGGGGGATTCTAAGAACATTATCAACTACCTTAAAATAAATTATACTCCGGCTAAGAATGTTGATATTTGGATGAAAAAAGCCAAAGACATTATTAAAACCTTTGATAAAATTATGTTCGCTCATATTTATAGACAAGCAAATGTGACTGCTGACTTCCTTGCCAATAGGGGATTGATGTGTAAGGCCCAAATTTGTTGGTCCCATGGTGACATGCCTTGGACTCTAAACTTGCGATGTATTTGCTCCATGAGTGAACTTAGGGGAGTAAAGTTAATGATTATTAGTGCTATTATGACTTTGCGTGTTTTTAGAATTGCTAATACCTTCCATTCTAAGACAGGTGGCTAGAGAGGACATAATAAATGATGCAAATTTATTTCCCATGCGTTGTGGGTGATTTCATACATTTTCTGGAGTATTGCCTTAAATCTGGAAATTTGCTGCAGACAGAATTACAGAGAGCCTGAGAAAATGGGTGGTGCCAAAAAGAGAATTGAGTCACCTAGCTGTGTGCAACTTAAGAATGAAAAGAAGCTGAGCGCATTTTGAAGAAAGGTGGGTTTACTAATTACATTAAGAGGCTTCAAGGGAAAAATGAAGATGTTACCAGGTATTTTTCTAAAAACTAGAAGGATGGCTCGATTATTATTCATGGTCGGAGGGTCCTGGTAGATGAAACCTTTACTGCTCAGGTTACTGGGTTATCAATGGAAGGTATGAAGTATTATAGAGATAGGGTGTATGTGGAGCAAGCTGTGTAGGGTTTCCCTCACAAGGAGGAGGAGCGGGCTAAAATTGTCAAGAAGACGGTTAGCTTCTATAATATTGCGGTCATCAAACCTTTCTAGCAAAATCTTCTCAAGGTATTTATGAGTTATATTACTTTGGATGATCGGTATACAAGGGTGTATGGGCACCATTTTGTTATTTTGAATCATTTCCGCTATGGGGTGAAAATGTCTTTCCTGTTCTACCTCATGTTTTCCCTTAGGACTAATTTCAGTTACCACCATAAGAACCCTGCTAAGTTTCCCATTGTGCATGAAGGCTTGCTAGTTCTTATTGATGCACATTTTCATGCTTTTCCTCTCCCTAAGGATTTTGTCCATATTTCTTCTGAGAATGATTAGACTAGTGCAGGAGACTCTCAGAATGATAATTCTGGGTCTAGGTCTGAGGAGACTACACCTCTCCTGAAAAAAGCTAAAGTGGAAACTCCTTCGAGCTCTAAAACCAGATCGATAGGAAGGGATCATCTGGTCACAAGAATATTGTTATGTCCTCCTCCTCTACTTCGGCTGAGATTGGCTCCCCCTCTTCTTTTGAGAAGGTTGATAAGAACCTTATGTTTGACATAATGCACCACTGAGAGGAGGGTGAATTAGTGGTTCTCAAACTTTTCCCTTCAGCTATCCCTATGAAAGTATACTAATTGACAAATCTAGCTGAATGCAGACTTACTGGTTAGTAAGGAGACCAAAACAAATGCAATCACACAAGGGGACATCACATAACACCAATATATACGAGGAAAACCTAAGATGGGAAAAACCTCGATGATCAATGCTGCTGGAGTCTACTGCTCCAATCCAACCTCACAATGAAAACTCTATTACAATGTTTAGGGCACCAACCTAAGGAGCTACAAACCTTGATTTAGGGCATAAACCCAAGGAGCACCAACCCCTGATTTAGGGCAACAACCCAAGGAGCACCAACCCCTAACTTGTTTATGGGATACAACCCAAAGGAACTACAACTCCTTCACCGAGCTACAACTTAGCGATCACTATGAAAACATCAATTATCAAAGTAGTTATCTTGTTACAAGTGAATCTTGCAACCATTTCATATACCTTACTCTACCGGTGAGATACCTTCTCTGCTACACCGGTACACTTCTCCTACTGCTCTCATCTATTGCTTCACTGCCAGTAAACTCTACCGGTTCACCTCTACTCTCCTTCTACTCTACTAGATCTCCTCCTCAATGCTCTTCTCTTCACCAGTACTACACTCTGCCGGTCTACTATCTGCCTTCTTTGTAGCTCTTGTCACTTCCTCTCTGCCGGTATAACCACTACTGGTTCTGCACTGCCACCGGGTGAACACTTCAATCTAGTTCTCTCTCACACTCAGTCTCTTCTCAGATATTCATCAAGTACTTGATTAATTTTCTCTCACATACAGAAGTAACACACAATCACTTCACAATTGAACTCTCTTCTTCTATGCAATAGCTCTACTCTCTCATCTAGTGGCAACCATCTCTGATTTTGGATTGCATATTTATAGACTAGTTTTCCCACCAAAAACCAATTCAAACTTTGAGCAGTTAGGGTTTTCTCACTTACCTCAAGGAAAACCATATCCAATCAGATCTTGCCTGATCTAATCAACTAGACAACTATTTCCTCATTAGCACCATTGTCTTGCCTTCTCTCTTTGGTGATCTTCTTTTTCCCTTATCAGATGACTTCTTGGTCAACCACCAAGATCGGTCTTGCTGTTTCATTCATTTGAATTGTTCTCCTAAATTACTCTTAGCTATCTCTCAGTTGTTCTCCATACCTTGAGCCACAAACCTCTGCAATGACTCTGCAACACATCCCATGATTTACGAGATCTACCATTAATGTTGACCAACTCTGCAACTACCTCGTCGGTGCACACTCCATCTACCACTACATACAAATTCACCGCCTTGACTCCATGTGGCATTCATGTTGACCAACTGCCAGCTTGGTTCTCCATGTCGGTCTAGATAGGATCACTGACCAAACACTCTATCGGTTCCTCTTTTCTGCTGGTTTACTAACCCTGTCGGTTAAACCCTCAAACCGGTCTGTCATCAACCTTACACTTTGCTTCTCTTCAGGTGGACTACTTAGTCAGTCAACACTCTTGCTAACCTTCCTTATGCACATCTTCATCAAATGGGGAGTCTTCTACATCTACACCTTGTCCATATTATTAGTGGAATTACATACCGATAAACACTCTTGATGACACTATGTCATCAACCTTTATTTGACTCCATCTTCAGTCAGACCACATTCCTTTGTTTGCATCTTCTCAGTCTTTCCTTCTCTTGATGACTGCATCTTCATCCAATGGGAGTCTTACTGTTCTGCAACCTTACTGTATATCGGTGACCTGTTCATTCTTCTCTTCTGGTGTTGATGTGATTTAGGTAACATTTTGCCTCTTCATCACAAACAACAGCTCAAGCACCTTGGCTATCCAGCTTGTACATCGGTCACCTTACCATTCCATCCACACAAGTCAAGAAATAACTTGTGTACTGGTGACTCCAGTGGTCATTCATCCTTACCTTACTAGTGTCCTGCAACACAAGGTGATATCAAAGATATCTCAACTTGTACTCCTGCATGACAGTGTTACACATACATCTCTTCTACCGGTAGTCATCCCATACCGGTTGACATACACCCTAGTAACCCTAATGTCTCGACTTCTCCTCTTTCCTTTAAGGAGATTGGTAATATGGGTGTGGGTAGTATTGCTAACCTTAATCCTATAAGTGATGAGCTAAATGATAAGAGGGAGGATTATGAAAATGTACTGGGTTTAGCTCGTGATCATGCAATCGATACCTTCAGTTTGTTCAAGTGGCTATTTCATGAACTCAAAGAGATCCAGATTAACCAAAGAGCTCTGGCTAGAAAAATAGATTCCCTCCCTGTTGGTTTGTCTCTTGGTCAACACAATGATGAGAATTGGACTGAGGATGAGAAGAATTCCACTATGGACTGTATCAAAAAATAGAGGAAGGGGTTGACCAGCTCAAGAAAAATGTGGAGGAATGCATCAACTGGGTTGAGGATGGCTATAGAAAAGTGTAAGACACCCTCAAGACCATTATAGTTAATAGTCATAAAATTGTTAAATAGTTTGCAATGGTTATGAACACCATGGTGAAAATTCTGGACCAACCGAATAAGGCTGTTGTTGTTATTGGTGAGGAAGTTGAGGTGGCTCAGAGTGGTGATGGACCTTACAAAAGGACTCGAGGGAACATGAAGAAGAAGGTGGCATTTCAGAACTTGGATCATAACGTTATGTAGGCTACTACTGACACCATGGATGCCCTAGAGGCTGAGATCACTGAGACCCTCATAAGCCTAATGTAATTGGGTTGTTTTCTGTTGCTGGTTCTTTCTGTGTCTAGGTTTAGTCTTTTTGCTGCCTTTTTGTGCCCGACTGGGATTTTGTTGTCTCTTGGCTGCTCATTTCTATGCCTATCCTTGCAACCCGTTTTGTTTTGGAAGTTTCTATCTGATTATAATCGTCTTAGAATCATTTTGTAAAGGATTTTGGGGCCCCTTGAAAACCTATTTTTACTTTAATCCAAAACTGTGCAACATAATGAAATATTGAAAAGTGTGTTATCTTATTGAGCTTCGCTTTGTTTCAAGAATAGTTTAATATTCACTACTTAACAGGGCCAACCATGTGAAGGTGGAAGCTCATTTGGCCCCTCCCCCCCCCTAACATCACTTTAAATTCCCCGTTAACATCTAACATTCATTCATGCTTTCATCCATTATTAAAATATAGCATTCATTCATTATCACATAACATTCATTAACACATAACATTCATTAACATTCATTAACATGTAACATTCATCAATATTCATTAACACATATCATTCATGAACATTCATTAGCACATAATTACATTCATTAACACATAAAAATCAGTCATTGTCAAATAAGGTAGTGTGTTATGCTCAAATTCATCATTGCTAAATAGGAAATAAGGAAAATCATGAATCCCTTAACTATCTAAGCAATTCGAACACAAACCAATGAAATAGATGCAAAATAGACTAAAATTAAACAATGTAAAACTCCCTATTGTGCATCATGACTTCCATTATTCTTCTCCTCTTTGTGGTATGGTGGCTCTCAGATATCGCGCTAGCAACCTGCAAATGACACAAAGATTCAAAGTTTGTGATTGTTGAAAATGGAGATTAAATGCTCAATTTACAGATAATTGGAGAGGATTGATTGAAAGGTAGAACATATTGATCAAGAGGTGGAACTCAGGTGAGCTCACATGAAGATTGATAGTCGAACTGCTGATTTGGAGGTGAAACATAATAGATTGAGTAGATTAGATGAGTTAACTGATTGAGAAAAAGCTAACTGAAGGAAGAAAAGAATGACTGGAGGATAATTAATTGATGACAAAGCTAACTAGAAGATGAAAATAGAGATTGGAGAGATAAATGATTTAATTAATTAATTGATTGAATTAATTAATTTAGCATGTGCTTGCACTTTGACTTAGATTTTGAATTTAATCTTTGCATGAGATTTATTCAAATAATTGAATTTATTTTAAATTCAATTTAGTATTTGAATATATTTAGAACTTGACTTTAATTTTCAATTTGATTTTTGAAATCATGCACATGTGATTGAATTTAGAAGAATTTGAAATTAAATGAAATTTGAATTTGGGGATTTGGAAATGGAATTAGAAGAATTAATTAGCTAATTAAATAATTTAAAGAAACTATTTAATTATTTTAGAAATGGACTTTAATTAAATAATAAAGATTATTTAATTTAAAGGATTAAATCATAATTAATTAAATAATAAATATTTAATTAATATTTAGAAAAGGGTTAATGATTAATTGATTAGAGATAGAAATTGAAAATAGAATTTATTTAAATAATAAAGATTATTTAAATTGGGGAATTAATCAGAATTAATTAAATAATAAATATTTAATTAATATTAGAAAATGGTTAAAATGATTAAATAATGATAGAATAATAAATAGAATAATTAGTAAAATGATGAGGAAACATGAAATTAGAAGAATAAGATTAATTAACTTAATTAAATAATTAAAGAAACATTTAACTAATTAGATGAATAATTAGTACATGATCAACAAGACATTTTTAGGTGTCTACATTTACCCCTCTTCGATACAAAGTTGGAATAACACTGCTTTGAAGAAAACAAATAATTCTGCCCCAGTATGCCCCGGTGATACTTTGGGTGTAATGCCCCCTCGAGAGATTGTTTGTGCATTAAATCCATGAATAATCTCTCGAAAAAAGAAGAATGTGAGATAAAAGATTGAAGAATGGTTAGTTGATTAGAGATAGAGATAGGTGATGCGAAGATAATATTGAGATAGAATATGAGAGAATGAACCTTAGAATGAAATAGAATGAAAGATAAGAATTAGAAGCAATTGAAGATGATTGATATGAGATGATAGATTTAAAATGATTTAGAAAGAGAAGATGATAAAAGAATCAACAAACTATCAATAAGCAAATGAGATGAAATGATAATGATTGATTCACGAACCTGTGTCATTATTTATTGCGCAATATATATTCATCACTGAGCCTTATTATTGAACAATGAAGCTTAGCACATCAGGGTATGAAAAGTTTGAAATATGTTAGATTATATAAATATAAAGAGTAATTAGTACATAATTACATTCTTAATAGTATCACACACCTTCTTTTGGTTTCTGGTGGTGTATTTCCTTTTTCCCTTTCAATTCTCTCATTCACATCCAAAATCAGGTCCTTCCACTCCCTCTTTGGAATCATGGGGGATGCTCGTACTTTACGTTATTCTCTAAATGTGTCCTGTATTGGTCCCTCACATACTTTAGATATGCGCTAGCTTTTTTAAGGACCTGGGTTTTGTCGAATGTGTCATTTCCGAAGAACCCAACCATACGGTTTGTTAGTTCATCTTTTAACTTTTTTTCTTGGTCATTCCACCTTTCAAGCAAAAACAAACCCGTTAGATTCAGAAATAAACTGAAGCTACCTTTGATATAGTTCAAGAAAAGGATCAAAGGAAAACTATTCTAGCAATGATATGAAATGAAAATAGTGGATTAGGGTTAGGTCACATATGATGTTCCACCTTTTACGTATGGTGGGCCCAAATATCTGCAATGCAATGTCATTAAGATTTTTATAAAAAATATCATTTCTTGCAAAAAAGCCATGGGATCATTAGTCTAAAATGAGTGGTCAGTAAGTAGATTACAATTAGACTATACATAATAATAATTTTAAAGTACCTGGAACCTTCTGTATCTTTAAGGGAATCAATTGTTCGTCACTCACCACCAATGTGGCCTGCAACGTTCCCATACTAGCAATACAAGAAGATCCAGGAAATGATGGTATGTTATTAGTAGTAGTCACCTCTGGAGCATCCTCATGTGCATCTCCTGCTGCAATAAATGAATCCACTATGAAGTGCCTCGAAGAAAGAATGCTTCAAGGGAAGTAAACACATAGAGAAAGAGAGAGAAAAAGAGGGATCTACCAACAATGGGCGGGTCAACATGATGTGCAGTAGACGATGTCTGCATGCTATGTGTTACTGACATTGCAGTCAGCAATACAGGTGGGGCTAACCTCGGATGAGGTGGTGCTTGCACATGAACATTAACAGCACCTGAAGAATAAGACATTAAATATATAAAACATTATATATATGAAAACTGCAAGAATTGTAAACAAGGATGAACCTTTATTAAGAATTGTAAAGAAATATGAACCTTTATTAAGTGTTCGATGCTAATATTAATGATAGAAAAATATGAAGGAGGACAAAGGTAGGTAAGTTTGTGACAAGAGGGCAGTGTAAAGGAAGAAGGAAGGAGACACCTTGAATAACACTGTAATGTATTATGGTTTGATAAAATCAAATTTTTTTTGTGTTTTGGAACTTGTTAATTGCAAATTTCTATGACAGTCACATTTCATGCACTGTTTCAAGTTTCCTCTCATCAAGCAAATAGATTAAAAATGTCTAATCAAGGATTGGAGGGTGAAGTGTAATGAATTAACTTTGTTTTGTGCCAAGTTAGAGCAATGGATGTGAAGAATGAGGAGAGTTTGAATTGTTTTTCTCTAAACTATTCAAAACCCCCAGTTCTGGGTCAGTCACAAGGGTTTGTTAATATCCATTGATGTAGTCATTGAAAACTTCTCAAATTCTAGATTTCTATTGTCAACTCAAGTATCTTTCATATTGAATTGTTCTTATGTTGAATGGTTGTACAAATGTCAAGAAAACTAGTGCCCTAGCAGACTGAGACAAAGTTTTCCCTATTTTGGGACAACAAATCATATTGTTTTGTTGAGTGATGTCCAATGGGTTGAAATAGGACTGTGTTTCTCAAGTAGAATGTGATGATCTTTAAAAGGAGAGAGTATCATATAGTGAGAGGTGAGTTGACAGTGAAGAACAAATCACAATATGAAGCTCTCAAAAATTATGTGATGAAGTAAGAGGTTGATCCAAGTCAAGGATCTAGAAAAAGGATGTGTTGGGGGTTTGTTGAGAACAAGTGAAGGGATGTGTAAGGGGGTTTGTTTCCCTAGGGTATGAATGATCAGTCATGAAGAGCATCAACTAGATCCCTTTGCATCAACTACATAATAAATATATGATCAATAACGTTAGCATTAAAAAAACAAGTTCACAAGTCCAAAGGAGGACTAGTTTTAATGTATAGAACATGTTCGTCACCTAAACTACCTACAATACCCTGATCATGGCCACCAAGTTGATGAGGACGCATAAAATCCTATAAAAATATCATTGTACATATTTTAGTTAATGACATAAAAGATAATAAAATATAAAGCATTATTGAACTTTTGTTATAATTAAAGCTTTCATTACTGCTTACTTGCGAGTTATGTGTTGTAGGAATCAATTGTTGCACACTCTCTTTTATTTCATCGGTCTGAGGGATCATGGATGCCAAAGAAAGAATCTCTCTATTAATTTTTCTAACAGACTTTTTTATCATTTCTATAGGGTTTGTGGTAAATGCAATGTCATCATTGCATAATATTATTGAGTCCACATCCCTATAGAGGTGTTGAGGTACTACAGGTCCCTTTTCCTTTCCCTGAACATCCTTTTGTGACAAGAATATTATTAACACTATCAAAATTACTCCAAAACACTCAAGAAATGAACATAATAATGTAACAGTTTGCTTCTATCTAATTTGTACAATTATAATGAGGTTTACCTACTTGGTAGAGGTGCAAAAACCTACATCCTTGTCTGTGCTATGTGACACATCCATGTCACCTTGTGACAAAGAAAAAATACAAATTTTTTTAGCGAAATGAAACCAATAGACTTAGTAAAAAAATTTAATAATAAAATGGTATATTGTAGTCATTAATTGGAGGTTGGTTTAAATGGTATATAGTACATACCACCCCCATGATAGTAACTTTGTTTGTATCTATACGATTCAAATTGTAATCAATTAACAACTCTTCCCCTACACTTATTGATTTTATCACACATACGAATACATGATTTCCCTCACGCACCTCATATATGCAATTGAGTTGCTTATTAGTTGACCCAGGTCGCACACTATTTATAAAACCTGCAATATTTCCTATTGCTTTTGGCCTTCCATCAATGTATACATCCACTCATTTACTTTGATCATTATCTTTCTATTGTATATAATTTGCTGATAATGCATACCTACACATACTTTTTTTATATCAAACAATCTGCATCCAACATTTGTAATTGTAACAAGGTCCAAAAAACTCCATCAATTCAACAACTTTATTGTAACAGACCTTTATGCCGTCCATGGAAAATAGGCCCAAACCATGTAATGATGAAGGTGATATGCGATATATCCTCTCGTTAACACAAAAATCAGTGTTTATTAGAGAAGTTCCTTGGGTACCCATTTTTTTGTAGATGTTTGTACCTCAAGGGCACCTCGATGTCGCCTTTGGTCTCATCATTGTAAGAACATGACCCCCCTTGAGCAAGTAAAAATTCCATGCATTTATTGAATTTTCTTCTAATCTTTTGACCTCTAGTTGATTTCCCTATTTTAGATCTACTACATGTCTCACTTTTGTCTTCTATTCCTGCATTTCCCTTACTCGAGGAAGACACATCTGACAAATACCTGCACTCCATCAAATGAGAGATTTAGTTGGTAATGAGAGAGACATTTTGAAAATGAGGGTAATGTTGATGAAGAAGTCGGCCCTAAAGTTGATGTTGAGATTAAAATTTGAATAAGTCCAACTGGGGCCTCAAGTGTTGATAACTGTATTAGATTTGTTGCTAATGTTGAGGTTTGAAAAAATGAGGAATTTTTTTTTCCTAGTATTTTTTTAAAAATAAGCTATTTCTATAGGGTGTATTGACTTATACCTATCAATCCATGAGACTATGTAGGATCCTCGTCAAAGGGGTTCAGGTTCCTGCATATGTAATTCAATTATCTTATGTTAGATAAAAATTACATGATATGTATACTAAAAATTGCATAGTACACAACATGAATAATATGCAGTCATCATAATCATTTTATATTTCTTTATTCCTTACCTTTACTTTATGTAGACTATGCAGAATCCTCAAGTAAAAGGTTTGTTTCCACCAAGGGTGGTAGCATCACATAAAATATATACATGAAATCAACACCAACAATTGAGCATCATAAGCATTACATTTGTAATTTGATAAACAATAAATATATATGTATCATAAGCATTATAAGCATCACATATGTATCATCATAAACATGTAATCCATAAAATATATATCATAAATCACCATCCATCATATAGCTAATAAATAGTTCACATAATGAATTGATTATGTAACCATATAAGTCAAATAAATTTCTATCAAGAAATCAATATTAAATAGATAATATACTAATCGCATATGTCATACATTTCATTCATGTCATTTATGATCATCATCATCATCATCATCATCATCATCATCATCATCATCATTATCGTTGTCGTCATTGTCGTCATCGTCACTATCATCGTCATCGTCGTCACCACCATCACCATCACCATCACCATCACCATCACCATCACCACCACCACCACCACCACCATCACCATCAGCACTAGTACCAGCACTAGCACCAACACCAGCACCAGCACGAGCACCAGCACCAGCACCAGCACCATCACCATCACCATCACCATCACCATCATCATCATCATCATCATCATCATCATCAACAACTTCTTCTTCTTCGTGAACATTTCCGTCAGGAAGATCATTGACTAACTATCGATCGTGATCATCATCTACACCATCTTCTACTTCTTTGGTATCTTCTTCTTTCATCACATTATACTTTATTAGCCTTCCTCTTGGATCATGTCTAACAACAAATGACCAACCTGATTTATGTGGAACCTCTGAGTAGAATACCTGCTCACATTGGCTTGGAAGAACAAAGGGCTCATCCCCAACTAGCTCAAACAACCCTGTATTAACCATTGTAAATCCATTATCATGCTCAATAATAGTTCTATCAGGATCATTTTTATTTAGTCATAGCCTGTGCCATTTGAAGATGAACAAAACTAATTTGAAGGAATTAAAGTCACACTCAAGTATATCATCCAAAATGCCATAGTATCGATTTTGAGACTCTTGAGGATGCATGTCGTTTCTAGATGAAATATTGGTCACCTCAAAGACTGCAGTTATCCCAGAATCACAAGTTTTCTTCATGTCATCCAACTTTTTGATGTGAAATTTATAACCATTGAAGCACATAGCGTTGTGGTGTTTGACCTACAATATGCCAAACATGTAAAAATTATTGCATTGTGAGTTGATAAACATATGGGTGATTAATAAATCTATACATACCTGTTTATCTCTCAAACCATATGCTAAATCAATTTCTCTTTGCGTAATATTGGAATCTCCATTATGATGAGCTTCTTTAACCAATGAAGACACACCTTCCTATGTTAACGTGTGACCAGAATATTGACATCGTTCAATCCATACCGTCATCCAATCAAGATTGTTTGAAATATACAAATGTAGTGCATCCCACTCTCGACCAACTGCACAAAAAATAAATAGACGACTTACAACCAATTTATTTTTAAGATTAAGAATTAGTTAACTACAATAACATCTTATAATTACCTCTCAGTTCCCCAATCTACCTTTCCCCATGAAGTAATCCCCATCAAATTTGTTAATGGGGTCGGGATTCCAAATGTGATCTATGTGGATCTTTGCTGCAAACTTTGGAAGATATTCAGTAATGTGCACCATAGTCTGGTATACCATATATCCATCCACCATAGAACCCTCAGGCTGTGCTCTTTGTCGAACCAAAGCCTTAAATAATTTCAAGTGCCTCTCAACTATCCACATTGACCTAGTGCGTATAGGTCCACACAATTCAATCTCCTCAACTTGGTGTATGAGGTAGTGTTCTTGTGCATTGAAAAACGTTGAAGGAAAACACTTTTGTATTTCAAACATTAGATAAGGAATTTTTCTCTTCCAATATTTTATATCTTCATTATAGATTTCTTTAGATGACAACCCCCTACAAGAGATTCAAGATGCAAAAATATATAAATGAGACTTTACAAAATAATATACAATATATTACATAATAAGTAAAACAAATTGAACAAACAAATTGAACAAACATCACTACTTACCTCATGTATTTTCCAAGATCATATATGACTTTCTTGACATTATTGTCGAAGTGGTATGGGAGAGATAGAGGTAGAACGTACTCCAACAATTATAAAATGATATTTGCATTATTTTCTAACATAATAGAATGAAAAGTACATACACAATATACAAATATATAGTAAATACACAAGAACATGAATTACCTTAATGAAGGTATGCCAATCATGCATTTTCATCCTTGGCCCAAATTCACTTTTCTTTGATATGAGATTGTTTATGTTCGCAACAAATCCTATGGGAAAATGAATTTTTTGTATGACTTATTTTATAACATTGCTTTGCTGCTCCGTTAATAATCAAGGAAGGGCACTTAAATTAATCTAGTCTCCACTACTATTTGATTGAGTGACATTTTTCATTGCATGATTGGATTCCTGAATGTCACTTCAAATTTTGACAATTTTTTCTTTGTCACGCCTTCCATACAATATTTTCCATAATGTCTCTTTTATATTCTTTCCAATATGCATAGTATCAAACAAATGCATAATTTTTAGCTTCTCATAGTAGGGCAACCTACTAAATTGTTTGGGATAACTTTTTAGTCCCTTTGGAAGGTGGTCATCCATTCCTTGACGACCTTCATGATCATCAATTACATCATCAGTAAACAAAACAAGATATAAAAGAACAAATTCCAAACATAAACCATTAGATGGAATGACAATACCTTGACAATTAATTCTATTATATTCCAACTTTCATAGGTGAGGTGTCATTCTTCGTGGCTTTGATGTAATCTCTTCTTTCCCATTGAAAACATGTTTTTTAGTATTCCAATACTTATGATTTTTGTGGAGGAAGTGCCTATACTCATCAAACACCTATTTTCCTAAAATTTTTGAATGATGAGATTTCATGTTTAGACCAAAAATTGGACATGCAAATTTTCCCTTTGTTTGAAACCTAGAAGATAATGTATAATTTGATTAAATATGTAAATTTTTATTATTATAATTATCATGTGCAACTTGAAAACTATAACATACCACGAAAATGTGTTAGCCCTGGGGCATCATGCATTGTCCATACAAGCATTGCATGGAATTGAAAGTGTCTTTTTCTTATTGGTCTAGAGACATCATACATGGTGACACCATTCCATAACTCCAACAACTCATTGATAAGAGGCTTAATATATATATTCATATCTTTAACTTGGTACTTACCTAGTTGAATGAACAAAAACATTGCATAATTCTTATGACCATTTTACTACAATATTTATAATTAAATGTAGATGACTATTAAATGAGAAAATACCCGGAACAATCATTGCCAACATTATGTGCTCCCTCTTATTCACATCCATGGAGGAATGTTATTGTTGATAACAAAAACATGCCACACCAAGTAAACAGATCTAAACTCTCCAAATGGATTGACACCGTCTACTGCCAATGAACAGATCTAAACTCTCCAAATGGATTGACACCGTCTACTGCCAATGAAAGCCTAAGATTACAAGTTTCTTCTTTAAAGTGTGGCCACTTTTCCTCTATGTCCATAAATGCTGAACCATCCATAGGCATTCAAATAATGTCATCTTGACTTCTATTGCATGTATGGTAATCCATAAATTGTGCCAAGCTAGTACACCCGGATAATCGTTGCATACGTGGAATAATGAGAATATAACTAAGAACCTTGCGAGGCACCTTTTTTGTTATTTGATCTATTCAATATCTATTCATATGAAATTTAGGGCATTTTGTTCCAAATTCATGTTGTTTATGATATATAATATGATCATTGGGACAAGCATCTATTTCTTGATACTCTATTCCAATATCTTTCATAATGGTAGATAATTCTCGGTATGAGCAAGCTAGAATATTTGATGGTGGTAACAAAAACTCACCTATCAATCTAAAGCAAAAAATATAATTTGTTAATATAAAGAATATTAATGGTATGTGATTCACCATTTATTAACTATAATGACATATATGACATACCTTAACATACATGAGATTGTTATGTTGGATTAAGCATTCATAACCTTCAAGTTCACCAACAACAATACAACATAGAGAAGAGTTGTTTGGGAGCCTTCGTAAATGGCCTCATATGCCTTCTCAAGTAGAGGTAAATCATGAACAACATCAAGGTCATCTTGATCATCATGATCACCTATGCTAGTATTAAATGTGTCATGGATCAATGCATTTGTACCATCATCTTCAATTCTATTTTTTGGCGCATGATCATCATCTTCCATGGGATCATTATCTTCATCTTTGATATTCACACCTCCATGTTCCTCCAATTCGAAAACCATATTCTTCGGGTTGTGTTGGTCCATATGATGTGCCCTGAGGTGCTCAACCTATATAAAAATGATCAACATAAATAAACCATGATCATGATCTCATCATAAAGTGATTTCTTATGTATATAAATTATTAAAATGATATAAGGAATAATTTACCAATGGATGATAATCATGTCCCCCTTCAATGTGACCATGCTACCTACAATGTTTCTTAGCTATTTTGATTAGAAGTCTTCTAGTCTTTAAGCCCTTACAAATTTTGCAGGGACAATAACATTTTCTATGACCTTTTCTTTTCAAGTTAGACCACAATCTAGCAATTGCCTCCTTATTTTGATCTGCGTTCATATTATCTAACATGGTCTTTCTTCATAGGCAAAAAAATCAGGCTATGGAAAAATTGGAAATCGAACCAAAACCATTTAACTCTTCTTTTTCATCTTAAAACATTGAACTTAATAGAGAACATATTTAATATAGCTAGTGGTCACAAATTCTTTTGAGATAGATGTTCAATCATTAGATGTTTAACATAAATTATTTTTCCTCTCCCACCAACTCTTCCTCCCTCCCTCTTTCTCTCCCTCCCAGCAAAAGATGTTAAGTGCAGATGCTAAATGGCATCAATAGAATTGCCCTCATCATGGTGTCTAAAAAAATACTTAAGGAGGCAAACAGTTGGAGTGAGATGATTATAAGTGCCATCAACTATGCATTGGAATTATTCTGAGTGCTCTGTAGCTAAGGAGGTTTGGAAGTTGTTTGGGTTTATTATTCCTTGGCATATTAGCATGCTTGATGTTGTATCTGGTTTTATTAAATGACATAAAAAAGACACCAATCAGTTCTGGAATTTTCTTTCATGTAAAATTCTTTGGTACATTTGGAAGATTAGAAATTTAGAGAAGTATCAAGGGATAGAAAGGGCCCTTACCGAGTCTTTTCGTAGACTCACATTTCATACTTAGATTACAAAACTTTGGTCTATGAAAACTTCGATCTATAACCTTCACAAACTAAGCAAAATGATGTCGCAAGTATGGAAGTCTTCTTAGAACTAGTTATAAAGAACTTGAAATGTTAGTTATGAAATGATGTTTCCGTATAATATACCAAATTGAAATACTTAAACATAGAAAAATTGCAAAATGAACCAAAACCATTGAACATTCAACACACTAACATCATGAACAATAGTCATTGACAGATCACAAGAGCAACAACTATATTACAACAATGTCAAAGCACTCTGATAAGATCTGATAGCACATAATTTTTCAAATTAATTATGCTCTTAAAAATGCTATTCTTATATATTTTTTCTTTTTATTTTATACATTGAACACCTTCTATCATAACAATAGTTATTGTTGGGTTTTATGTGATGGTTGACATGGATGAGCTTTCACTTTGACAAGTCTTGGTAAAATGTATATTTCAAAAGCATCTCAAAGAACATAATGAGAAAAAGCAGAGCTCCTATGTATGTTAGAGGTTTTGTTCAATTTATATTGAATCCATTAAGTTGATTATTAATATTTGTATTCCTAAGAAGAAGTAAAAATTGCATTATCGAGTTAAGTTATCTCGATAAGAACACTTGAACAAAAAAGACCAACATTCGATGAGGGTATCATATACCGATAAAGGCAAAAAAGAAAATCCATCGATGAAGGTTATAATGAAAAGAAGGTCATCGACATAACCAAAGGGATTGGGATGTGTTATTTGAGTTACCCCAATGCCTGAAAAAGACATCGGGAAAGCATGTACCGATGGAACATACTTCATTGGGAAAGCTTTGCCTATTGTTGTAATTCTTTCCAATATATCCCTATAGCCGATGGAAGAGTTGGTCGATTAAGTGGAATGAGGATGTCATCGGGAAGACCTATGATGATGGAACTGACTATAATGGGAAGAGCTATGCCAAAGGAGAAAGTCATCAGGGAAACAATGCTAATCACTATGACATCTAATGATCTAACCTAACGCTCGATGGGAGTATCAGGTTGACTTACACTGATATAGCAGAAGATAAGTTATCGACTAAGGATATCCCGATAAAGGAGAGTAAAGTACCAAAATAAAAGAAGGGTTTTGTAGGTGGCACCAAAAGGAAGTATACATCAAAGAGACACATGCCATCGAGTCGTTTCCATATCTGAATTCAAAACCAAAATAGTGATTTCTTATTGAATGCTTTTAGCAGGTACATCTATGGTTCACACGAGGCAATTTTATGAGAAACTCATCAATGCAAATTTGTATTTAGATGCATTGGGAATATAAACTAAAATTACCTAATCTAAGTGTCACATAAGCAAAAGATAATTCATAGAGAGAATACATTGAGTTTCCAAAAACCAGAGCAAAGAATTGTGATTACATAGATGGACACTTCAAGTTCAAATGGAAAAAAAGGTGCAGCAGAGAGCTCAAAATCTAAGGGAAAGAAGACTAAGACAAAGGATGTGCCTCCTATTAGAAGACTGAATGAAGACATAATTCAACAAATGCAAGCACTCAGCCTAAAGTCCAGAAGGTCAAAGAAACACCTGCCTAGAAGGGACCAGTTGGAAGATAGATACAAAGAGGTCGGGGATGTCTAGACTAAGGTGAGGGGACATGAATTATTCATGTTCCATTATCTGAGAAGAAACAAGGAAATACCACTTTGCAATCCTTGGATGATGAATTTGGGTAAGTTAATTGTCCCAAATGTCTTTGTGAACATAAGGTTGTTGGAGGTTCTGGTTAGAAATTACAATTTCATGAAGAGATACATTCAATTCCCAAATGGTGATGCATTCATTAGGTTTTCGGCGAGTACTGTGAATGAATTTTTTAATTTAGATCCCAACCTCGACAAACCCCTGTCCTTTGGGGAGTTAGAGGAAGAATATATTAGGATGGACACTACATACAATGGTTGGAAAATTGCTATTCATAAAACACAACCAAGGAAATTGACTGAGGAAGATGGGCCACCATTTAGCATTGATTTATTTAGACACTACTTGCAGTATACATACATGTCATGTGAGAAAGTAGGAGGAGTCAAGGTGCCTGATTTGGAGAGTATCGAGCCATTGGTTTTAGCTTCTGACATACAAATGTATGAGCCTAGGCGTATTGACTATGCTGCATATCTGGTAGAGAAGTTACATGAAGGTTTTCTAAACCTTAAAGATAATAGGAACCCTACCTTCAAATTTTATTCACTGTTAATGCATTTGGTTTTTTTCTATGGACGTGTGAAGGGTTTGTGGCCATAAGATTTCAAATTGAATACAACGAACAGGGAAGGTGAAGAACAACCCATGCAATTATGGACATCTCTTTGGGATTCTCAGTATATGAGATCCAATTATATTAAGTTTGAAGAACTTATAGTAAAACCACTATATAGGATATATGGGGTTCCATGTGAAGGATCTATCTCTGATGGAATTAAGAGATTTTTAAGGCCTAAGGATTGTGATGAAAGGCGAATTTTTGACCATAACTGGGGAGACTGGTTTGTAAACAAATATTTCACATGTTTTAGAATATATGGATTTAAGGGAAGCCTTTATATGTTGCCTAAATTAGTTCCAAACATAATAGCCTCCTTAGAGATTGTAAGGCAGTTGAGTGTGTCAAATGCTAAACATTTTGTGGATCAATGCAAACAAGCCTTCCTGCCTGGAACACTAAGTTTTGGAGATTTTATAATAGTGTCTACTAAAGCTTATGATATAATTGATAGAAAATTGATGGAAGAATACAACTTACTTGAGCACTATGCCAAGAAGAATTATGACCTTGAAGGTTATATTCATTCTTGTAAGAAAAAGAAAAACTTGGGAGATTATCTGCACTCAAGTCTGGAGGTTGAAGATATGTTTAGGAATATGGAGGACGTAGAAGCCTAAGAGGTAATTGATAGGCTAAACAGAGAATTATAAGAAAAGAGACAAAGATTGCAGGAAATGGAAACTGAGGAGGAGGAAGGGGAAAGTGAAGCAGATGAAAATGCGGTCATCTCTAGGTATCAAGTACCAACAAGGGAAGAAGATCCCAATGTGCAAGAGGAAATTGTGATAAAATTAGAGGTTCATGCTAATTCCAGGTTGGAGGAATATTTTGCCTTTGTTGTAGATGATGTCTTTATACAATAAAAAAAATTAAATCATTTTTGTACAATTTCAAAGGAAAGAAGTTGAGGGATTCTATCCCCAACATTACACAAGAAAATGAAGTTGAATTGTTGAGGAAGTTAAAAGAACAAATAGATGCTGAATTGGCCACAATGACTCCTTAGAAGGGGAAACAACTGCTTACAGAGGCTAGAGTGATCTTATTTCATAGATGGGATCTTAGTGCTTCATTTATTTTTTGATAGTTTATTACATTAAGAGAATAAGGAGTTTAAATTAGATATGCAAGGTGTAAATGATGTGTTCATTGGGTCAAGGTTTGATCAAGATGAGGAAGCCTTATTGTTATGGGCTTTATATCCTCCTCATAAAAGAGCTAAGATTATTGATGTTGATAAGGCCTTTGGCCATATGATGAAGCTTAAAGTTGGGGAGATTGATCCCATCATTTATGTAGATATTGGAGTAGATATCTCAAAGTTTAACAAGGCACAAATGGTCAAGATAGTATGAGAAAGAAACCAATATAAAGGATTGTATGAAGAACTGATGAGAACAAGTGGGCAACTAGTGCTAGTGGTTATTTCTCCTGATAACTCACAGTGGAAGAAAATGTGAGAGGAATTACAACAAGAAAACAAGAAGATGCTTAAACAGATGCAAAGTGTGAGGACAAATACTATCTCTGTATTGTTAACCAAAAGATTTGAGACTTTGCAAGGCTTTCTAGAAGAGTTCTTGACAGTTTTTTAGAAGAACATGGATAATTTAGTCTCACACAACAGGATTCAAAATAGACTTGGGAGTAGAACCATAGCCAAAGCAAAAAATGAGGAGATTGAAAAGATAAAGAAGTTGTTGGCAAGACACAATAAATTTGATGAATAATTACAAATTGAGTATGATGAGTGCAAGCACATAACATGGTTTCCCAGAATTGGTTGATCAAAAATGTGAGATTAAAGATAAGGATAAATAGATCTCAGAATGCCAAAGTCTTCTCAATGTCGCCCTTGATATTGCTCGTATTGATGGAATTGAATTAAAAAAGACTATAGAACAGATGGAGAATTTTGTCACACTGGAGATCATCACCAGGGACAAAATTCATGATGCAGATACATACAAGTTAGAAAAATACCTGGAGCACATTCAGAAATGCAGAAATATGCTAGGAGATTAGACTTGATTTTTAAAAATGTCTCAAGGAAATGTCAATTTTTAGGTAGTTAGTCTTTAGTTAGATAGTTAAGTTTAATTCCAAATGAAAGGGTATTCCCTTTCATTGTGGAACCAAATCTCATCTATATTTTATACTCTATCAAGACAATCTTTTATGCGGTGCTTATGTAGTTTGTTTTTTAAGAAAGACAGTATCAAGTTGGTGGATGACAATATTTATTCAAATCAATTGGTTTTATTATCTATTTTCAATGTAAAGATCAAGTGTTCTTCATCTTTGATGGTATCTACTTTTTCAATTGATTGATTAGTTCCCTATGATAAATCTATTTAATTAGATTGCTTCAATGTGCTATCTTATGTTATTATGATTGAGATTAATTTTCAGTTTGAATATCAGTTTGAAGGATTGGTTGGCAAGCTTCAAATTGTCTTATTGGTCTTTCAGAGTAAATTTAAATTCAATAAGACTAACTACATATTATATTTTTATTACAACTCATATAGATTCCTTTGACGTGATGATCTTGGTTTATTTTCTGGAAATGCCAAACTGGTGAAAAGACATTGTGCTATATGTAATCAGTTGATTATCTTATGTTTATTTCAATACAAAGATCAAGTGTTTTTCATCTATGATGGTATTTATCTTTTTAATTTTTTGATTAGTTCCTTGTGATAAATCTATCCATTTAGATTGTTTCAATGTGCTTCCCTATGTTATTATAGTTTGGCTTAAGTTTCAGTTTGATTATCAGTTTGAAGGATTGGATGTCAAGCTTCATTCTGTCTTATTGGTCTTTCAGAGCAAAGTTAAATTCAGTAAGACTAACCGCAACATTATGTCAGGGGTGAAGGCACTAGTCTACTATTTTTTGAAGATAATTTAATCAAGTGTTTTCAGATTAATCTCAATTAAGAAATCATACTTATAATAAAGTAACCTTTTATTTAAGGCATTCATTTACAAGCAAGCAATTCAAAGTTTTTAGTAATTATTTAATTCAAGTGACATAAACCTTGGAAACATTCAATTCCAATTAGGCATACTTGACAACAATGGGATTAATCCCCATCAAAAGTCTCTTCTCAATCTTCAAAACACCCTTAGAAGACAACAACTTAATAGACACCAACCATACTTTGAAGAAGAAAAACATGACAAAGGCTGCCCTTACCTTGTAATTAAGCCAATCACTCCATTCAGTCTCTTGATATCATTGTTACAGAATTATCCTCCAATTTATAGAAAGATCCAAAGGTTCAAATGAAAGTTATGATAATTCTTCCAAAACTTGTGTCATATGAACTAGCCAAGAAAATGGCTCAGGATGTATACTGTGAAGATGCAGGACAAGAAATAGATGATATGGATGAGGAAACACAAGAAATGGCAGTTGAACATGTCAAAAAATATCCCCATTTGTTAAAGGCTCTTGATATTGATGAATATGCTAGAAGTGTGGAACAATGGACATCCAATAAAAAGCAGGAAACTCTTGCTGACATAAGGAGTGAATCAACAATATGAATGTAAACAACAAAAAATAATTTTCTATAATTCATGGGTTAAACTCAATTTTAGTTGCTCTTTATATCTCTATGCTATCGAAATGCCCTTAAGTTTTTTGAAAAAATAGTTTTTGTCTCTATGCCTACAATTTGTTATGTTTTTATTTAAATCTGTTTATTTTATTTTATTTTATTTTATTGATGCACATGAACTAGCCAAGAAAATGGCTGAGGATGTATACTGTGAAGATGCAAGACAGGATATAGATGAGGAAACATAAGAAATGGTAGTTGAAAATGTCAAAAAATATCCCCATGTGTTAAAGGCCCTTGATATTGATGAATACGCTAGGAAGTGTGGAACAATGGACATCCAATAAAAAGTGGGAAACTCTTGCTGACATAAAGATTGAATCGACAATATGAATGTAAACAACAAAAAATAATTTTTATACAATTCATGGGTTAAACTCAATTTTAGTTGCTCTTTATATCTCTATGCTATATAAATTCCCTTTAAAAAAAAAAAAAAATAGTTTTTGTCTCTATGCCTACAATTTGTTATGTTTTTTTTAAAATCTAATTTTTTTCCAATTTTTATTGATGCACATGAACTAGCCAAGAAAATGGTTGAGGATGTATACTATGAAGATGCAAGACATGATATAGATGATATGGATGAAGAAACACAAGAAATTGCAGTTGAACATGTCAAAAAATATCCCCATGTGTTAAAGGCCCTTGATATTGATGAATATGCTAGAAGTGTGGAACAACAGACATCCAATAAAAAGCGGGAAACTCTTGTTGACATAAAGATTGAATCAGCAATATGAATGTAAACAACAAAAAATAATTTTCTATAATTCATGGGTTAAAATCAATTTTAGTTTCTCTTTATATCTCTATGATATGGAAATGCCCTTACGTTTTAAAAAAAAATAGTTTTTGTCTCTATGCCTACAATTTGTTATGCTTTTTTTTAAACTTTATTTTTTTTTTGATTTTTATTGATGCACATGAACTAGCCAAGAAAATGGTTGATGATGTATACTGTGAAGATGCAAGACATGATATAGATGATATGGATGAGGAAACATAGGAAATGGCAGTTGAACATGTCAAAAAATATCCGCATTTGTTAAAGTCCCTTGATATTGTTGAATATGCTAGAAGTGTGGAACAACAAACATCCAATAAAAAGCGGGAAACTCTTGCTGACATAAAGATTGAATCGGCAATATGAATGTAAAAAACAAAAATTAATTTTCTATAATTCATGGGTTAAACTCAATTTTAGTTGCTGTTTATATCTGTGTGCTATGTAAATTCCCTTGTTTTTTAAAAAAATAGTTTTTGTCTCTATGTCTACAATTTGTTATGTTTTTTTTTAAATGATTTTTTTATGATTTTTATTGATGCACATGAACTAGCCAAGAAAATGGCTGAGGATGTATACTGTGAAGATGCAATACAGGATATAGATGATATGGATGAGGAAACACAAGAAATGGCAGTTGAACATGTCAAAAAATATCCCCATGTGTTAAAGGCCCTTGATATTGATGAATATGCTAGAAGTGTGGAACAACAGACATCCAATAAAAAATGGGAAACTCTTGCTAACATAAAGATTGAAACGACAATATGAATGTAAACAACAAAAAATAATTTTCTACGATTCATGGGTTAAACTCTATTTTAGTTGCTCTTTGTATCTCTATGCTATGGAAATTCCCTTAAGTTTTTTAAAAAAATAGTTTTTGTCTCTATGCCTACAATTTGTTATGTTTTTTTTTTTAAATCTGTTTATTTTATTTTATTTTTATCGATGCACATGAACTAGCCAAGAAAATGGTTGAGGATGTATATTGTGAAGATGCAAGATAGGATATAGATGAGGAAACATAAGAAATGGCAGTTGAACATGTCAAAAAATATCCCTATGTGTTAAAGGCCCTTGATATTGATGAATATGCTATGAAGTGTGGAACAATGGACATCCAATAAAAAGCGGGAAACTCTTGCTGACATAAAGATTGAATCGACAAAATGAATGTAAACAACAAAAAATAATTTTTATACAATTCATGGGTTAAACTCAATTTTAGTTGCTCTTTATATCTCTATGCTATGTAAATTCCCTTGTTTTTAAAAAAAATAGTTTTTGTCTCTATGCCTACAATTTGTTATGTTTTTTTTTTTAAATCTGATTTTTTTCCGATTTTTATTGATGCACATGAACTAGCCAAGAAAATGGCTGAGGATGTATACTATGAAGATGCAAGACATGATATAGATGATATGGATGAAGAAACACAAGAAATTGCAGTTGAACATGTCAAAAAATATCCCCATGTGTTAAAGGCCCTTGATATTGATGAATATGCTAGAAGTGTGGAACAACGGACATCCAATAAAAAGCGGGAAACTCTTGCTGACATAAAGATTGAATCAGCAATATGAATGTAAACAACATAAAATGATTTTCTATAATTCATGGGTTAACCTCAATTTTAGTTTCTCTTTATGTCTCTATGACATGGAAATGCCCTTATGTTTTTAAAAAAAATAGTTTTTGTCTCTATGCCTACAATTTGTTATGTTTTTTTTTTTAGTTGATTTTTTTTTTAATTTTTATTGATGCACATGAACTAGCCAAGAAAATGGTTGAGGATGTATACTGTGAAGATGTAAGACATGATATAGATGATATGAATGAGGAAACATAGGAAATGGCAGTTGAACATGTCAAAAAATATCACTATTTGTTAAAGTCCCTTGATATTGATGAATATGCTAGAAGTGTGGAACAACGAACATCCAATAAAAAGCGGGAAACTCTTGCTGACATAAAGATTGAATCGGCAATATGAATGTAAAAACCAAAAATTAATTTTCTATAATTGATGGGTTAAACTCAATTTTAGTTGCTGTTTATATCTCTATGCTATGTAAATTCCCTTGTTTTAAAAAAAAATAGTCTTTGTCTCTATGCCTACAATTTGTTATGTTTTGTTTTTAAGTCTGATTTTTTTATGATTTTTATTGATGCACATGAACTAGCCAAGAAAAATGGCTGAGGATGTATACTGTGAAGATGCAAGACATGATATAGATGATATGGATGAGGAAACACGAGAAATGGCAGTTGAACATGTCAAAAAATATCCCCATGTGTTAAAGGTCCTTGATATTGATGTATATGCTAGAAGTGTGGAACAACAAACATCCAATAAAAAATGGGAAACTCTTGCTGACATAAAGATTGAATTGTCAATATGAATGTAAACAACAAAAAATAATTTTCTACGATTCATGGGTTAAACTCTATTTTAATTGCTCTTTATATCTCTACGCTATGGAAATGCCCTTAAGTTTTTTTAAAAAATAGTTTTTGTCTCTATGTCTACAATTTGTTATATGTTTTTTTAAACCGGATTTTTTTCCGATTTTTATTGATGCACATGAACTAGCCAAGAAAATGGTTGAGGATGTATAATGTAAAGATGCAAGATAGGATATAGATGATATGGATGAGGAAACATAGGAAATGGTAGTTAAACATGTCAAAAAATATCCCCATTTGTTAAAGGCGCTTGATATTGATGAATATGCTAGAAGTGTGGAACAATAGACATCCAATAAAAAGCGGGAAACTCTTGCTGACATAAAGATTGAATCGGCAATATGAATGTAAACAACAAAAAATAATTTTCTATAATTCATGGGTTAAACTCAATTTTAGTTGCTCTTTATATCTCTATGCTATGGAAATGCCCTTAAGTTTTTTTTAAAAATAGTTTTTGTCTCTATGCCTACAATTTGTTATGCTTTTTTTTAAATCTGTTTTTTTTCCGATTTTTATTGATGCACATGAACTAGCCAAGAAAATGGCTGAGGATGTATACTGTGAAGATGCAAGATAGGATATAGATGATATGGATGACAAAACACAAGAAATGGCAGTTGAACATGTCAAAAAATATCCCCATGTGTTAAAGGCCCTTGATATTGATGAATATGCTAGAAGTGTGGAACAACAGACATCCAATAAAAAGCGGGAAACTCTTGCTGACATAAAGATTGAATCGGCAATATGAATGTAAATAACAAAAAATAATTTTCTACGATTCATGGGTTAAAATCTATTTTAGTTTCTTTTTATATCTCTATGCTATGGAAATGCCCTTAAGTTTTTTAAGAAATAGTTTTTGTCTCTATGCCTACAATTTGTTGTGTTTTTTTTTTAAACCTGATTTTTTTATTTTTATTGATGCACATGAGCTAGCCAAGAAAATGGTTGAGGATGTATACTGTGAAGATGCAAGACATGATATAGATGATATGGATGAGGAAACACAGGAAATGGCAGTTGAACATGTCAAAAAATATCCCCATGTGTTAAAATCCCTTGATATTGATGAATATGCTAGAAGTGTGGAACAACAGACATCCAATAAAAAGCGGGAAACTATTGCTGACATAAAGATTGAATCGACAATATGAATGTAAACAACAATTTTTTTTTCTACAATTCATGGGTTAAACTTTATTTTAGTTTCTCTTTATATCTCGATGCTATGGAAATGCCCTTAAGTTTTTTAAAAAAATAGTTTTTGTCTCTATGCCTACAATTTGTTGTGTTTTTTCTTTAAATCTGTTTTTTTCCAATTTTTATTAATGAACATGAACTAGCCAATAAAATGGTTGAGGATGTATACTGTGAAGATGCAAGACATGATATAGATGATATGGATGAGGAAACACAAGAAATGGTAGTTGAACATGTCAAAAAATATCCCCATGTGTTAAAGGCCCTTGATATTGACGAATATGCTAGAAGTGTGGAATGACGGACATCCAATAAAAAGCAGGAAACTCTTGCTGACATAAACATTGAATAGACAATATTAATGTAAGCAACAAAAAATAATTTTCTACAATTCATGGGTTAGACTCTATTTTAGTTTCTCTTTATATCTCTATGCTATGGAAATGCCCTATCTCTATGCTATGGAAATGCCTTGAAGTTTTTTTAAAAAAAAGTTTTTGTCTCTATGCCTACAATTTGTTATGTTTTTTTTAAATTTGATTTTTTTCCAATTTTTTCAAAAAGAAATCTAATACTTTTGGTTTGTCGATTTTTTCCCCAAATGATTTTTGCTACTATGATATAAAGAGCCATCCTAGGATGAGGAATTTTATCTGCTAACTAGAGAAAATGAAGAGACCCTTTCAATGGGGAAAATTGTACAACCAACTGCCCATAGAGTCCTAAATAATCATATAAAAGATGCTTCCATACAAAGGGCTATTTTGAGGGCTGGAAGGGTTTACAATTGTAGAGAATTATTGAATAGGTAATGGTTACAATAACCAACCAAGTTGGTGTTGACATAAACCTAGTAGCATCACATGAATGGATGTTTTCTCCTTTGTAATTTGTAGCTAGCCTCGGACCTAGAAAATTCACTTCCATACAAAGGGCTATTTTGAGGGCTGGAAGGGTTTACAGTCGCAAAGAATTGTTCACCCCTCTAGAAGCTATGAAGTGACTTGTCTTTATAACTGGAAACCATGGAATGGAGAGGTTAAGGAGGTTAAGGATCCATATATTGCCAAAGCAGATACCATTAAACAAAGTGAACAAGAGAATACAAGGAAAGTAAATGAACTTGCAAAAAAATCTTGATGACAAGAATGAAAGGAACAACCTCTTGTATAGTTGTTGCCGAGCATCTATCTGCAGAAATTGTGCCCGAATAATTGCACTAATTTTAAGTTTTACTCATTATTGATGCATTTAATCTTATTCTATGGACAATTTAGGGGTATGTGGCCTGAGGAACTGAGGCTTAACGTTAGAAATAGCCAAGGGGAGGAAAAACATGTTCAATTATGGACTTCTGTTTGGGATTCTCATTACACGAGATCAAATTATAATTAAATCAAGACCTAAAGATTTTGATGACATAAAGATAGTTAATCATAACTGGGGCGATTGGTATGTTGAGTGACTTGTCTTTATAACTGGCAGCCGCAAAATGGAGAGGTTAAGGAGGTTGAGGATCCAAATTTTGCCAAAGCTGATACCATTGAACAAAGTGAACAAGAGAATGCAAGGAAAGCAAAGGAACTTGCAAAAAAATCTTGATGACAAGAACAAAAGGACCAACCTCTTGTACAGTACACAACATGAAGTGTAGGACGTAAGAGGTAGTAACAATAATGGTGACGACCGTTGTGAATCAATGGCACCACCATCTGCTGCTGCAATTTTCTTCAATTTTAATTTGGTGAGTAAAAGTAGAGTGAATTCCTTGGGGTTTACGATTTACAGCTCCAATGGGTTTCTTCCCATGCGTGACGAATTTGCAAGGAAGAGATTCCACGTTTGATTCTCAACAAAGACTCATGAGAAAGAGAAAGAGTGGATTATGAATGAGAAAAGGTTGCTTGCTGCTACCACGGGTGAATTCTTTATCAAAATCTATCTGTAGCAATTGTTCCCGCTTCCTCCCAATTTTCACACCTCGATGAGTCCACGTATAATGATGGCATGTAGTCACTTTTAAAAAAGAAAATACCACATGTTCGTCAGAATTCTGATGTGAAATACAAAATCTGAACTATCAACAAAAGTCAACACGATGGTAACACAACTAGAAGAATGCCATCAGGATATAATATAGTGGAGAAGTCCGTTGGCATAGTGCACACTAGCGGCAAAGCATAGATCATGTATTGCCGATAGCTAATGATGGTATCGGTAAGACTTTTCTCGATGGACATTGGAAAAAGTAAAAAGCATCAGCAAAGGTTAAGATGATATAGGATCAAAGCTTATGCTGAGGAGACATAACGTATTAGGAGGAGCTATGTCGAGGGAAAAGACATCGGGGAAATCATGCCCCATCACCTGAACACATTTTAAGCTTTCCTGATGGCCGATGAGACTAGCGAGATAACTCGCACCGATCAACAAGAAGAGAGGTCATCGACTTATGTTATCCCGATGAGTAAGAAGACATCCAGAGGCTATGAAAATCATTAAACCAACATATGCCGATCAACAGGTAAAATTTGTGTTCATCGGAATGCCAAGGTGAAATTTCAAGATGTCGGTCTTTAGTCGGAATTCTGACGTGAAATTTTACCACATCAGAATTCTGACGAACATAGGGCAATTTTTGAAAAAAAAACAAATCAATCCGACAAAGCAAAAGAAATCCCATAGATCATTGGAAATACTCATTGGAATTTGAGGCCAAATGTATTAGTGATTGATCAAAGTGTTTGGTCTTGACATAAAAAGTTGGGTTCTTAGCTAGGTAGATTTCACCTTGAGTGTCACAATTAAACTAGTATTGCACCTTGTTTTTTTTCCAATATCTAAACATAGTCTCTGAAGCCTAATGTCTTCTTTACAAGCATGAGTAGCTACCATGTATTCTACCAACTTACTGCTTACTCATCCAACTAAATTGCACCACCAAATAAAGTAAACACATAAGCATTGGTGGATCTTTTGCTATCAACATCACCTACCTAGTCTAAATTCACATATACCATGAATATCAAGAAAAATCTTTTCTCCTACCAAATTACCATGATAAAAAAAAGAATACATCTCATTCAACTCTACTAGGATTATACATATATCTGGAAATAAATTCCAGTGCTTGGGCAATGTCTGGTCTAGTATAGACCATATCATACATCAAACTTGCAACTACACTCTGTTAGGGTACTCTACTCATGTCTTACATCTTTGATGGGGATGTAGGATAATTTGAAATAGATAACTTTGTTCCAACTAATAATGGAACACATAATGGTCTACAATCCTACATGTTGAACCTTCGTAAAAATAAATTCACATACTTACTTTGGCATAGCCATAACTTTTGGTTCACTCTATCTCTTCTAATTATTTTCACGTACATTCACATCAGCCATGTTAGCACTTTTCTTTGACTGATTACCTTGATTTTTCCAGCAATTTCTTGCATAATGCCCAAATTTATTATAGTTAAAGAATTCTACATTGCTCTTTTCATAGCTCTGATTTAAGCTACTGTTCTTCTTTCCTTTTTTGGAGTTATTTTGAGAGCTTCTCGCTCCCTCATGGCTATTTTCTCTTCCAGAGCTATCTCCACCAGCATTCAAGTTGCCACATCCTCTACCTCTTGAACTCTTTCCACTATTTCTTCCTCTCCCCCTGCCTCTTGCATTGGCTTGAGCTTTGAAAGCTTTCTCTTGGGAAGAAGTAGTAGACCTATTTAGGTATTGCTCATGGGTTTGAAGAGAACCCATCAACTCATCAACTATCAATACTAATAAATCCTTTGCCTCTTCAATGGTAGTCACTATTGCATCAAACTTTGAAGGCAAAATTGAAAGGATTTTCTCAACAATCCTCTTCTCTTCCGTGGTGTCTCCATTTGTTCTCAGTTGGTTCAACAAACCAGAGATTCTTGTATGAAATTTTGTAATGGATTCACTGTCCTTCATTTGAAGAGCCTCAAAATATCTTCTAAGCATGTGGAACTGCACCAAATGAACTTTCTCAGTCCCCTTGTAGCTAGTTTGGAGGATTTCCCAAGCTTAGCATAGTTAGCTATTGCTATTCTAGGAAATATCACAATTGTCAAGGCTGCTTTAATCAAATTTAATGCCTTAGCATCTTTCCTCCTTGTCTCTTTCAACTAGTTCTAAACTTTCCCAATCCACAGGAAGAAAATTAGGATTGTAAAAGCAACACCAGTAATGTTTATTGTTCAAGCATAACCACCAAACACATGTCGTAAAGTTTGATTTCAAATTAAATGTGAATTTTTGGTTAGGAAGAGCATTCTCGACCATAAGGTGGGTTTCTAGAAAGCTCCAGCAGTCATTTATTTCAAAACAAAGAAGATTTGTCCTCTATATGCGAATTTGTATTTCCTTAAAATCTTTAAAAGCCATGAGATAGAGCACAAGTACCAAATCTATAATGTACCTATTCACATTCAAAACTAATATGTCCTCCAGCTGCAAATATGTAATTCCTCGAAAAATTTAAATAGTGTGAGATAAACCACAACTCACAGTACCTTAATGAACACATTCACCTTCAAAACTAATGAGCCAATCTTAGTCAAACATCATCCTAACATTAGAAAAATAAGTAGAATGATTTATCGTCATTCCAATTGAATCTATTTGCACAAAAGTTCAACAATTTCTCCTGACACCTTCTACAATTTTCCCAGATTTTGAAAAGGATGGATGGAAAAGTGAAATTAATTGGATGGTAATCAATTGCAATACTCTCATTAGGTTAGGTAACAAATATGGTGAAAGTGATAATAGTTGGGGCTCATCTATAAATTTTCTCCATGAATTCCTCTATTACAAACATATAGGTTGGAAGAGTTACGAATGAATTTAATTTCAATTCCAAAGGAGTTAGATCGATTAGTGGGTATGGAGAATACTATCCTTTTTATTTCTTACTTGATAATTCTCACAAATCATTAGCAGCTACACTGTTCAACAACCATACACAATTTGGGTCAGTAGTTTCTTTATATCTTTTAGTTCGATACATTATCTTTAAGTTGATTAGAGAGAGATGTAATTGCAACTTTAGCCATAATGATTATATCATCCACTTTGACACTTTATGCTTCATGTTTTTAGAATACCCATTTCCTTTTATGATATTTGACACTAAAAAGGTAGCTACAAGAACATATGATTACATTGTAGTTGGAGGAGGTACAATAGAGTGTCCTCTGGCTACAACTTTGTCACATAACTATTCCATTTTTCTCTTGGAAAGGGGATCTCCCTATAGAAATATGGATGTTGAAGACAATAAAGGCTTCTTCAATCTTTCTAGTGATTCCAGTGAGTTCCCTTATGTTGCTCAGGGATTTGTCCTGAAGATGGAGTACATTTGGTAAGGGGAAGAGTTTTGAGAGATGGATCAGCCATCAACAGTGGCTTCTATAGAAGGACAAACTTTGACTATATTAAGAGGATGGGGTGGGATGAGAAGCTTGTAAATGAGTCCTATGAATGGGTAGAGAAGATGAATGCCTTCAAACCAAACAAGCTTTTTTAGTGGAGTTCTGCTGTGAAGGATGCACAATTGGACGTTGTTTTGCTTCCTTACAATGTGTATACTTTGGAACATTTGGAGGGCACCAAGATTTGAGCTTCATATTTTGACAACAATAGAAGGAGGCACACAACTACAAATATTCTCTAATATGCAAATCTAGATAATATTGGAGTTCTCAATGCTATAGCTAGTAGATTGCTCTCCAATTCCTCCTTAGGAATATTTTCATATTTTGATGCAAGAGCACCGGTCTAGTTCTTACCAGTTGGTCAGTTTTTAAATGCAATTGCTTGAGAGCATGGCATTTCTTCATTGGATCTTTTAGTAGGACTGCATCAAATGGTATCAGAGCTAGTTCACAAACCTGTTGTTGGACAGAGTGTTGTTTGTGCACCAGTTGGTTGGAGACAAGATTGAGGCAACTTGTGGACTTGTTTAGATCACCAAACGTGAGGCAGAAAAAGGTTTGCAGGTAGACTGTCGATCCTAGAGCTTGATCCTTAGGTAGTTAGTGGGTGGAGACTTGAACAGATTGCCGATTGAGGTAGGCTATAGTTTGGATCGTTAGATCGCTGTGGAGAGGTAACTAGAAGCTATGGTTAGATCATCGAATCCCCTAAGGCAGTGGCAAGTACCTACTAATCGATCACTGAACTAGATCAAGTGATGGGAATCACTTTTCCATTAGCCCCGAGAGTCTGATGTAGGAGCACCAGTCTAGTTCTTACCGGTTGGGAAGTTCTCAATGGAATTTCTTGAGAGCGTGGCATTTCTTCATGTTTGAGTGTTTAGAATTGTGGTTTTGGGTTTATTCCCTTTTGTTCATGGTCTTTATCATGTTTGATTTTCATAACATTTGGCTTTGTTTCCGATGAGATGTGGATTCCGGTATTGTTTTGGTTGATATGTTCTTACCGGTTAGTATTGTAGTGTGTTGAGTGAAGATGATTTCAGGTTGCAGTTGATCTTTGTGACTTGTGGATTGTTATAGGTGTTGCTTTGAGCCTTGGCCGGTATTCCTGAAGGTTTGCATATCATTTTATGTTTTGTAGATTGTTCTTAGTGATTTGAGCTGCCATGTTACCGTTGCACGTTTCATAGACCAGTTGGTCTTTGGACGGACTTGATTGAGTTATTTGCAGATGGTATAAATGGAAGCTTGTGAATAATTTGAAAGGGAAGAAGTAAGAAGATTAAAGACAAAGCTTTGAGATTGCGTGAAGATGTAGAACCGACGAGATTCTGATCCGATAGGACTGAGGCTAGAAGGGTGAGGTCCGGATTAGGATAGAACTGAGAATCTGTTATCGGAAGCCAATTTGATATGTGGATGATCTTCAGATCTTGTAATTGTATTATAAGCATTGTTTGTATCCTGGACTGCGATCCACCATGTGGAATGTATAATTCTTCAAACTGTTATAAGATTTATTCAAGTTATTTACTGGTTATGTGTTCTGTTATAATACCGGTTGTTCTTTCTACTATTTCAAGCATCTTGTTACCAGTTACTGGTATGTTGTGCATGATTTTTGTGTTAAGCTGCAAGGTTGGGATGTCCTTCATTGGATCTCCCTACCTTGACTACGTCATGTTCTCATTATTTTGAATTAAAGATTTAAATGGGATGCTTGAGTGCTTAAAAAGCTGGCTAGTTATTTGCAGAGCTTGAAGTTCATGTAATAATCTATATATTAACTACACACATACCAATTCTCTATGATAGATAGTTTTCAAATAATTTCATTTTTTTTTTCATTAGAATGATGTGTTGGAAAGAGACACTACATAGATGATCCAATGTTGTAATTTCTAGCAACTAATGCTATTGCGCCCATCCACATCTCTCAGTTTGTTCATATTGGAAGAGTGATTGATTTTGGTCAAGTCTGGCATACTGGAAAACAAAGTATTTGACAAAGAATAGGTTGATTGATCCGTACTTCAATATAGGTTTATACCTTGTGTAGCAGATCTCAAGGAAGCATTATGGATGTGTTATCTATCATATTCTAGGTTTTTAGCCTCCAGTGATGATCATTGTGTGAGTTAGAAGATTTGATATACAAGTTTTTAGGATGAATAGTGTGGTATGACAAACATGTGTTAGAAATCATTGTGTGGATTTGGCAGATTAATTTTGGTGGTTATTTTTGTGTTTGAGGATGTTTCTTTGTCATATGGGTGGCACATGGACAATGCTTTTTGGTCTGCATATGCATTGGAGTTTGGATTGAGCCAAATTTGCTTGCACATTTCATTATCTAGGTAATCTTCTTGAGAAGATATGTGGAAGACGTTAATTCATGTTGTAGATATAAAAGACCGATGGATATGATCATTTTTGGTATTGATATGTATGTGGAAAGTGTTTGTGATCGATTGTGCATAGTTTGACATTCTCAAGTGAAGGATTTGTGCTTTGGAATAAAGCATAATAGTGGAATAGAGCAGTGTAATAGAGCAGCATGAGATTAAGTGTCTTGTGCTTAACTGGAACTATTCCCAAGCATTTTTTGATGATATTTTTTAGTTTAGACATTCCAATTATCTTTTGTATAAGATATTGTAAGATAGTGAGTCTTGCTAGGGTTGTATCCCTTGATATTTTCAACAGTGATCTCTCGGTATGGTCCCTGAATGCATGTGCATTCCCTATGTAATATTTCAATACTTCTACAGACTATATTGATATTGTGGGTCTCATTCCCACAATGGTTTTTCCCTTAACCAGGTTTTCCACATATAAAATCTTGTATTATGGTGTTATTGCTGATCATTTTTTGTTTCTGCATATTTCTATTGTTCATTTGCATTAAGTAGTTAAAAGGACAAATTAATAAGATTAAAAAATACAAAACACTAATTCACCCCACCCTCTCAATGTTCCTTATTTCCAACAATTGGTATTAGAGCCTAGTTCCTCAGAGGAAGCCTAATAGCTTGAGGAGGACCGGGGAAGGTAAATCAATGGATTTCAGTAGTCTTCAACATCAACTTATTTTTGCACTTGAGGATCTTGATCAATCCCAAGTAGAGGTTTGGTAGATGAAAGAAAATCTTAAAGATGCTAAGAACTCCATCCAGTCCTTGAAAGATTAGTTGAACAAGTCAATAGAGAAGATAAAGGAACTTGTTGATAAGCTAAAGGAGAAAGAAAGTCTAAGCATTGATGACCAAGCCTTGAAGGAGAAGAAGGAGAAGACAAAAGAATGTGAGAAGGTTGCTAGAGTTAATGTAATTTAGAAGAATGAGATGGAATCTATTGTGATGAGGTTGACAAAGGAGATTGAAAGAAGAAAGAAAAATGAACAAAGTCTTAATCAAACATTGAAAGAGAGATTTGATGAATGTTGCAGACTTAACTGTGAAAATGATTAGCTGAAGCTTGAATTGCTACAATCCAAGAACAATGAGCAAGACCTTGGAAGGAAGATTATTACTCTTAGGGATGAACTTGATGCTACAAATGAGTACAAAGAGAAATTCAAGATTAGCGTAGATAAGATTGATGAGCTATTGCAAAGTCAGAAGAGCAAAGATGACAAGTGAGGACTTGGATTTGAGAAAGGTGTGTTAGGACCCGAAGGCAATAGAGAGGGGGGGGGGGGGGTGAATCAGTTGTCTATTAATTTCAGCCCAAATATAACTTAATTAAACTTGATGCATAGTTCTGGTAAACCAAACTTAATGCCAGTTGATAGTTTAACAGTTAATAATAGTACCGGTGAAGCTTAATGCATGAAACAGAAAGAGAAACAACATCCACAACATATAACATAGATATTTGTACGTGGAAACCCTGTAAGGGGAAAAACCATAGTGGGAAACCTTACCCATAATCAAATGATACTATTGCAGATAGTATGTGTGTACAAATGGGGTCTACATATGCAAAAAGGCCAACTGCCTAGAGCTCACTATTCAAATGGGAGTCGCAATGACTACAATAGGATGGTTAAATCCAAGATAATGTGTTGCTCAAAATAGCATCTTCATATGTTGGATTCAGTACTGGTTAAGCTCTGATTATCTCCTTCATACCTTCCTTGAATCTTCAAATGATGTTTGCGTGAGTATCTCTTCTTATATTCGCATATATTGAATATCACAACCTTACCATACCATCTCACAAATGAGATCTTACATATATACCAAAACCTAAGACCAAATGTGTAGGTCAGCTCACTAAGAATATTATAATTAAATCAATTACAAATGAATCAATATGTGATGCATCATGTTGGCTCAATGCATTTACAATAATAACCAATCAATAAATCATCTCCATAACTTGTTGTACTGATCTGGAGTAGATAACATATGCCGGTCCATAACCTAGACCCATTTGCCAGTAACAATAAATATGCAAACTCGATTAGACCAATAACCAAATCACCAAAAAAAGTGTCCAAACCATGTCTTTGACATAACCAAGTAATCTCTAGATGATAATAGATCATCCTAAGTGTCGGTGAACAATAAAACCTACCGGTGAACCAGATACCGTTGACTATGCATGTCACTAAACATGCTGGTGAACATAATGTGTCAATTCAACATAACCAAAGATCTCCAAAAAAGATAAGTGTTGACATCAATGACAAAACCAATGCAACACATCCATAAAACCAACAATCTCTCTCTTTGGCATTGATGGCAACACAAGATAGAAAAACATTTAAGTGCCAAAGTCAGAATGGCAAAAACCAAAAACCAACAATCTCTTGAAGAGATCAATTACCAGAAATCAAAATATAGAATATCTCTCCCCCTAGGATAATGATTCCTAAATACAAAGTTTTTCCATAGACATCTCTCCCCCTTGACATCAAATGGAAAAGTGATACAAATACTAGATACAACCAGTTCATAGAACCAATTACAAATACCAACTTATCCAACTACTCCCCCTGAGAAGTAACTCTCCTCCATCAAAGCTGGAAAAAGGTTTCTTTGTAAATTCTATCGGTCTGATGCCAATCTCCAACTTTCTAAGTCTCTACCGATGAGGGTATTACCCCAAGATGCTCTCTGAGATATTCAAAGGCTTCTTTAGGTAAAGGCTTTGTAAAGATATCTACAATCTGCTCTTTAGTATTCACATAAACCAATTTCACTTCCTTTGCTTCAACATTCTCTTTCAGAAAATTTTATTTGATAGAAACATGTTTAGTTTTAGAGTGAAATACTGGATTCTTTGATATATCAATTGCTTCTGAATTATCACAATAGATGATTATAGGTTCTTTTCATTTTACCTTTATGTCCTTCAACATTTGTTTGATCCATAATACCTAAGTACAATTGGTTGTTGCTGCAACATATTCTGATTCTGTTGTTGATAATGATGTACAACTCTGTTTCTTGCTCAACCATGAAATCAATCTGCTACCAAGAAATAATGCCCCGCTGGTGGTGCTCTTTCTATCATCTACATCTCCTGCCCAATTTGCATCTGTGTATGCACATAAACCAAAATTTTCATCTTTAGGATACCATAAACCAAGATTTGTTGTGCCTTGTAGATACTGGAAAATCCTTTTCAGTACTGATTCATGATTTTCCTTAGGATTACTCTGAAATCTTGAAATAATACATACTACATTCATAATATCAGGTCTTGTTTGTGTCAAGTATAGTAAACCTCCAAACATAGATTTATATCTTGTCAGATTAACAGGGGTTCAATCATCCTTCAGTGACATTTTATCTGTTGTAGTCATAGGAATACTTACCAGTTTAGAGTTTTCTATAGAAATTTTCTTTAGTAGTTCCTTCTAGTACTTTGATATTGATATGAATATACATTTATCAGTCTATGAAATCTACAATCCTAAATTTTTTTTATCTCCGCAATCATGGACATTTCAAACTCTTCCTGCATCTTATTAGCAAAATCCTTACACAATCCATCTTCTCCTCCAAAAATGATATCATCAACAAAAACTTCAATAACCAAGATGTCATCATTAGTCACTTTGAAATATAAGTTTCTATCAGCATTACCTTTAGTGTAACCAAGCTTCAAACGATATTTGTCCAATCTAGCATACCAAGCTCTAGGAGCTTGCTTCAATCCATATAAAGCTTTCTTTAACCTGCAAACCATATCTTTGTCATTTGCCAAAGAAAATCCATCAAGTTGTTCAATATAAACTTCCTCTTCAAGATCAGCATTCAGAAATACACATTTAACATCCATTTGATATACTTTATAGTTCTTGTGTGCTGCAAATGCAAGAAATAGTCTAACTGCCTCAATTCCTGCTACCGGTGCAAAGGTTTCATTGTAATCAATTCCCTCTTTCTGTGAATATCCCTTACACACTAATCTTTCTTTATTTCTAATTACCTTACCATCTTCATTAAGTTTATTTCTAAATACCCATTTAGTTCCAATTACATTTTTATTTTTAGGCCGGGGAACCAATGTCCATGTATTGTTCTTTTCAATTTGTTCCAATTCATCTTCCATAGCCTTAATCTAATGTTTATCTTCGCATGCCTCAATGATAGATGTTGGTTCAATTTGAGAAATTAAACATACCTCTTCATTTGCCAGTCTTCCTCTTGTTATAACTCCTTGATACTTATTCCCAATTTAGTTGACTTTCAGAGTGATTCAATCTTACATACTTGGGTGTGTTCACTTCTTGTTGTTCTTCAGTCACTGTGGAATTCTCTGATGATGCTGGTGTCACTGGATCTACATTCTGTACCAGTGCAATTAGTGTAGGTTCATTTATGATCATCTCAATTGCCAGTTCAGATTCTATAGATCTTGAATTACCTCCGAACTGTTCATCTATATTCACATTTGCACTCTCAATGTTTTTCTGCAATCTTTTATTAAAACATCTATATGCCTTGCTCTTAGATGAATAACCAAGAAATATTCCTTCATCACTTCTAGGATCAAATTTACCAATATACTCATCTCTCCTAATATAACATTTGCTTCCAAATATTCTAAAATATTTAAGAGTAAGAGTATTACCAAACCATAGTTCATGAGGGGTCTTACCTGTTTCACCTTTGATGTGAACTTTGTTGAATGTGTAAACCGTTGTATTCACTGCTTCTCTCCAATACACATGAGGTAGGTTTGCTTATGATATCATGCTTCTAGCTGCATCCAAAATTTATATTCTTCCTTTCCACAAATCCATTCTGTTGGGGTGTGCGAGGTGTTGATAGCTGTCTTTTGATTCCATTCACTTCACAAAATGTATTAAATTCCTTAGATGTGAATTCACCTCCTTGATATGATATTAAACATTTTATTTTCTTACCTGTTTCATTCTCTACCATTGCCTTGAATAATTTGAATTTCCCAAAAGCTTCTAATTTCTCCTTGAGAAAAGTAACCCAACACATTCTAGAATAATCATCAGTGATTAGCATAAAGTATCTATCTCCCTGTAGACTTCTAGTTCTTTCTAGACCACATAAATAAATACGAATTAACTCAAGAACATTAATGGATTTCTCTGGAATACTCTTTAAATTCATTCTAACTTGCTTTCCAAATTGACATTCTTTACATACCAGATTGTGTGGTATTACAATCTTCGATAAATCCCTTACTGCCTTAGTTATATTGATCTTTACAATGCAATCAAAATTTACATGACAAAGTCTCTTATGCCATAACCAACTTTCATCAATATGTGCAAGCAAGCATGTATTTTCAATGTTATTGAAATGAAAGATATTACCTCTAGTCTGATTACCAGTTGCAATTTCCAAACCAGTTCTATTCTTAATTTTGCATTTACCATTCTTGAATTGTAACTGAAATCCTTTTTCAACTAATTGACCAACACTTAAAAGATTGTAATTCAAACCTTCAACATAATAAACGTTGTCGGTATTGTGTTTACCATCAAAAGATATAGTGCCTTTTCCTTTGATCAAACAAGATTTATCATCTCCAAATCTTACTAGACCTCCATTGTATTCCTGAAAAGTTAATAATTTACTTTTATCACTAGTCGTATGATGTGAGCATCCAAAATCTATAATCCATTCATCTTTTTCTTCAATTTTAGCTGCCAGGGTCTACTCTATTGGTTGTACAGTTGGTGTCAGTTGATCTTCTATTATTGCAACAAAAGCCCATCCATTGTCTACTGGTTCTTCATCAGAATCATCAGTAACTCCTTTATCAACATAGTAACATGATTTGTCTCTATTCTTCTTCAATCGGTATCTCTGATATTCAGGGTTAGGCTTATATGTTCTTTTAGATTCTTCTCTCAATCTTGCATGTCTATCAGGACACCTAGATGCTACATGACCAATTTTATTACAGTTAAAACATTTAAATGGTGCTTTACCTTCATACTTGCTCTTAATAGGACCTGTAGGCATTTTCCTTACAAATAGTGCTTCAAGCTCTTCTAGTTTTTCATTTTCATTTTTGATGTCTTCAAGTTCTTTTGCATAAAGTAGTTTCCAATCAGATTTCTTAGATGATGATGAAGATACTGCAAATGATGATGCTTTGAAAGCTAAATCTATCTTAGTTGTAGCAATAGGACTAAATTCCTCAAGCTCAAAAGTTGAAAGTTTTCCAAACAAAGTATCTCTAGACACTGATGTATTAGGCATGGTTCTCAACTCATTAATAGCAGTTACTTTCATTTTGTATGCCAGTGGCAATGCTCTTAAAAATTTAGAAACAATCTCATCTTCACTTAAGGATCCTCCACAACATTGTATACCCAAAACAATTTCATTAACTCTTTTCATAAAAGCATAAATTCTTTCATCTTTTTCCATTTTCAGATGTTCATACCTGACCTGGAAGCATTCTAGTTTTGCAATTTTGATAGTGGTATCACCTTCATTCAATGTCTCCAATTTATCCCAAATAGCTTTAGCAGTAGATTGGTCTGATAATCCCATGATTTGCTGATCTGACAATGCACTCAAAAGTGCTTCTCTTTCTTTGCAATCATTCTCCCAATCTTTAGCCAAGTTTGGTGGATTAGGTTGGCTCTGTGTAGGACCAACATAGCCATTATTTGTAACATCCCATATGTCTCTTCCAATGCAATTCAGATGTGTCTCCATTCTAATATTCCATATACCATAGTTGGTTCCATCAAGTTTCAGACTATCCTTCCTGAAATAGTTAGCTGCCATAGAATCTCCTCAAGCTGTTAAACTTCTGCAAAAAGAGGACTTAGCTCAGATACCAATTGTTAGGACGCGAAGGCCACTAAGAGGGGGGGGTCAATCAGTTGGCTATTAATTTCAACCCAAATATAACTGAATCAAACTTGATGCATAGTACTGGTAAACCAAACTTAATGCCGGTTGATAGTTTAACAATTAATAATAGTACTGGTGAAGCTTAATGCATGAAATAGAAAGAGAAACAACATCCACAACACATAACATAGGTATTTGTACATTGAAACCCTATAAGAAAAAAAACCACAGTGGGAAACCTTACCCACAATCAAATAATACTACTGTAGATAGTATGTGTGTACAAATGGGGTCTGCACATGCAGAAAGGCCAACTGCCTAGAGCTCATTGCTCAAATGGGAGTCGCAATGACTACACTAGGATGGTTCAATCCTAGATAATGTACTACTCAAAATAACATCTTCATATGTTGGATTCAGTACTGGTTAAGCTCTGATTATCTCCTTCATACTTTCCTTGAATCTTCTAATGATATCTGCGTGAGTAGCTCTGCTTATATTCGCATATATCGAATATCACAACCTTACCATACCATATTACATTCCTTTATTTTTATATTATCTCACAAATGAGATCTTACATATATACCAAAACCTAAGACCAAATGTGTAGGTTGGCTCACTAAGAATATTACAATTAAATCAATTACAAATGAATCAATATGTGATGCATCATGTCAGCTCAATGCATTTACAGTAATAACCAATCAATAAATCATCTCCATAACATGTCGTGCTAATCTAGAATAGATAACACATGCCGATCCATAACCTAGACCCATTTTTCGGTAACAAAAAATATGCCAACTCAATTAGACCAATAACCAAATCACCAAAACAAGTGTCCAAACCATGTCTTTGATATAACCAAGTAATCTCCAGATGATAATAGATCATCCTCAATGATGGTGAACAATAAAACCTGTTGGTGAACCAGATACCAGTGACTGTGCATAAGGCATTGAACATGTCGGTGAACATAATGTGCTGGTTCAACATAACCAAAGATCTCTAGAAAGATAAGTGCTGATAAGTGTTGACATCAATGACAAAACCAATGCAACACATCCATAATACCAACAAGGTGAAAGCCTTGGATCTAGTCAAGGTAATCCTACATCTCATCATCAAAAGAACAAAGCTAAAGGCCTCTGATAAGGCAACCTAATGCTCATAAGTTCAATGGTAATTGTTTTGTTTGTAATAAATTTGGTCATATGGCTAGTCAATGTAAAAATAGAGTGAATCAGAATGGTCCATCATTCTTTGGTTTATGTTTTAAATGCAACAAGTATGGTCATAAAGAAAATGATTGCAAAAGTATGATGAATAACTTTCAAAATAGAAGGAAAATCAAATGCTATGCATGTGGTAGGTGTGGACATGTTGCTAACTAGTGCAGATCAAGAGGAAACCAAGGGAACTTCAGGCCTAGACAGGGAAATGTTGTTTGCTATAATTGCAACGAATCTGGTCACATTGCACGATTCTACAGAAGAAAGAATGCAAATAGAAATGGTCTAGTAGACAAGAACAAGAATGTATAGAAAGATAATAAAGGAAAAGGGAATATGATTGTGGAAGAGATCAAAGATCAGTTAAAGAAGACATGGGTGAAGAAGAGTGATCCAGATACTAGGAATGGGTCTGGACCTGATTCCGATGCTGCAATTTCCTTTAGCAATTAGATTGAGGCCTCTGGCGTAAGGGGAGCCTTCATGAAGATCTTTCCTCCCTTGCTAGAAGTTTGTGCCAGAAGATTGGTAGATTGTGAGCTACTATATTATGGTGGTGCAGATGTTTTTCAAGGATTTGTGGAAGATTTTTGTCGAAATTGAAGAGGCACTTAATTTTTCTTGATGAACTATCTTTGTATGCAGGGTATCCAGAATAATTAGGGTAAAATGCATTTATTACACCTAAAAATTAGGTATGTGGAAGATAAACAGAGACTTAATCACTTCATTTATCACTTTACATTCAAAGAGAAGAAGAGAAGAGAGTGTTTTGTGAGTAGAATATCCAGAGACCAAAGCGTGAAGGCAATTTCCCAAGAAAAAAACTAATCCGACGGTTAAGGTATTTATCAGTGAAATTTTCAAAATTTGAAATTTCTAAATAGCTTCTTCTGGAATTGCAACCCCTTTATTTGTGGATATTACTGAGAGACCTCAGCCAAACTTTAAGAAACATCCATTTATATCCATTTTGGATGATCTGAAAAGTGTATTCTCATCCGTTCTACATGACATTTTGCATATTGAGGATGTTACCATTTTCACACACTATAATATTTAGGAGCTTGGAAGGACACAAATGTTGAATTTATACACCAAGAAGATGATAGATGAGGTTGGCAGTCTGAAATCCAAATTCAAAGCTATGGAGGAAAAAGGTTTTGCACATTATGTAAAATTTCCAATGTTTGATGAACCCAATTGGGTCCAATACATGCTTAGTAAGATGCATGATGAATTTATGTGGTTGAATCAGCCATTCAAAATCACAAAGAATGCTATTAGGTATGTTACTGGTCTGTGCTCAACCAGTGACCTACCTACATTGAAGGCTATGAACAACTAGATGGTTATAGATGCAACCACATAAAAATTTGATTGAAGGGCCATGACAATCAACAATATTATAGAATATGATGTCAAGTTTGCTTCTATGGTGATATGGTATAAGATATACCACTCTAGCAGGGATAACTCTGTGTTTGGAATAGCTATTTATGCTGCATATGAAATGATTAAGGAGAACAAGAAATATGACTTGTGTGAACTGCTTCAGAGTAAGATGATAAAGAACCTAAAGAAGATAAAGAAGGACAAAAAGCACACATTTAAGTATGACACATTGATCCTATGCTTGTACTTTTACTTCATGAACAAAGTTCTAGGAGTTGGTCAGGTCCAATGGGCATATGATAGACCTATGGTAGTGCAAATAAAAGAGTATTTATATAACATTGATGATGTGAATGTCCAAAATGCTACTTTGTGGGGATACTTCAAATTTTTTTAGAGTGCTATGCATGATAGGGAAAGGATCCCTAAGGAAATAGTTGAGAAATACCAAGATTCAATTTTCTTCATGGTAGATATAGATCAATACTTAATGGAAGTTGTGGAACCTAGAACTTCATGGATTATGCCCATGGGGTATGAGGTGGATAAAGAAATTCTTGAGCTATATGCGCAACATTTTCTTAGCAAATCAGTAGACACCTCTGAAGAGAGGTTCAAAACCTATGCTAAGAAGAGCCTCAAATTGCATAAACAATTTAAGAAGCAAAAGATTCATAGAAAGGTAAGGAAGGAGGTTGAAGCATATGCTAAAAGAATTGGGATTTTTAGGGAGGAAGTCTACGAGGTGACAAAAATAAATATCATACATGAAGAGAAGACTATTAAGGAAAAGAGATCTAAACCAAAAGCTTCTACTCCAAATCTGAGATAGTCAAGGAGAACTACTCCCTCCTTCGGTCTTGTCAAATGATCCAAATCATCATCGGACAAAGGAGAGAAGAGGAATACAACAAGATTTGTGATTATGAAGGATGATGAGGAAACAAAATCGGATGATGCAGTCAAGGAGGTAAAGGCCAAAGCAACTAAGGCTTTTAAATTTGCTAAGGAGAAGCCATCCAATGGAGACAAGCCAAGTAAGAAACCAAAAACCTTCGAAATTGACTCAAAAATCAAGAAAGTAAGATTCAAAGTCAAACCTCCTATGTCATTAGATGAAATTATATATGAGGTTGTAAGGAATGGAAATCTAAAGCTAATGTTTGAATGGTATGACAATTTTGATGATAATGGTAAAAGGACTTTAGAGGAAGCTACTATTAAATATTTAAATGTGTATAGTAGAGCTCTAATAGAAATTATGTTTGAACTACCTAAGATCCTGTATGATATTTTGGAGATGAGGAGGAAAACAAAAAATAAGGAACAAGAAAGATTAAGGGAATATGTGTTGGAATCCACTTCCTAAATATGACAAAGGCACATCATCATCCTCAAACAAAAAGGAGGCCTGTAGAAATCATGTATACAACAACATCATCAATCACATCTCATCATATGAAAATCAAATAAATGTTATTAAAATCAAGGACAAGCAAGAGAAAGTCCCGATAAATGTAACTACACAAGCCCAATCCAAGTACATATTAAAAGGTAACACTTCTAAAGTGCTCACTACTCCAAAAGGGCAATACAACTTGTTAGATAAGTTATAGAAAAAACTTGCCCACATATCAATATTAGATCTTCTCAAGATCTCACTTGCACACAAGGATATTCTAGAGAAGTCTCTTATTGGTCCACTACAGTTCAAACAACCTAGATATTGATCAATTCCAAGCCATGGTGGGGCATTTAACCGTGCCTCATAATCTGTCATTTTTTGAATATGATAACATCTCTTTGAGTCATTTGCATAATACTCCACTCCATATTGAAGTCCTAGTCTATAAACATCGAGTGAAATGTGTACTAATAGATTGAGGAGTCGGTCTAAATATTTGGACTCTAAAACTTATCTGTGCATTGGGTCTCTCAAAAACAACCATTGATCCTAGGAAAAAGATAACAATAAAAGCATATGATGACAAAGAAAGATCATCAAAAGGGCTTGTGGTTCAAGTAGGATCAGTTTAGAGGGACACTCTATGTCAATTCTTGGACATAGACTTGTCTTACAACATACTCTTGGGTTGTCCTTGGATCCATGAAATGCAGGTAGTACAATCTACATATCACTAGTGCCTAAAATTCCCATATGATGGAGAATAAATTTCCATCTCAACAGACAATGATCCTTTTTAGTATTGTAGTAATCTCAAAGCAACTTAGAATGTTCTTGTAACACACAATAGGGAGGCTCTCGCCTCCATATCATCAAACAATAAAGATCAACTCAAATCTCTATACATAGATTTTGAGAAAAATCTAAAATTAAAGGACAAAGGCATGGGAGAATACTCTTTTGAACAATCCTTATGTCTATCAAAGTTGCCAATTTCATGAAGGTCTCATGGACAACCATCAACATCCAAGCAAAAATATTTACAACCCATCAAACTCTTTGATGGTATGTTTATTCAAGCAGGAACACTAGCAGATGAAATTGAAGACAAGGATGTCTTGAACTGGTTATACAAGGATAATGAGGACACATGAGCAATAATGTTAAGTGTCACAATCCCAATAGAGAAATATGGTAGCTGATTCAAAATCATGCAAAGGATGGGATACACATGAAAAGGTCCCATTGGAAAAATAAAAGAGGGTATTCTAGAACCCATACATATTCCTACTCAAAGTTATAAAGATAAATCAGGAATAGGCTTTGGTCAAGATATTCCAGTCTGCAAGCAACAAAAGTCCACATGGAAACAAAATAGACAACAAGAATATGCATCGAGACAACAACAAAATAAGGGAATAACACAACAACAAGAAGAAAAAAAAGAAATCTAAAAGTGACAAGATGAGGAATGCACACAACGACAAACAAAATTTGCCATCAGGAAAGTAGAAGAAACTCAGAATTTCTATGAGCAATTCCATAAACTACATGATAGTTCCGACATAGACTCAAATGAATGGGAAGGGGATACTTGTTCTGATGTAACCAAAGACATTGATATAGATGTAGTTCATACCTATACACCCATAATCTATAAAGAAGAAGGCTCAGGGTCTCGATTATTTGAATTTGGACCACAACATATCTATGATGCTAGTGAAAATGAGAAGATTCGATACGAGATGGGCAATCCCATGGAGAGTACCATAATAGGCCTTGATCTTACTAAGAAATTTGATTATATCTCTATCATTACCCTTACAACATTAGACCTTAAACCACCTAATGATTCCTTACCCCTCATATATCCTGAACTCATAGACTGGGAACAACTTGAACAATTCAATATACCTATCTTCTCAAATGATGATACTATTGCCCATTACCTCTATTCAGTGAACCCTAAAACATACTCCACCCACATAGCTCATAATGATATCTTCAACTAGGGGAGTGCCGAGTCTATCAGTCACAAAACAAATAAAACACAAAAAGGATCTAATGGTGAAAACCATCTAATGGTATTAGATCCCAAATTTTTTAAAAGAAAGGATGTATCCAATGGTGAAAACCTCTTTGAGGAATTGGTGGATGAAATACTTGACACTCTTCCTCAGCACTATAAGGAGAGATTACCAATATTGGTTGAGCCAATGTAATCAATAAATATCAACATGATACAGATAGCAAAGACTTTACATCTGGTTACATCCCTAACAGATCAATAGAAACTAGGTTTCACAAAAATTTTGGAAGGAAAGCAAATAAACTTTTCCTGGTCATAAGTAGATATGTGGGGAGTAGATCCATATTTAATCATGCACCATTTATCCATAGTTCTAGGAGATAAGCCTGTCAAACAGAAGTTGAGAAAAATGAATCCACATGTGGCACTGCTAATCAAAGTAGAACTAAAGAAACTATTGGATGTTGGTTTTATCTGACCAATCAATTATGTAGAGTGGATCTCCAACATAGTACCTATTCAAAACCCAACAAAAGTATTAGGATATGCACCAAGTTCAGAGATCCGAACAAGGCTTTCCCTAAGGATGATTTTCCTTTACCCATCATTGACACAATTGTAGATTTAACAACATGACATGCCATGTTATCACTTATGGACAATTTATCAGGCTATAATCAAATCAAAATAGAACCAGACGACAAAGATAGAACAATGTTAACATGTCCATAGGGTATCTACTACTGGAGTGTCATGCCTTTTGGCTTAAAGAATGCATGAGCAACCTATCAATGAGCAATGAACAAAATCTTTCATGATATGATGCACACATTTATGGAAGAATATGTAGATGACCTATTAGCCAAATCATTTACAAGAGAAGGATATCTGGAGATTCTTCACAAAATATTTAAGAGGCTAGAACTATTCAATGTGTGAGTAAACCCAAAAAAGTGTGTCTTTAGTGTAACCTCCGGAAAGCTCTTGGGATATATAGTATCAAAAAAGGGTATTGAGGTTGATCCTACAAAAGTACAGGAAATCATGGAGATGCCACCTCCTAGAAATATTAGTCAACTAAGATCTCTACAGGGATGGCTACAATCCATCAAAGGATTCATTTCTCAACTAGCTGACAAGTGCCTCCCTTGCACTCGCATATTCCATAAGAATGTTCCTTTCAGATGAGAGGACAAATGTATATAATCATTCCACCAATTAAAGTAGTACCTAATAAATCCACCCATAATGGTGCCACTAATAGTAGAATTAACCTCTACTTCTCTACATATCAACCACCAAGGTATCATTCGGAGCTTTGTTAGCATAAGAAGATTTAATAGGAAAAGAAAGAGCGATCTACTACATCAACAAAACATTGAATTGATATGACTTGAATTATACTTCATTGAAAAAGCTTGTTTAGTTGTGGTGTTAACTTCACAAAAGTTTCAACACTATATGATAACTCACACAATCAAGCTAATAAAAAAAATAGACCCATTAAAGTATCTACTCAACAAAGCTTCTTTAATAGGAAGACTGGCTAAATGGGTGATGATTTTGAGCGAGTTTGATATTCAATATATAGATAGAAGAGTAATGAAATGTCAATCTATAGTATATTAGTTAGCAGAAGCACCATTACAAGATAATCATCTGATGCATGTTGAATTTCCAGACATAGATGTCTTGGCCATCGTGACACAACCATGGGTTTTGTACTTTGATGGATCATACACACAACATGGATCAGGTTCTGACATCCTATTCATCACTCCACAAGGAAAAATCATCCCAAGATCTTATAGGTTAATGTTCCCTTGCACAAACATCATAGATGAGTATGAATCCCTAGTCACAAGAAACAAAGTGGCAGTTGAATGGAAGATCACATAATTATAGGTCTTTGATGAATCTTAATTAGTCATCAATCAGGTAAATGATGACTATCAAACCAAGGATGACAAGCTAATGCTATAAAAACTAATGGTGGATGACTTAAAGAAATACTTCATGGATATCAAATTCAAGCAAATCCGTAGGCTGGATAACAAAGTTGCAACCGTTTTTTCACTATCCACGACAATAATGAATCCCAAGTCATATGTCACCTAGCTGGTTCTAAGTCACAACTCTATGGGAAGATCTATGCCTACCTAAAATATACTATCCTTCCACCAGATCTATCTAGAAACTAGAAACACAACTTTATACATCAAGCAACTCGTTATACCCTAACTGCTGATACACTTTATAGACGAGGTCTTGATGGTACTCTCCTTTGATGTCTAGACCATAATGAATTTGAAACCACCTTACAAGAGGTTCATGAAGGTATTTGTGGAGCACATTCAAGTGGTCCTACTCTAGCAAAGAAACTTCTAATGATGGGGTATTATTGGCCGACCATGAAAAAGGAATCCAAAATTTTTTCTAGAAAATGCCTGAAATGCCAAATCCATAGCGATCTTATACATGCATCGACACAAGAGCTACAACCATTTACTACATCATGGCCCTTCTATCAGTGGGGACATGACCTCATGGGTAAGATGCATCCCTCCTCATCTAATAGACACAAGATCATAATCATGACCATTGAGTATATTACAAAATGGATTGAGACTATTCCATTGACTACTATTACTGGCAAGAAAATATCTTCCTTCATCCTAAACTATCCCTTTTGTTGATATGGCATCATCAGCTCCATTATCACTGATAATGGTAGACCCTTCAAAAATCAAGATGTGCAAGAACTTTGCAAAAGATTCTGTACGCATCATCACTTCTTCACACCTTATTATCCTTAGGGGAATGGCCAAGAAGAGGCTTCAAACAAAACCATTCTAAAAATCCTAAAGAAAATAGTGAATGATGCTGGCCACGATTGGCATATTCAATTGAATCTTGCCTTATGGGCATACTGAACTAGCATCCAAACACCCATAAAAGCCACACCATACTCACTTGTATATGGATCAAAGACCATTTTACCCATTGAGGTCAAAATTGCATCGCTCAAAGTATCCTTGAAAGGACTCATGCCAGATGAGGAGTACAGGCTAAACCAATTGTAGGAATTAGAATTTATAGATGAACATCATCAACATGATTTTTATCACCTCAAAGCATACCAACAATGCATGTGAAGGAGCTACAACCATAGAGTAAAGCCAAGGGAATTTAAAATCAACAGGATTGAGAAAAGAAAGGCAAGTTTGAACCAAACTGGCTAGGTCATTTCATTATCATATCAACCTATAGATCAGGGGTATATAGGCTATATACATCAAAAGGAGACATGTTGGACAAGCTTATCTACAACATACATCTCAATAATTTTTACACCTGAGTCATCCGATGCACGAAAAAAGGAAAAAAATAAAAGAAGAGAAAAATACAAAAAAATCATAAAAAAAACAAAAAGTGTAATAAAAGCAAGTGGTGAAAACTTGGCAACATGTGCTATTTGTGATAGATCAACTCTTCTATCTATCAGTATATATAATACCTTCTACATCCATCTCATCTAAGCCATTGGTAAGTATGTACAACTGGCACAACTCTTTAAAAATGTGATACAATCTTGGACACACTTAGCGTAGTCACTGTCCTTGATTATCTATAATAGTTTAGCTATATGATATCTCACCACATTGGTAATTAGTATATATATCCATATTGATAGTTTTATCTAGGGCTGGGAGAAAAATCTGACCTTGTTGGAGGCAATTTACCTTTTTGGGTTTAAACAAGCAAACAACCACACAAACAAAGATATATCTTGCAAAACAAAGATCATGAAACTCAATGATGAACATCAAAACAAGATCTACACACACCAATTGATATTTGCCTTAAAACCAAACAAATATATATCTGGGAAGATGTTTTTATCTTACAAGTAACATGGGTAAGCATGCATGATCATCTATGGTAGTTTAATTTTGGATATCAAATCTCCTAAGCAAGTCAAGGATGTCTTGAAACTAGAGAAGCAAGGAAGGAGTTTGATATTTTCATTTGTTTGTTGTTTGTGAGTGAATCATTAATACTATGCGAATTTATCTCAAAAAATGATTAATAACATATCATCAAGGACATTTCAGATTTGCACAGGATGAAGGTTAGCTCTTGCTTGTTTTATGCAAGAAACACTCAGGTTGTCTTGGTTTAATTATACCTTGATGCTTGTGTCATCTTTCGATATAAAAATCTATGCAAGTTGTACTCAGGTCATCATGGTTCAATTATACCATCGATGTTTGTACTAACTTACAACATTTCAACAACTCAATGATGAAAAAAGGGGAACAACCAATTAGCTAACGAAATGACAATATTACATAAGTTAATTGCATGACCACAATAGATTTCATGTCAATTACATTCATATGTAGTTACATTTATAATTATCATCATTATACCATTTCATTTAGTAGTATAATACATCATTGTGCATTTGAAGGAACATATCATCATCATCATCATCATCTCATATTAGTTATACATCATCATACATAAGCACATCAAATCACCTTGCCGCTCCCCTGGATGCACCAATATTAGCACATCTAAATCTACCTACAATATGATATCAACAAAATGTCAATTATCTATCAATCAATCAAATCAATCAATTAGTTATCTTATCCACTCACTTAAGATCTTAATTAATCTCTTTGAGCACCTATTAGTGATGAAGTCACACAATCATCACATTTGGAGTTAATATCCTATCAGTGGCATAGTCACAAAATTATCAAAATTGGAGTTTCTATCATAAGCTCTTATCAATCAAAGGTTCATCAAACTTAACCTATCAATGACAATGTCATGAAATCCTCAAAATTGGAGTTTCTATCATAAAACCTTATCAATCAAAGGTTCATCAAACCTAATCTATCAGTGACAAGGTCATGCCATCCTCAAAATTGGAGTTTCTATCATAAACTCTTATTAATCAAAGGCTCATCAAACTTAACCTATTAGTGACAAATTCATGCAATCATCACATTTGGAGTTGATATCCTTGATTCTTATCAATTAAAATCTATCCTATCAGTATACCAATGAAGTTCTAATCCATATTGATCCACACTCTCCCTGTATATGATATCATAGTTAAGTTCTGCAAATTTGTCCCCCTAATGTGTATATCCGTTAAGTTTTTCACATGAATATCTCTCCCCCTTTGACATCAATGCCAAAGATTTGACATAAATATAAAAGAAAAAACTATAAACCACTGAATCATAAGACTAACTACTCTCCCTGAGTAGTAGCATCACCACATAAATCCAGAATGAATAATATCTTTGATAATGTATACCGGATTGATGCCAAATAGCATCAATCAGTTTTCTACCAAAGGGGCAGAAACCCCTAATCTGTCTATAAGGTACTCAAATGATTCTATAGGTAAAGGTCTAGTGAAGATGTCTGCAATCTTCTCTTTAGTGTTGACATAAACCAATCTTACTTCATTTTCATCCACCTTCTCCTTCAAAAAGTTATACTTGATAGACATGTGCTTTGTCTTAGAGTGGAATACCATATTCTTTGATATGTCTATAGCAGCAGAGTTATCACAGTGAATAACTACGGGTTCATTGCAATGCACTATGTCCTTTAACATTTGCTTCATCCATATAAATTATGTATAGTTAGTAGCAACAACAACATACTCAACTTCAGTAGTAGATAAAGAAGTACATGACTATTTCTTTCTAATCCATGAAATAAGTTTCTTTCCAAGAAAGAAATCTCCACCGGAAGTACTCTTCTGCTCATCAACATCACCTTCCCAATCTGCATCTGTATAAGCACATAAAGTAAAGTCATCATCTTTAGGGTACCACAAACCATATTGAAATGTTCCTTGTAACTATCTAAAAATCCTTTTCACTGCACTCATGATTTTCTCTAGGATCACTTTGATATCTTGATGCAATGCAAACTACATTCATTATGTCCAGTCTAGTCTAAGTCAAATATAGCAAACCTCCAATCATAGACTTGTATCTTGTAGGATTTACTGGAACTGATTCATCTTTCTTTGTTAATTTCTCACTTTTCATCAACAAAGACCTCAATAATCAATATATCATCATTAGTGACTTTATAATATAGATTACTATCAACATTACTTTTAGTGAAACCAAGCTTTAAAATATATTTATCCAACCTTGCATACCAAGCTTTAGGTACCTGTTTCAATCCATACAAAGCTTTTTTTAACCTACAAACCATGTTTTTATCATTTGAAAGTGAAAAGCCACCAGGTTGCTCAATATAAACTTCCTCATCACGATCCCCATTCAGAAAACAACACTTGACATCCATCTAATGAACCTTGTAGTTTTTATGTGCAACATAGGCAAGAAATAATCTTACAACTTCAATCCTAGCTACAACTGCAAATGTTTCACCATAATCAATTCTTTCCTTCTGAGGATATCCTTTACAAACCAATCTAGCTTTATTCCTCACAACTTGTCCATCTTCATTTAGTTTATTCCTAAAAACCCATTTAGTTCCAATAACATTCTTATTTTTAGGTCGGGGAACTAAAATCCATGTGTTATTCTTTTCTACCTGATCTAATTTTTCTTCCCTAGATTTTATCCAACATTCATCTTTACATGCTTTAGTTACGGAAACCGGTTCAACTTGAGAAATTAAACATACATCATTATTTGCCAATATTCTTCTTGTCACCACTCCTTTGTTCTTATTCCCAATGATCTGATCTTCTGAATGATTCAACCTTACATACCTAGGAGTCTTCTGATTCTCTATCCCTCTTTCCTGATCTTCAATTACTGTTGAATTTTTTGATACTACCAGAGTAATTGGTTCAACATTCTATTCTAGTAAAGGTGTTACTAGTTCAGTTATCCTCATTTCCACTATCGGTTCTTGCTCATAAATTTTGATTTGACTTCTATTTTGCTCATCCACCTTGACAATAGCACTTTCCACAATTCTCTACAATCTTTTGTTATAACAACTATATGCTTTGCTTTCATTAGAATAACCAAGAAATATTCCTTAATCACATCTAGGATCAAACTTGCCAATGAAATCATCTCTCCTAATGTAACATTTACTACCAAAGATTCTGAAGAACTTAACTATAGGTGTATTGCCAAATCATAATTCATAAGGTGTCTTACCGGTTTCTCCTTTGATATGAACTTTGTTGAATGTATAAACTGTTATGCTCACTCCTTCTCTCCAGTAGATATGAGGTAGACTAGCTTCCATCATCATGGTTCTAGCAGCATCCAAGATAGTTTTGTTCTTTCTTTCCACAATTCCATTCTACTGAGGTGTCCGAGGAGCAAAAAATTGTCTCCTTATGCCATGCTTCTCACAAAATTTATTAAACTCACCAGATGTGAATTCTCCACCATGATCTAACCTTAAGCACTTAATATTCAATCCTTTCTTAGTTTCAACTTTAGCTTTAAAGATTTTAAACTTTTCAAAAGCCTAAGATTTCTCCCTTAGAAAAGTAACCTATATCATTCTAGAATAATCATCAATGATTAGCATAAAATATCTATCACCTTGAAAACTTTTGATTCTAGTAGGACCACACAAATCAGTATGAATAAGATTAAGAACATCATTAGATTTTTCCTATTTGACATTCGTTACATACCGGATTATAGGGCTTCACAATCTTAGGTATATCTCTAACTTCCTTAGTTGAACTGATCTTTACCATGCAATAAAAATTCACATGACATATCCTTTGGTTCCAAAGCCAACTCTCATCAATTTATGAAATTAAACATATCTTCTCACTAGAATTCAAATGAAATACATTACCTTTTGTCCAAGTACCAGTTGCAATTTCCAATCCAGATCTATTAATGATCTTGTATTTTCCATCCTTGAATTGTAATTGAAATCCCTTATCCACCAACTGTCCTACACTCAAAAGATTATGCCTTAAAACTTCAACATAATAAACATTATCAGTATTGTGCTTACCATCTAATGATATAGTTCATTTTTATTTGATCATGCACGCTTTGTCATCTCCAAATCTAACCAGATTGCCATCACATTCTTGCAAAGATAGAAACTTCCTTTTATCTCCAGTCATATAATGTGAACATCGACTGCCAATTACCCATTCATCCTTATCTTCAATTTTAGTAGCAAGGGCATTTTCTTTAGGTACATTCTCTTCCAGTGCCGGATCATCTTCCTTGATAGCTAGAAACACCCATTCCTTTCCATTGTCGAAACCACTAGCATAGTCATGTGACGGTTCATCATCAGAATCAGTCACACCTTCCTCATCTGCAAAGTAAGATGATTTATCTCTGTTTTTCCTGTACTTATGCTTGTTTTAATTTCTAGGGTTAGGCTTAAAATATCTTCTAGCTCTTTCTTCAAATATTTAATTCCTTTCAGTTAATCTAGATGCAAAATGACCTATCTTATTATATGCAAAACATTAAAAGGTGATTTTCCTTCATACTTACTTCCTACCGGTCCTTTAGGTACTCTTCTAGCAAATAGGGCTTCAAGTTTCTCAAATTATTCATCTCCCCTCTTCATATCATCCAATTCCTTTGCATACAAAGCTTTCCAATCTTGCTTGCCAGTTGATGATGTAAATGCATGCAAAGCTGGTTTAGACTTCATAGCTCTAGAAGGTCCAAATTCTTCAAGCTTAAAAGCAAATAATTTCCCAACCAAGGTATCCCTATTGACAAAAGTATTTTCCATTGTTCTCAATTCATTAATTGCAGTAGCCTTCATCTTATAAGCTGGTGGTAAAGCTCTCAGAACTTTAGAAACTATTTCATCTTCACTCAGAGATCCACCACAACATTAAACTCCCATTACAATTTCATTTATTCTTTCCATAAATGTAGTAATCCTTTCATCTTCTTCCATCTTCAAATTTTCATATCTCACCTAATAACCATCAAGTTTAGAAATCTTAACAGTAGGGTTACTTTCATTAATTGTCTCCAACTTGTCCTATATAGCCTTTGTTGATGATTTGTTAGTCAATCCCATTATTTGCTAATCAGAAAGTGCACACAAGGGGGATTCTCTAGCTCTAAAATCATTCTCAAGCTCCTTGTCCAAATTTGCCAGAGGATGATTGATAGATGCTGGATTAAAAGGAGTTACACCACTCTTTGTGATTTCCTAAATTTCCTTACCAAGACATCTTAGATGAGTCTCCATCTGAATCTTCCATACTCTGTAATTTGTTCCATCAAGCCTAGGAATTTCTCTTTGAAAGATAGCTGTAGATGAACTAGATGAACTTGAACTGTTAGTTGCTATAGGATATTCCTCAAGTGATTAAGCTTTTGCAGAGAGGACTAGAGCTCTGATACCAATTGTTAGATAGTTCAAATAACCAGAAGACAACTGAGGGGGGGGGGGGGGTGTTGAATCAATTGTCACCAGATTACCAGAACCTTAAGCAATTAAAACATTGTTATCGGAACACATAAGATCAATACCGGAATACATAAACCAATTATCAAAATAGAAAATATATCAATTAAGCACAACCAACAATTAGAGAATAAATACCATCCACATGACAGGAAGATTTATACGTAGAAAACCCGGTAAACGAAAAAACCATGGTAGGAAGCCTACCCATATATAGATAATACTTTTGCAGTAAGTATGTGATTATAAAATGAGGGGCCTGTACTTGTAGGAAGGACAACAACCTAGAACACACTACTCATTACAAAAGGAGTCTGACTGACTACATAAAAATCCAGATCATAATCTAGAAGGAAGAATGAAATGCAATAATAGCATCTCCTATGCCTGAGTATAGTTCTGATTAAGCTCAATACTATAGGACTTAATCCTCTTACATAAACCCAGCTCGGTCACCAATGATCGACCAAATCCTCTGCATGAATGATTATTACATTATTCGCTTGCATACTATTCCATACCATGATCAACAATGAGATCATACACATATATATACAAACCCTTGACCTTAAACAATTAGTTTGGCCACCAAATAATAAAACATATTACAAAATTATAAAACATGTCGGCCTAAGACCAAAAAAATCATATCCAACCCATAAGTCATCCTGGAAACACATTGAGAAGACCAATCAACATGTTACATTAAATTGGTCCAAAACCTAGATAGAACAAAACAAGTCTAGTTCTAAATGCAACATCACCAATCAACTAGAACATGAACATGATAACCATCAGCATCCTGAAACTCTACTAGAAGATGCAACACCACTTATGCATAATATCAAAAGATCTTCAATCAAGCCCTACTAGTGAAACCCTCGCCGGATTAATAAACTAGGCTTGCCAACATATAAGAAAGCATCTGATCACCAAACAAATACCAACTAACTGAACATGTATCTGAGTAGCATGAATAGCAGATCTAAGCTAATTCCATAAGCCAAAGTATACCAGAGTATACCATATCATCATGATCATACCAACAAGAAACCAAACAACCTACCAGGACCAAAAGGATACCAGTAAACAACCAAAATAGCTAGTGTTGACATCAATGACAAAACATCAATGCAACACATAATAAATTCCTCCAAATGGCCAACAAAGTATGTAAGAGGAAGTGTGGGAAATTTAGTGAAGAGCAAAGAAGAAGAGTTGTGTTCGACTAATATGCAGGCTATTTTGAGACTGTGGTAGATGTATGAGATAGAGTGTTGACAATTAACACCCAAGTTGTGTGTGTTGATGTTGGTCACTTGATGCAGAGTTCAAGGACAACTTCATGATCAAGAGATCCTTCTTTTTAGATCATTTTTGTATCTTTCCCTATTATAGTTAGCTTGAGGTTTACAAGTCCTCTTTTGTATCTTACCCCAAGAGTAATTAGCCTTGGTTTACAAGTCCTAAGTAGTGAGATATTTTCATTATATTCTGATATACATTGTGGATATATTTTTGTGGGTAGGTGCTCACCATGGTTTTTCCTTGTTTGGGTTTTTCACGTAAAAAATCTTGGTGTCCATGAGTTGGATGTGTGTTAGTTTTTTAATTGTTGATATGATGCATTAATTTCTATTTTTATAATAATTCACTCCTCTCTTTTAGTCCTACCTTGGGTTCAATAAATGTATCTAAGAGTTCAATATTATAAAATACATGTTGTGGATGTTGGAGATTGTTGGATGTGTTGGAGAGATGTGTTGTCATTGTTATCAACATATTTTCTCTGGTTGGTGCAGTGTTGTGGTGAAGTTAAGTTAGTTGGTTTATGCTATATATTGATGATCAATGTTTGTGCATTAAAGGGTTTATAGATAAGTATCTCTAGTTGATTCAACATGAGTTTGAGGGGTCCGCATGAAGATTTGAGTAAGTTATGAGTATCTCTGTTGTGGATAGTTTTTCTATTGTTTAGTGTTCAGTATTTTGATCTGTATTTCTCTATATTGTAATATCTTATTTTATGGATTTGGGAATATGTTTGGGATGTTGATTCAAGTCTCCAATTCAATTGGTTTGTGATTTGGTTCTTTGTAAGTGATTTTTCTAGGTTGACAGCTAGTTCAATGAATATTCCTAAAGTTTGGTATGATGATGATGTGATTCTAGTAATTTGAGTTGGTGTGGATGTTGATGCAGTAATTCAGAATGCTTGTGGATGTTTCTAGATCATGTTCTATTCATGTTGGTGGTCCATACTAATTAGTGAGCATGTTATTGGTGATTTTCCTTGATCTGCTGAGGCTCTTCATGTTCTTGGTCGATATGGTAATTGTAGCATGTGTTGCATTAATATTTTTTCCTTGATGTCAACACTAGCTGATATGGATGGTTACCGGCAAAAAAATTCTGGTTATTGGTAGAAGATCTAGTGTTGCCAGCAAAAGAGATTATCTGTTGGACACTTCTGACATGTTTGGATCAGTAAAGTATATTTTATTTCATGAGTTATATGCTCAATGAGTATGTTTTGATCAATTGGTATTGGCTTGGTAATTGGATGTTATCATACACTTTGGTAAACCCTTACCGACACTAGTTTAAGGCTTTACCGATAGAGCTTTCATTAAGGACTCATGATAGGATGCACAATTGGTGTTGGTGTAGCTTCTTTGAGGATTTTAGGATGCTAAAGATGTTTGTTGATTGTGCTTCAATTTCTTGAAGACATTTCTTTGGCGTGGTGGACCCAGAATAGGTCCGATACCTATCTAGGTTATGGATTGATATCATGCTAGCATGTACTCTATATATTACCTAGATGATTCGAGATGATTTATGTAATTGTTATTATTGTTTTGGTCTTAAGCCAACATGGCATATCATTGTAATAAGGAATATGTAATGATATTATTGTAATATATTTAGGTGGTCGACCTAATTGGTTTAGGCCTTAATGTTTGTATAAATAAGAGATAGAAACTCCTTGTAAAGTATCATGGTTATTGGAAAGGTCATGGTCAAGGAATGTAATGCATGAATAGTGTAATATCATTCAGGCAGAGGAGTTGATTGATCATTGGTGGTTGAATTAGATTCAAAAGAGGATTTAGTCCTCCGACATTGAGCTTAACCGGGACTGTAATTAGGCATGGTAGATGCTATTTCCAGTAGTTCACTCCATTGGATTGTTGTCTATTAATCTTAAGAAGGTTGTAGCCTCTATGTAGTCAGTGAGACTCTTTTTGTAATGAGCAGTACGCTCTAGGTTGTGTGCCTTCCTTTAAGTGCAGGCCCCTCATTGTAACACATACTTTCTACAGAAGTATCATCTGACTATGGGTAGGCTTCCCACCATGGTTTTTCCCTTTTTGGGTTTTCCACGTACAAATCATGGTGTTGTGTGGTATGGTTGCTTTGCATTGATTATCTGGTTAATTGTTAAGTTGTATTGTTTACTGATATATGTTCCTTACCGATACTTGATTTGTTTAAGGTTGTGTTGCGGATTAAAAGTTATAATCTATTAACAACTGATTCACCCCCCCTCTCAGTTGTTCACTAGTTATCCTAACAATTGGTATCAGACCTTTGGTCCTCTTTTGCAGAAGCTTAACCGCTTGAGGTAGATCCTATGGTAGCTAACACTTCTAATCCATTGACAACTATTTTTAGAAGAGAAATCCCTAAGCTTGATGGAACAAATTATGGGATATGGAAAATTCGAATGGAGACTCATCTTAGATGTCTTGGCAAGGATATTTGGTAGATCCCTGAGAAAGGATACACACCTTATGATCCAGCATCTGGCAATCCTGCTCCTACAAACCTGGACAAGAATATTGAAAATGATTGCAGAGCTAGAGAAGCCCTCTTGTGTGCACTTACTGATCAACAGATTATGGGATTGACTGACAAATCATCGGCTAAGGTTATATGGGACAAATTGCAAACTTTGAATGAAGGTGACCCTACTATCAAAATTGCTAAACTTGATGGTTACCAGGTAAGATATGGAAACTTGAAAATGGAAGAAAATAAAAGAATTATTGTGTTTATGGAAAGAGTAAATGATATTGTTATGGGGATTTAATGTTGTGGAGGATTTCTAAGTGAAGATGAAATAGTTTCCAAAGTCTTGAGAGCCCTTCCACCGGCTTACAAGATGAAGGCAATTGCAATTAATGAGTTAAGAACAATGGCAAACACTTCAGTCAACAGAGACATTTTGATTGGAAAATTATCTTCTTTTGAGCTTGAAGAATTTGGATCTTCTGGAGCTGTAAAGTCTAAACCTTCTTTTCATGCATCATCATCAACATCAACCGGAAAAAGTGATTGGAGAGCCCTATATGAAAAATAATTGGAAGACATGAGGAAAACAGATGAAGAACTTAAGCAACTTGAAGCCTCATTTGCTAGAAGAATACCTAAAGGTCCAACTGGAAGTAAGTATGAAGGAAAAGCACCTTTTAAATGTTTTGCATGTAATAAGATTGGTCATTTTGCATCTAGATGTCCTAAAAGGAATGCAAGGTTTGAGGAAAGAGTTAAGAAAACTTTTAAGCCTAATTCGAACAAATATAGACTCAAGAAAATAAAACATTGCTACATAGTAGATGAGGAAGGAGTAACTGATGACTCTAGAGATAAACCAAAAGAAGACTATTCTAGTGGATCTGGAAATGGAAAAGAATGGGTGTTCTATGCTTTGAAGGAAGATGAATTAGAACCGACTATCAAAAATGAAGAGAAGGCCCTGGCAGCAAAATTTGAAGATAAGGATGAATGGGTAATTGATAGTGGATGCTCACATCATATGATTGGAGATAAAAGATTTTTTTTGTCCTTGCAAGAATACAATTGTGGTCAAGTCAGATTTGGAGATGACAAGGCATGTATGATAAAAGGTAGATGTATTATTTCTTTGGATGGAAAGCATAACACTGATAATGTCTGTATATGGTGAAAATGGATAGCAATAAACAACAATATTGAAAGACTAAAATGGATTCAACCACCAAACCCTAGCCTAACAATGAACAAAGATCCACCATAACATATGAAGATAACCTAAGACAATGCAAAATAACTCAAAAAATCACAAAGATTATACCATCACATGTCCACTAGGGTTTTGATCTCCATTCTTCCTATCTCCATTGATCTTGTTTGATATGCTTGCTCTCAGATTTTTGTATGCACAAGAGCTCAACAAAGAACGGAATGTGGTTGCAAGTAGGATCGTAGTGTAGCCAAGTCCTCCAAAATTAGTCCTTAGGATGTGTCATTAGGGTATGTCATTAGGGTTTGGTAATGAAGAAAGCATCTCCTTAAATAGAAGACACAATAGAAATGGAGGGTTAAGATTGAGAGGTGTAAAAAGAGAGGTCGGCTAGGATTAGAGGGTAGGTATAAGAAATACCAAAATAATGAAAGAGGTAGGTAGTGTAGGAAATAAGAGATGAATGACATGTGTCATGTGTAGAAAAAGATAATGAATTAATTAAATAAATAAAGATTTATTTAATTAATAGAAGAAGTGGGACAATTAAATAAATAAAATATTTATTTAATTTAGGAAAGGGATAATTTAAATAAATAAATGTATTTATTTAAATGAGAAATAAGGCTAGAAGAGGATAAATGAATTAATTAAATAAATAAAGATTTATTTAATTAATAGAAGAATTAGGCTTAGATAATTAAATAAATAAAATATTTATTTAATTAGACATGACAATTTTGGGTGTCTACATTTTGCCCCTCTTTGAGACAATGCGGCTTGTCGCGTTGTTTCAAAGAAGATAAGATGAACTGATACAGAGTTGCCCCAGGATGGGAATGATATGCCCCCTCGAGAGATTGGATGAAAAAAGTATGGAAAGATTGCAGACAATCTCTCGATAAGAAAGATGGGATAGAATGGACTGATTAGATAAAGTGACAAAGTCACGGGATGAGGAAGACTGACTCGGGAAATGAGGGCGAGGGCTAGGGTAGGCTATAAGATAGACCACGGGCAAAAGACATCCTCATTGTCATTCACACCCTTACGAGATCACAGTGCAGAGCGAGAAAAGAGCAGCAGCAGTCAGCAGCGATGGCATTCGTTCATAGATTCGACCGTGTCCGCCGATTCCAGCAACCAGCCGATGCAGGAGAGCCAGTAAGTACCCGAAAACCTCCTCGTACTTTCACGCATTTCAAGTTTTGTCATTAATGCATGTTTAGGAGCAATAAATGCGCTAGAAATAGGGTAGTTTAAAAGTGCAAAAACGTGCAACCGCGTCTGTGTCAGCGCCAGGCGCGTCTGTGTCCAAAAGGCGCGTCTGTGTCGGGTCCAGGCGCGTCTGTGCCTGGAACCGCGTTTGTGTTGAATGCGGACGCGTTTGTGAAATGTAGTAGCGTCTGTGCTTTTGAATAGCATTTATGTCATGCAGGGACGTCTGTGTTCCCTGGTCGCGTTTATGTCTGGCATAGGCACGTTTGTGTTTAGAAAGCGCGTCTGTGTTGCAGAGGCGCGTTTATGCAGTCTATAAGCGCGTTTATGAGTTAAAAGCGCGTGTGTGTTGAAAAAGTGCGTTTATGTGTTTAAATGCATGGTTTTAGTCCTTTAGGTCAAATCGGCAGTTCTGTGATGAACATACGCTGTCGATTGGATAAGCTGCTGAGAGGATACACTCAAGCAGGTCCTCTAGGAAGATTAGGATAGATCAAGGCACTTTGTGATGAACAGGGAGCACCAGGATATGCAGCACTTTGTGATGAACAGGGAGTGCGAATGTGAGTGACACTTTGTGATGAACAGGGAATGTCACACACGTAGTACTTTGTGATGAACAGTGAGCACTACTAGGATAAATAGCAACACTTTGTGATGAACAGTGAGTGTCACTAGGGTAGATAGCCATATGCATTTGGGTAGCGAGTAGCATTTTGTGATAAACAGTGAATGCCACGATAACTGACAAGATTGATTTGCTTGACTGCAGGAGTATTTGCCGATGTTGGAGTCACGGAAGAGATTCCCATCGACTCAGAGACTGCATCCAGAGTTGTCCATCCAGGACATGATTTCCATTGAGGAGATGGGTCTCACATATATGCTCTATGTGCCCGAGTTTCGGGCAAACATGGGGTTGCTGACTGCATTGGCCGAGAGATGGCACTCAGAGACATGCACGTTTCACCTGCCGATGGGTGAGATGACAGTGACACTGGAGGATGTATACAGGATATTACATGTTCCTATTGATGGAGAGTTGATCCCCTACGACCGTGATGGTGACAGGGAGGCCTTGAGACGGGTTTTTCAGGATCCTGAGTTGGAGATGAGAGCAGGGCATGTAGCCTGGGACACCATGACTGCCACAGGATTGGCATTGCCGGCAGTTATTGGGGGAGTTATCAGTGGATACCTGTGTCCAGACAGGGCCACACGAGGATTGGCAGTGGGCTGGGGAGGGGCCTTGGAGACGCTGATGGCAGAGCACACTAGGTATGCATGGGGGCCATGTGTCCTAGCACATTTGTATTATGAGCTGCATCAGTTTGTATACCACGGATCAGTGGGGCTGGGCTGCGGTGTGACTCTATTGCAGGTGTGGGCCTATGAGCACCTTCCAGTGACGAGGCCGATTCACTTCAGAGGCAGAGGACAGGGACAGAGTTTTGTTCATTTGTATGCCATGATTACATCCCAGCCTTGGATTGGGAGATTGGAGCACTGGAGGAGAGTCATTGATGACATTGATATGGTGATCTGGAGGCCGTACCTGGGGTGCGAGGAGTGGGGGGACGATGCACTGGAGCTGCCCTACACCTTTCGGAGCAGGTACCTGATTGGGCGGACGCCCTATATATTAGAGAGACAGTTGGTGGACCGGGTATGCAGGCAGTATGGCCGGATTCAGAGGATGCCCCGAGGCTCGGGTATGTATGCCCGTACTGTTAGAGATCAGGTGCAGTTTGGCCCACTGCTATCATATGATCAGGCAGTGATGCAGCTAGCGGAGATGATGCCGATGCCATGGGACATGTGGCCAGAGGTAGATGATGCAGGGATGGACGCAGAGTACTCTGCGTACTGGGCAGAGCATCCATTTCCGAGGTTGACAGATCCGGCAGAGCCAGTGGATGGAGAGGGTGGAGGAGATGATGATGAGGGAGGAGGGGATGCAGGTAGGGGCCGGCGGAGGCGGAGGGGAGTGGTGGGAGAGAGACGGGTAGCACCTCGGAGGGAGGGAGGTCAGGAGAGAGCAGCTCCAGTGGTGAGAGGACGGGGTGGACTGCCCCTACAGGTGCCAGCAGCACAGGGTCCCAGAGAGGGACAGAGACAGGTACAGCCAGAGGGACAGAGACAGGTACAGCCACAGGTACCTATACAGGCACAAGGACAGGTGCAGGCAGAGGCACAGGGACAGGCACCTGTAGAGGAGGAGCCACAGGCAGGGGCGGAGAGCGGAGACTCCGAGGAGGATGAGGTGGTGAGGCTGCGGGAGATCTGCCAGGGCCAGGCAGATGAGATTGAGGATTTGGTTCGAGAGAGGAACCACCTCAGGATCAGGGTCCGAGATACAGAGCGGGAGAGGGATCAGGCCATCTAGAGATATACTGAGGCCGAGACAGCTCTGAGGGTAGGCAGGCGGGCAGCAGAGGATGCAGGGGCAGGCTACGCCTATGTTTTGCGAGCTGGAGAGGAGATCGCCTACTGGAGGGATCTATATTATGCAGCCGTGCCAGCAGAGCAGCGGGCTAGGAGCTTCCAGAGGTCGTCGCGCACAGCGACGGCTACGGGAGGGAGCCGCAGGAGACAGGCATCCAGCGGTGGGGTTATGGGGCCTCCACCACCACCAGAGGGACAGGGGGATCCAGGGGCAGGGCCATCTACAGCTCAGACTCCGTCGAGGCGAGGTGGCTCCGAGGGAGGGAGTTCCTCATAGCTATAGTGGGCTCCCATTGTATCAGTAGATGTATCATTGTTGTATTGTAGACACCTGCGGGTGATTCTTTTGTAGCCATATGATTCTTTTGACATCATTGTATTATGACACATTTGATTGATTATATATATGAGATGATTCATCTTTTGCGGCAGCTATATGCATGTGTATCTTATGTGATGAGATGTTCTTATGTGATGCATGTTTTATGATATGGATGCTTATATGATGCAAGGCCATATATTTTTGTTCTTTTATGTTGTATATGTGATGCATGATGCGAATGAAAATGTATGTGATGCAAATGATTATTTACATAATGAAAATGTGAGATGTGCTAACATGTGTTGTATGCAGGATGTGATGCCATTATAATATCTATATGTATGAAATGCAAATGTTTTTGGTGTGTCATTATACTCAGTCATGTGATAGCGGGCTACGCGGACTCGAGAAGGACAATGGAAGTCAATCAAGAAAGGGGGATGGAAGACAGAAGATATGAACGTGAAAGAGCTTCTTGTGCGTTATCATCATTGAGCTTTATTATGGCAGAATAGGTTATGACAATCGAGGCATATGTTCGGCCCAGAAAGTCATTGTACCTGTTTGCATGGAGATAAGACAGTCACAAACAAGGAATGCCCCAGTTCACACTAGACTCACAGTGTCCTCATATCCTTGGACAAGTCATAGTATTACTAAAAGACAATCCACAGACAACAAATGCAAATAAGTGACGATACCCCATCCTCGCCTTTCTAGTCAAAGACATCCTGGAGATAGAATCTTTAGTCAAAGACATCCCGGAAAAGCTAAAAGACATGTCACCAAAAAGATAAAACCAAAAGAAAACCAAGACTCGACACCCACATCCACTATAGTCCTCAAGTTTGTGTCTCTTGTCACTTGTTTAAGTCAAATTTTGATTGTGGTCACAATGTTCACTTTCACAAAAAGGATAGATAGCACTGAACCATATGTTGTCTGAGTCTGTTAAAAGATTTGATTTTGTTGAAGCCCATTGTTGCTGCTGTGTCTCCTTGGAAACTGACTGAATCCATGAAACTGATACCTTATTGTGGAGAAGATGGAACTTTATTGCGGATCTGCGATGCAAAATGTTGCTTTATTGCGAATTGTGCGCGGATAGACTGAAGAGAGCTGAAAGAAACTGTATTCCTCGAAACATGTGATGTTCTCAGTTCCACACCCATTACTAGACGCAGGAATTGGCCGTAGTCACAGATAGGATCTGATTTATTATGGATGGAAAGAGAGTGAAAAGGGAGGGTTTATTATGAATGGCTGACCAATCTTGGGTAGATCAATAACAAGCCATGATGGGAATGGGTAAGTTTATTGTGAGTGAATTGGTCGTGATTGTGTGCGAAGTGAAAGAATGAAAGGGAATCCTGAAAGAGGGAGGAGCAAAGTCCCTACGCATGGCGCTGGTGACCCAGTTTTCACCATGGTACTTGCCCAGGGCGCCACCGAAGTGGTTTTCACCGTTGGACGAAATTATTTCTCTTTACTTTTTTTGGATTTTGCAATTTTTTTTTTTTTTGTATTTTTGAATTTTTTTGATTTTTTTTTTTTTTTTGTTTTTGCATTAGGATACTCAAAAAGAGCTTATGTGTAGAACCTGCGAAGGTGCATGCTGTTGATAGGATCCTCCAAAGATTCACCTTCTGTAGTTGAGAGCTGATATGCCCCAGATCCATATGCTGCTGTGATGATGTAAGGACCAAGCCAGTTGGGTTCAAATTTGCCCTTCTTTTCTCTATCTTGCTGATTCTTGGGGTTCTCTCTGAGGACTAAGTCACCTACCTCAAATGTGCGAGGCTTGACCTTGTGATTGTAACTGCGACTCATTCGTTGTTGGTAAGCCTTGAGATGATTAAAAGCAGTGTGTCGTCGTTCCTCCAGCAGTTCTAGTTCTTGTAAGCGAGAGACCCTGTAGTCTTCATCGTTGATTATGTTTCTCAAGGAGACCCGTAAAGAAGGTAACTCAACCTCAATAGGCAAGATGGCTTCAGCACCATAGACAAGTGAGTAAGGTGTAGCTCCTGTAGGTGTGCGGACACTGGTACGATAGGCCCAAAGTGCGGGATTGAGTTGGACATGCCAGTTACGGCCAGCGTCGTCGACTGTCTTTTTAAGTATTTTGAGAATTGTTTTGTTAGACGCCTCAGCTTGGCCATTACCTTGGGGGTAATATGGTGTGGAGAAACGATGAGAGATATGGAATCGCTCACAGAGTTCACGAACATCCTGATTCTTGAAAGGACGCCCGTTGTCGGTAATAATGGAAGTAGGAATCCCGTATCGGCAAATGATGTAGTTCAGGATGAAAGTAGCGATTTGTTTCCCAGTAACTTGCGTGAGAGGCACGGCTTCAATCCACTTTGTGAAATACTCTGTGGCTGTGATAATGAATTTATGTCCGTTGGAAGAAGGAGGGTGAATCTTGCCTATGAGATCGAGTCCCCACTGACAAAAGGGCCAAGGAGATGCAAGTGGCTGTAGTTCTTGTGCTGGTGCGTGTATGAGGTCTCCATGAATTTGACACTGCTTACACCTCTTGACAAACTGATATGCATCTTTTTCCATAGTAGGCCAGTAGTATCCAGTCCTGATGAGTTTCTTGGCCAAGGTAGGACCACTAGTATGCGGACCACATATCCCTTCGTGCACTTCTCGTAACGCAATCTGAGCTTCGTCACTCTCTAAACATCTAAGGAGGGTGCCATCTAGACCTCGTCGGTATAGGATATCAGCTAGGATAACGTATCGGGAGGATTGGCGGATGAAAGTGCGGCGTTGGTTGTTCGATAAATCGGGAGGTAAGATGTTGTCGCGAAGGTATGTGAATATGGAACCATATAACTGGGATTCAGGACCAACAACACATATCATTTCCGTGAGAGTGATCTCATATGACGGAATCAGCAGGTTGTCAACCAGGAACTCATAACAGGTCTCATTTTGTGGTAGGTCAATGAGTGAAGCAATTGTAGCCATGGCATCAGCAGCGCGATTCTGTTCTCTTGGTATCTGCTCAAACTCTATCTTTGCAAAGTGTTGTTTCAGATCATCTACCAGTTGTTTGTAAGGCATTAGCTTTTCATCTTTTGTTTGATAATCATCAGTTGCTTGACGGATGACAAGTTGAGAATCGCCAAAAACACGAAGTTCCTGGATCTTCCACTGAACTGCAATTCTTAACCCCGTTGTTAATGCCTCGTATTCCGCTATATTGTTGGTGCAAGGAAATGATAAGCGGTATGACTTTGGTATAGAATCGCCTTGGGGAGTTATAAAGAGTATACCCGCTCCTGCCCCGTGCTGTGTGTATGAGCCATCAAAGTATAGTTGCCATGGCTTTGCAGGTGATATTGTTAGAATGGACTCATCTGGAAATTCTGACTGTAGAGGAACATCATCTATCATGGGAGCATCTGCCAGTTGATCTGCAATGGCTTGTCCTTTGATTGCTTTTCTGTCCACGTATTCAATGTCGAATTCACTCAAAATCATTACCCACTTGGCCAGTCGCCCAGTAAGTGTAGCTTTGTTGAGCAGATATTTTAGTGGATCAATTCTGGCAATCAACTTGGTCTTGTGAGTGAGCATATAATGTCGTAATTTTTGTGAAGCGAAGACCACAGCGAGACATGCACGCTCAATTGGTGTGTAGTTGAGCTCATATCCCACCAATGTGCGACTGATATAGTAGACTGCTTTTTCCTTGCCGTCAAGTATTTGCTGTGCTAGTAGTGCCCCCAGTGCTGTTGGAGTAGCTGATATGTAAAGTAGCAATGGTTGATTCGGAATTGGTGGCATCAAAACTGGCGGGTTCAAAAGATAGTCTTTAAGTGCCTGAAAAGCCTGTTGACAGTTCTCGTCCCATTTGAACTTAATGTTTTTGTGTAGCAGGTGCTGGAAAGGATTACACTTATCTGCAAGTTGTGCTATGAATCTTCGTATGGACTGGAGTCTCCCTTGTAAAGACCGAAGTTGACTGATATTCTTGGGTGGCGGCATGTCCAAGATAGCCTTGACTTTTGCTGGATCCGCTTCTATTCCTCTTTTAGACACAATGAATCCTAGGAGCTTCCCGGAGGTTACTCCAAAGACACATTTCTTTGGATTTAATCTTACCTTGTATTTTTCCAGCCTATCAAAAGCAACTGAAAGTATGTCCAAGTGTGTATTTCTGTCTATTGATTTAACCAAAAGGTCGTCGACATAATCTTCCACCTTTACATGCATGAGATCATGGAAGATAGTCGTCATGGCTCGTTGATACGTGGCACCTGCATTTTTCAGCCCAAAGGGCATGACATTCCAGCAGAAGGTTCCCCATGGACAAGTGAATGATGTTTTATGTTGATCTTCAGGTGCAATCCTGATCTGATTATATCCAGAGAATCCGTCCATTAAAGATAACATCTCATGGCCTGCTGTGAGATCAACAATTAAATCAATGTTTGGTAATGGGAAATCATCCTTCGGACAAGCCTTGTTGATATCCCTGAAGTCTGTACATATTCGGATGCTGCGATCTGGTTTGCTGACAGGTACTAAATTGGAGATCCATTCAGGATAATCAATTGGGCGTATGAATCCGACATCTAGTAATTTCTCCAGCTCTGCCTTGACTAATAATGCCACCTGTGGATGCATTTTTCTCAATTTCTGTTTTACTGGTTTTGCCCCCGGTTTGACTGTTAAATGATGCATTACTAAGTCGGGGTCTAGTCCAGGCATATCAGCATAAGACCATGCGAAGTTGACTTGTCGTTCCTTAAAGAAGCTTATGAACCTTGCTTTCTCGGCCTCTGTCAATGATTGAGCCAAAAATATGTTGTGTGGAACCTCTGCTGTACCAATGTTTGTCTTTATAGTCTCCTCTACCAACATGGATGATTTTTCCTCGTATGATGCGGGGAGAATGTCAAGCCTTCCATCTTCGGGCGCCTCAGAGAGGTTTTCACCCTCAGATACGTCCTTTCTTTTTACTTTTTTAGAGTCAGAGAGCGCCACAGTGTGGTTTTCGCCATAAGACCCTTGTTTTGTCTTTATTTTCACATTTTTGCGACTAGAAGGCCCGACACCCTCACCAAAGTATGCCATGTTATTTAGCTCTATGGCGTATCCTGCTTTATGGTCTCCAAGAGGAAGATCATCGCGAATGCCAAGATAATCCACAATAGCTTCGTCATTTTGAAATGTATCGATCTGTGGTGGTCCATCCTGATCCCAGTCAATGAGTTGGGGGTGAATGAGGGGAAGGTCTTGAGTGTTTTTAGAGTCCGCAAGGCTAATAGTGAAGATGTGGTTATATTCAGGTATGTCAAAATAGTCATCGAGGTCGTCAATGGCACTCTCCTCATCAGTGTCGATCGTGAGTGAGTCCAAATTATCATCACTAGTAGCACCCTCAGGGACAGGTGTCCTCATCCTATGTGATCCTGACCTAGGGCCTTGAAACGAAGCTTGTGCGGGATCCTTATGGGTCGGTTTTTGACCGACTCTGAATTTCTTGTAAAACTCCTCCTCCTCTGTAGGTTCATCTGGCTCTCTAAATGTCTCATTGAGCTCATAGTCGCTGGAGGATTTGTCTGAACCCCATTCCCACTCATTGGAGTCTGTAGAATAGTCATCTTCTTGTTGAACTTCAGCCACTTTGACTCGCCATATCTGTTTTGTTCTCTTATTTTGAATCTTGGGATTTAGAAAACCAAGCCCCTTGGAGCGTTCCCTTCTTGTAGCTAGCTCAGGTTGTAGAGGCTCCATGACACCTTCTTTGCGTAGTCCGAGAGGACTTTTTCCATCATACCCGAATCTTTGTAGAATTTTGAAACCTTTGCCATAGTTTTCACAGGGTATTATAATTTGATCATGTGTATCATCTTCAGCGTCTTTGTATAGCATTTTATATAAATTTTCTTCCTCTAGTTCGCCCCATTTTTGAAAGACGGTAGGATCCCATTTGAGTAGCATGATGGAGATTTGCTTATTAGGATGTGGTCTCCCATATTCCTTGGGGGAGTTCATGACTTGTCGTAAGAACATTGTTTGATTCAGAGTGTATTCTCCCATGCCTTTGTCTTGAAACTTGGCTCTAAGTTCACCTTGTTTGGATGTCGAGGGCTTTAATGACTCAGGATCAATATATGCTGAAGAAGGAGTAGCCTCACGATTGCTGGGAATGATAATCTCAGTATGTGATCTCAAGTTATTGCAATATATGAATGGATTTGGATCACCACTGACCGTTACCTCGACTCCATTATGAGGAAATTTTATGCACTGATGGTATGTTGATGGGACCGCTCTCATTTCATGAATCCATGGACGTCCTAGCAATATGTTATACGTGAGGTCTAGATCCAGGACTTGACAAATCACGTCCTTTGTTACTGGCCCTATTCTGAGTGGTAAGATGACCGTGCCCTTGGACGAGCGCTCTTCATCATCATAAGCCTTAATAGTGATTTGGTTTGTAGCATTCACAGCTTTGTCAGAATATCCCAATTGTCTGATGGTGCTCAATGTACAAATATTAAGACCTGCTCCTCCATCTATCAGGACTCGTTTTATTCGGTGTTTATGTATGAAGGCTTCAATATGTAGAGGTGCATTGTGAGGCTGACTTATGGAGGCGTCATCGGCTTCTGTAAATGTGAGGGAGTGTGGAACGGATAGGTATCCCACCATGGCTTGAAACTGATCCACGTTTAGATCCGTAGGGACAGCAGTATCTCTCAAGGTTTTGTCAAGGACAGCTTTATGTGCAGGAGATATACGTAAGAGCTCAAGAATAGAGATGAGTGCGGGTGTTTTCCCTAATTGCTCTACAAGATCGTACTCAGGCTTAGTTGACGGAAGATTGGTATTCTTAGAAGAGGTTCCTGGCAATGTGATCTTACCTCGACGGGTTGTAACATGACATTCAGAGGTAGCTTCGGATGAAGATCCCACGCCTTTTAGGATAATTTTAGGTCGCTGAGGAGGATTCTCAGGATTTTTATTTTTGATAGTAATGGTAGAAATATGATTGTCCATTGAGATGTGATTAATAGTGGAATCATAATTGTAAGATGTTCTGGTGTAATTGGCTTGATCATCTGTGACTTTGCCTTTTCCCTTGTCATGTTTTGGGAATGGTTCCTTAAACACCTCATGCTCTTGGTTAGATGAATGTCCCTCAATCTCAATATCTCCTCTGTCAATGAGATCTTGTACAATGTTTTTCAATCGATGGCAATTACTTGTCTTGTGACCCTTGCTCTTATGAAATTCACAATATTCATCATCATTCCACCAATTCGGTTTTACCTTTGGTTCATATGGAGGAAAATCTGGGACCGTGATCACTTTGTTTGCTACCAGCTTTTTGAATACTGATTCAAGTGGTTCTCCCAATGGAGTGTACTTCCTTCGTGGTCTAGCAGCCGTTTGATTGTTCACTTGATTGTTGGTAGAATTTGATCCAGAAAAGATGAACTTTGGTCTCACTGTGTTAGCATCAACAACACCATCATTAACTGTGTTCTTGGTCTTGTTCCAAAACTTTGGTTTGTCTTTTCCCTTAAAGTCCTCTTTGTTTTCTTTGAATAGTTTGATAACTCCTTGTTCAATTAAGACTCTTTCTGTTGCTAGGCCCTTTTCAATGACATCCTTGAATGTAGACAAACAAGCTTTTCTGAGATCATAACCAATAGCCTTGTTAACATTTTGTGTGAACATTTCCACCATTTGTTTTTGCGGGATTTCACAAGAGCATCTGCTAGCTAAGTTCCTCCATCTTTGCAAAAATGACGCAAAAGATTCTCCTTCTTTTTGTTTCGTATTGCACAAGGTAGTAACTGAGACATCTGTTTCAATGTTGTAAGAGAAATGTTGAATGAATGCCTCTGCCAAGTCACCCCATGACTTAATACCAGGAGGTAATTGAGAAAACCATTCCATCGCTTGATCTCCTAAGCTCTGTGGGAACAACCTCATTAAGTATGTTTCTTCTACCGCTACCTCAATGCAAGCTGTGAAGAATTGTCTTATGTGTGCCTTGGGATCTCCTCTCCCTCTATATTTGTCAAATTTCGGTGTTGCAAAGTGCGGAGGAAACGGAGGCATTGGAATGCTCTTATCAAAGGGATAAGGGCATATATCTCTCATAGTATATGTGGGTTTTGATGTGCCCATGTCTTCCACTTTCTTTTGTAGATCTCTAATTTGTTGCTCCAAATTATTTTTGGGAGGAGATGGATTTCTTGTAGCATATCCCATGTTTGAAACACCCATTTGAGGAGGAGCTTGTTGCATATATGGATGATACTGATCGTAGACATGTCCATATGGAGGTCTATATTGTTGCGACATGTATGGAGCACTTGGCATAATTTCTTGTTGAGGAACCCCATATCTGTTTTGTGTGTATAAACCATATTCAATAGGCCTTTCATTTTCCATTGTGTTGCCCCCAATTTTGGCATGAGGTCTCCTTGTGTCAAAATTTTGAGGAAGTCCTTGAGTATCCATTTGTCTTGGTTGACCCATATCTTGAGCATGTGTTTGAACATAAGGCCTCCATGATGGTCTTTGAGTACAAGTATCATGCATTTGAGCTTGTGTATGTGGGATTGCTGGTTTCTGAAGCAAAACTGATGGTGACTTCGGCATCATATTATTTGGTCCTCCACTATTTGGTTGAGTTTGTTGTGAAGGTCTACTTTCCATAAGTTGAGATAAGTCAAAATCATGTGGTATCTTAGCTCCACTTTGTGCCATCATGTTTAGAAAGTATTGACGATCTCTCCTCATTATCTCTTCAACCAATCTATTGAATTGAGGATCCATTATAGATTCTTGTATGTCTGCTGATAGTATTGAAGAATTGTCCACATTATCATTGTGTGTAGCGTTGTGTATAGCGTTTGCGCTTTCCATATTTGGATTGTGTCTATAAACATTCATGTCTGGTAATGTAGTGTGCTCAGGATTGTAGAAGACATCATTGTCATACTCATAAGAACTCATGTTTACGGGTCCTTGAGCTTCTTTAGCTTTTCTCCTAGATTTTTGAAGACGGGTTTCAACCATGAACTAGGTGTTAGACCAATATGTGAGAGACTTAGACGAAAATGACAAGAGTATGTAAGACCAAGAGTTGTATGGAGTGTAAATGAATCTGAAGTTTACTTGCAATGTCCAAAGTGTAAGACCAAGTATGTATGTTGTAGAGTAGGTGTGACTTCCAAAGAGAGGATAGTTTCTCTTGATGAGGTAAGCTGACCTTGACTCTAAGTAAGACCAAATGAGACCCAAAGGTAAGAAACCTTGATGAGGGATCACTTAGCAAAGTGTTGTAGTATGTAGTGTGTTGACAAAGTATAGTGAGGACAAGCAAGTGACCTTTTTGACTCAAGTTTAGACAAGCATGACTGTAAAATGAGGTATGAAGCAATGATGGACTGTGTAAGACCTTAGAACAGGCTGAATGCTAGATGAACCTGAAGAGATAACCTAGGAAGCTCAAGTGTGCCGAAACTGATTTCTTTGTTTGCTTGACTGTTAAACTTTTTTTCAAATCCTGACACAGACGCCTCTGTATACTTCACAGACGCGGTTTTAAGACACAGACGCTATTCTGTTTGACACAAACGTGATTCTGAGATTTCCTGTTGATGTTTGCTAAGACTGACAGATTTTTGCAATTGTGGACACAGACGCGCCTGTATACTTCACAGACACTATTTCCAGACACAGACGTGTCTCTGTTCGACACAGACGCTGATAAAAACACAGACGCTATTCTGTACTTCACAGACGCGTTTATCAGACACAGACGCGGTTTTAACAGACACAGACGCGTTTCTGTAACCTTAGTGCAATCTTTCCTATCTGTGAATTTGTTTTGCTGTTACCAAATCTGATTTTTCGACTGTTTTTCGTGACAAGAGGACACAGTGTTGATGACCCAATGTTTGCAGACTGTTTAGACTCCAAAAAGTGTGTTGTTTGATGTAAAAAGTTTTTGCATACACTTGAAGACACAAAAGACACAATGTTTTGCTGTTTTGTCTTGATTGTTTGAGTGTTTATCATAAGTCAAGCACAATTCTTATGGCTGGCCAGGACAATAATTGTTGATCCCACATGGGGTTTTACCCCCGAGGCTACGCTATTCAGAGCGGATACTTAGATGCTTGACCTCACTGGCTCCACCCTCGGCACTCACTTCTCGGGTCAGCCAAGCATCAGTTCCCATGAAAACTCCCCATGGCGAACTTTGTATCTCTACTAAGAACCGTATGTGTGTGGGCCGCTACCAGAGGTCCGACCTCCTGCCTCAACAACTAGAAGGATTTGGGCATCTAAAACAATGAGGTGCTAGTAAGGGCATCCGCTCGTGTGGCCATACATGCGGCACTTTCAGCTCTATAAATACAGAAGGCTCCCAGCCGGTAGGGGTTACGCCCTACAAATGATCAAATAAATTTGATCAAACGGGTTTATGGGGAGACATAGTGTCGGTATGAACTAATCAGCACACGTTATTCATAGTTTTCACCATGAATACATTTGATTATAGTGGCTTGGAAGAAGATGGCTTTTCTTTTGCTACCACTTGGGTCGTTCTCTTCTCACTAGTAGTCCTAATGACCACACGGGAAGACAGGCCCTCTAAAGAATAAACACAAAGAGCCTATTGCTCAAGACACAAAAGACAATGGTTCAATTTTAGTGCACCAATTGAAGTGTTTGCTAAGCTATGCAGACAAGGCACACAAATAAAATTACAAAACCCTAGCTAAGGCCCTGCAACAAAATTGTTAGTAGTTTGGGTTGTTTCAAATGATAACCCCTTCCTGCAAGCACACAAGTTAGGTAAATTTTAAGAAAACCCAAAAAGACTTTGTGAAAAGGGGCCTTCAACAAAAACGTATTTGTCTCCAAAGCAAGCTGCACAAACCAGGTTAGCTAGATCTGCAAAGGTTAGCCAAAAATAAACCAGATCTGAAACCCTAAGTACAAAATCCGAAAACCCGAATCGAAAAAAAACTTGAAAAAAAATTTTGCAAAACAGAATGCACAGACGCTGTTATACCAGACACAGACGCGTCTGTCCGACACAGACGCGGCTCTGTGATTCGCAGACGTGATTTCAGAACACAGACGCCTTTTTATTCTGTAGACGCGATCAGAGGGTTCACAGATGCGATTCGGGATCACAGACGCGACTTTCGGAAACCTGCAAAAATAGAAAATGACAGAAACACAGACGCGATAAAAGATGTCACAGACGCCTCTGAAATACAAAAACGCGATCCGAACACTCGCAGACGCGAAAAAAACCTAAAATGTCGTCGAAATCGTCCGATCTGCAACTTCAAAAATGCAAAATCTGCAACAAAATGTTAAATGCAAAGGGACAAGAGTCCCACCGGGCGTGCCAAAATGTATATGGTGAAAATGGATAGCAATAAACAACAATATTGAAAGACTAAAATGGATTCAACCACCAAACCCTAGCCTAACAATGAACAAAGATCCACCATAACATATGAAGATAACCTAAGACAATGCAAAATAACTCAAAAAATCACAAAGATTATACCATCACATGTCCACTAGGGTTTTGATCTCCATTCTTCCTATCTCCATTGATCTTGTTTGATATGCTTGCTCTCAGATTTTTGTATGCACAAGAGCTCAACAAAGAACGGAATGTGGTTGCAAGTAGGATCGTAGTGTAGCCAAGTCCTCCAAAATTAGTCCTTAGGATGTGTCATTAGGGTATGTCATTAGGGTTTGGTAATGAAGAAAGCATCTCCTTAAATAGAAGACACAATAGAAATGGAGGGTTAAGATTGAGAGGTGTAAAAAGAGAGGTCGGCTAGGATTAGAGGGTAGGTATAAGAAATACCAAAATAATGAAAGAGGTAGGTAGTGTAGGAAATAAGAGATGAATGACATGTGTCATGTGTAGAAAAAGATAATGAATTAATTAAATAAATAAAGATTTATTTAATTAATAGAAGAAGTGGGACAATTAAATAAATAAAATATTTATTTAATTTAGGAAAGGGATAATTTAAATAAATAAATGTATTTATTTAAATGAGAAATAAGGCTAGAAGAGGATAAATGAATTAATTAAATAAATAAAGATTTATTTAATTAATAGAAGAATTAGGCTTAGATAATTAAATAAATAAAATATTTATTTAATTAGACATGACAATTTTGGGTGTCTACAATGTCTATTATGTAGAAGGTTTAAGGAATAATCTTTTGAGTGTTGGTCAATTAGTTGATAAGGGTTTTCAACTTTAGTTTAAAGATAGAAAATGCAAAATCATTAACAAGACTGGTTTGGAAATTGCAATCGGTATTCAAACATGAAGTAATATCTTTCACTTGAACACTGGTAATAAGACATGTTTGATTACTCATATTAATGAGAGTTGGCTATGTAATAAGAGGTTGTGTCATGTTAATTTTGATTGCATTGTTAAGATCAGTTCAACTAAGGTAGTTAGAGATGTACCTAAGATTATGAAGCCTCATAATCCGGTATGTAAGGAATGTCAATTGGGTAAAGCAAGTCAGAAGATGTTTTAAGAGAATACACGATAAATCTAATGATGTACTTGATTTGATTCACACTGACTTATGTGGTCCAGCAAGGGCTAGAAGCTTTCAAGGTGATAGGTATTTCATACTGATTATTGATGACTATTGTAAATTGATGTGGGTGACATTTTTGAGGGAAAAGTCTGAAGATTTTGAGAAATTAAAGATCTTTAAAGCGAAGGTTGAAACATAAACTGGATTGAAAATCAAATGTCTAAGATCAGATCATGGCAGTGAGTTCACTTCTCATGAATTTAATAGTTATTGTGAGACAAATGGAATTAGGAGACAACTATCTGCACCTAGGACTCCTCAACAAAATGGAGTAGTTGAAAGAAAGAACAAAACCATTTTGGATGCAGCTAGATCTATTATGATGGAAACCAAATTGGCTCATATCTACTGGAGAGAAGCAGTGAGTACGACTGTCTACACATTCAATAGAGTTCACATCAAAGGTGAAACCAATAAGACCCCTTATGAACTATGGTCTGGACATACACCTACTATTAAGTATTTCAGAATTTTTGGAAGTAAATGCTATATCAAAAGAGATGATTGAATTGGAAAGTTTGATCCTAAATGTGATGAAGGGATATTTCTTGGTTATTCAATTCAGAGCAAAGCATACAGATGTTATAACAAAAGTTTGCAAAAAATTGTTGAGAGTGCTAATGTGAAAGTGGATGAACAGTACATAAATCATTCTATATCATATGATAGGGAACTGACAATGGAAATGATCATAACTGGACTGAAAATGCCTCTACCGGTACATGAAGTTGAGATAGTTACACTGACACAATCAAAACATTAAAATTGGTTAAAGGCTATGGAAGATGAATTAGATCAAATATAGAAAAATGAAACTTGGTCATTAGTTTCTCGGTCTAAAAATAAGAATGTTATTGGAACTAAATGGGTTTTTAGAAATAAACTAAATAAGGATGGTCAAGCTATAAGGAACAAGGCTAGATTGGTTTGTAAAGGATATTCTCAAATGAAAGGAATTAATTACAGTGAGACATTTGCACCTGTAGCTAGAATTGAAGCTATTAGACTATTTCTTGCCTATGCAGCTTATAAGAACTATAAGGTTTATCAAATGGGTGTAAAATGTGCATTTTTGAATGGTGAGCTTGAGGAAGAAGTTTACATTGAGCAACCTGATGGATTTTCATTGACAGATGACAAAGAGATGGTTTGCAGATTGAAGAAATATTTATATGGTTTGAAACAGGGTCCTAGAGCTTGGTATGCAAGGTTGGATAAATATCTTTTGAAGCTTGGTTTTACTAAAGGCAGTGCTGATAGTAATCTATATTATAAGATCACTGATAGTGATATTCTGATTATTGAAGTTTTTGTCAATGATATCATTTTTGGAGGAGAAGATAAATTGTGCATGGAATTTGCTAATAACATGAAAAATGAATTTGAAATGTCCATGATTGGTGAGATGAAATTTTTCTTAGGTTTGGAAATTACTCAAACTGACAAAGGCAGTTTATCTGTCAAACTAAGTATGTGAGGGAATTGTTGAAAAAATTTGGTATGGAGAATTCCAAACTGGTAAGTACTCCTATGGCTACAAGTGAGAAATTATCTATCAAGGATACTTCTACACCAGTAAATTTGACAAGGTATAAATCTATGATTGGCGGTCTGTTATATCTAACTAAGACTAGACCTGATATTATGAATACAATAAGTATTGTTTCAAGATATCAAAGTAATCCTAAATAAATTCATGAATGTGCAGTAAAGAGTATATTCCAGTATTTACAAGGAACAATATAATATGGTTTATGGTATTCCAGAAATGATGATTTCACTTTATGTGCGTATACTGACTCAGATTGGGCAGGTGATACTGATGATAGGAAGAGGACATCTGGTGGAGCTTTCTTTCTTGGAAAGAAATTGGTTTCATGGATAAGCAGAAAACAGTCATGCATTTCTTTATCTACTATAGAAGTTGAGTATGTTGCAACAACAACTAATTGCACTCAAGTTTTGTGGATGAAGAAAATGTTGAAGGATATTAGAGTAAATTGTAGTGAACCAGTAGTTATCTACTGTGATAACTTTGTAGCTATTGAAATGTCTAAGAATCCAATATTTTACTCTAAGACTAAGAATATTTCAATAAAGTATAACTTTTTGAAGGACAAGGTAGATGCAAAGGAAGTCAAATTGGTTTATGTGAACACTAAAGAACAAATTGCAGACATATTCACTAAACCGTTGTCTAAGGAATCATTTGAATATTTGAGAGACAGGTTAGGGGTTTCTGCCCTTTCGGTAGAGACTTAATTGATGAAATTTTTCATTAGTCCAACATGTATTATCAAAAACATTATTCATTCTGATACTGATGAGTGGTGCTACTACTCAAGGGGAGTAGTCACATTTGAGATTCAGAGGTTTATATCATTGCTTTGATATTTTTGTCAGGGTTTTGGCATTGATTTAAAAAGGGGAGTGATATTAATTTGAAAAATCATTCCGACCCTTTCAGAGATATCATTCACAGGGGGAGAGCTATTGATTATTGGTTATCTTCCAAAGGGGGAGACTTGTTTGGCATCTCTTGGTACTTAGATATTTTTCACATCTAGTGTTTCCATCAATGCCAAAGGGGGAGATTGTTAGCATTATGGATGAATTGATTATGTGTTGCATTAATGTTTTGTCATTGATGTCAACAGTAGCTGATATGGATGGTTACCAACAGACAAGTTTTGGTTACTGGTAGAAGATCTAGTGTTATTGACAAAAGAGATTATCTGTTGGACACTTTTGACATGTTTGGATCAGTAAATCATATTTGATTTCATGAGTTATATGCTCCATGAGCATGTTTTGGTCAGTTGGTATTAGCTTGGTAATTGGATGTTATCATACACTCTGGTAAACCCTTACCGACACTAGTTTAAGGCTTTATCGACAGAGCTTTCATTAAGGAATTGTGACAGGATGCACAATTGGTTTTGGTGTAGCTTCTTCAAGGATTTTAGGATATTGAAGATGTTCGTTGATTGTGCTTCAATTTATTGAAGACATTGCTTTGGCATGGTGGACCCAGAATAGGTCTAGTACCTATCTAGGTTATGGACCAGTATCATGCTAGTGTGTACTCTACATGTTATCTGGATTATTCAAGATGATTTATGGATTTGTTATTATTGTTTTGGTCTTAAGCCGACATGACATATCATTATAATAAGGAATTATGTAATGATATTATTGTAATATCTTTAGGTGGCCAACCTAATTGGTTTAGGCATTAGGGTTTATATAAATAAGAGATAGAAACTCTTTGTATAGTATCATGGTTATTGGAAAGTTCATGGTCAAGGAATGTAATGTGCGAATATTGTAATATCATTCAAGTCGAGGGCTTGATCAATCATTGGTGATTGAATTGGATTCAGAAGAGGATTTACTCCTCCAACATTGAGCTTAACCGGGACTGTGATCAGGCATGGTAGATGCTATTTCCAACAATTCACTCTATTGGATTGTTGTCCATTTATCTTGAGAAGGTTGTAGCCTCTCTATAGTCAGTGAGACTCCTTTTGTAATGAGAAGTATGGTCTAGGCAGTGTGCCTTCCTACAAGTGTAGGCCCCTCATTATAACACATACTTTCTACATAAGTATCATCTGACTATGGGTAGGCTTCCCACCGTGGTTTTTCGCTTTCTGGGTTTTCCACATACAAATCATGGTGTTGTGTGGTATGGTTGCTTTGCATTGATTGTCTAGTTAATTGTTAAGTTGTATTGTTTACTGGTATCTGTTCTTTACCAGTACTTGATTTGTTTAAGGTTGTGTTGTAGATTAAAAGTTATAATCTGTTAACAACTGATTCACCCCCCTCTTAGTTGTTCATCGATTGTCCTAATAGAATGTTGTGGATGTTTTATACATAATTATCAGAGGTGTTTCATATTTGAGGTGGTGATTTAGGTCCATGATTTGTTTTAGCAGCATTGTTTTGGTCCCCATATGTTATTGTACTGTGTATGGTTATATTTTGTAATTAGGTGATGTGTGTTGAGCCAACCTTGATGATATTAGTCCAAGGTCGATGTCATGTATAAATTAAGGTAATATCTTTGTAATTGAGCATGATGTGGATGTATGTGGTGTGTGATTAATGTATTAATCATTCAGAAGAAGAGCCAAAATGTGAAGAAGTGTGAGAGATGTTATGTGCTTAACCAGAAGTGTAACCAAGCATTGAGGATGCAATTCCTTAGTTCATGATTCTCCAGAAGTGATCTGAATCTATTTGTAAGGCAGTGAGCCTTCCTAGGGTTGTTTCCCTTTCTTGTATTTTAGAAATGAGCTCTAGGCAGTGTTCCTTAATGTATGCGCATTCTCCATTGTAATATTTCATATACTTCTAACAGGGTATCATAATATTGTAGGTAGGTTCCCGCCGTGGTTTTGTTGAACACAATGTACCACTGAGAGGGGGGTGAATCAGTGGTTCCTGAAATATTTTCCTTTTAAACCAAGCCTTGAGTACCGGTTAACAACCTAAACACTAAGTGATCAAACTGGTAAGATATGAGAAGATATTAAAAGAGGCAAACATACAAATGCATAACCCACAACACCAAATGTACAAGGAAAACTCAATATGGGAAAAATCTTGGTGAGAAATGTTGCTAGAGTCTACTGCTCCAATCCAACCTCACAACGAAACAATAGATTACAATGATTTAGGGAACCAACCCAAGGAGCACCAATCCCTATTGATTTAGGGCATCAAGCCAAGGAGCACTAACCCTTGCACCAAGCACCCACTCGATGTAATATAACACAATACAATTTTAGTACAATGATAGCACCTAGTTGCAAATGAGTTTTGCAACAATTGATCAACAAATGTCTATCAGTTATCAACTTCCTCTATTTCACCACTCCTTCTATCGATTATCATATTTCTCTTTGTGATCTCTTACTAGTTTCTCTCTGCCTCTCTTCTCTTTCTCATAACCTCACCCTACATGGTATCACTCTTGGATGCCTTCCTAACCTTTCAATACCTTCTACTATGTTTGACTAATAAGACTATAATAGTTCATCGGTTACTCTATCTCTACTGGTTAGACCCTCTCACTAGTTCAACATGCTAACACACACTCTAACTCTCCAAGAAATAACTCTTAGGTAGATAGCCTTTCTTATTTCTCAAGATCTCTTTCCTCTCACTCCTCGCATCTAGCATCACTTATCTTCAATCTCAAGTTCACATATATATTTCTGAATGTTCCCACCAAAGGAAATCATTCAAATGGTGGTGTGATAGGGTTTTCCTCCACCAACTCAATCCATATCAAATTTTATTGGATCTGCTTTTCTGGAATGATGATCTACATGTCATCAATCAACACCGCCAACACCTCGCCTTCCAATGTGCATTTTCTATATTTAGATGTCTGCTAGTGATTTTTTGAGTGACTAATATTCACCAACTGGCTATTTTTAAAAATTTGGAAATTAAAATTTGGCTAATAGTTCAAGTTTTAAGGTAACCTAAATCACCAGATTTTTACAAAATTTTATTTCAATCGCCGGAGAATTTATTTTATTAAATTTTTTAACTCAAAGATTTGCCAAAATATTCGATACATGGTTGGATCAGATTCACCAAAATTTTATAATTTATTGTAAAAAATTAAATTAATTTGCCAATAATGCATCATAGTTATTAGTTACTTTAGGTTTCTACCAACAATATTTAGTTTATAATATAATCTAATGACTATCATTGCATTCCATGAGGTAAATTGTACCTACAAGTTGTAATGCTCATGGAAGTTGAGTTGGTTTTCAATTGTTTGCCTCAATGGAAATCAATGGTCTAAAAATAATTTTGGGCCCCATGAGTATTACAAATTTTAAGTACATTTTATTGGACAAAATACAAAGAGGGTTATTGTACTAGATTAATTTTAAATTAATGCCAGTAACTAAACAAAGTAGTGTTTACCCTTTAAACTCATTAATGGTTTCCACCTTAGGTCTCTACTTTTCTATAAGAAATTATTTTTTAAAATGAAATCATTTGCAATAGTAATTAGCGCATACTTGTATTATTTTCTAAGATTTGCCAAGATTTTTTACCAAAAAAATTTGATGTAAAAAAATTCGCCAATAAAATGAATATTTTTCTTTTCAAAAATGAAAGATTCGCCAATAAAAAAAGTTATTTTTATCCAAAATAAATAAAAATTCGCCATTATGTTATATCTTTCTTTGAGGGGGGGTTTCTTAAAGTTATCACTGATGTCTGCAACATGTTTTTCTGCATTTCTCTGTCAATCACCATTAATGACTCAGATGTCTCCTTCGACAAACAGGTACAAAGATCAAATTGTCTTGCAAGGTCAGTTCAATCACCTTGCCACCATATCTTTCTTGAGTCGCCACAGTCAGCCATCCTGCCATGATTTTTGGGTTCTTCATTAATGTTGACCTGCTTCTTAACTACTATGTCGATGAATACTTCACCGGCCTCTCTATGCTCGCCACCTGGTTTCCACCTGTCATCCTTGCCAACATCCACCTGTGCTCAGTTTTCTATGTCAGTTTTGCATAATCTTTAGTCTGCTATGTCGATTTGATATCCTTCATCGATCAAGACTAACTATCCATTAAACTCACCTTACTGGTATAACCTAACTTCATCAGTGGACTTTCATACCTACTGATCTCTTCTCTATTGGTGGATCAACTTGGTCTTCCATCAAACATGTTGGTCCATCTACTAAGTCTATTTACCGGTAGCATTAAACTTCTCTATGTATATCAGTTCACATCCTTCAGTTTTTCTTTGCTTGCTTGCTTTTCCTTGCCAGTGGTCCTGCTTTACCGGTAGATGATGCATTTCATGTGTATCGGTAACATACCTTTCACTCTGCTTACACACATATTAGTTGACATCACCATGTCTTACTTCACCCATATCGGTCACCACTACTTACTCACCAGTGACCATGCCATACCAGTTGACACCAATGACAACCTAATGCCAATAATCTCCCCCTTTGGCATTGATGTCAACTCTCTGCAAGTATTCACACCGGTAGATTTCTCCCCCATTGACACAATGACAAAGGGTTAGGGTAGTTCATTCTTTTCTTTTGATTCATGCTAATTTCCCCCTTAGTTAAATCTTCTCTTAGTGATTACAGCCAATACTGAGACATACAACCTTGAACTTTCATCATGATCAGCATGTGGTTCAAGAGATATAGATACTTCTATGAAATCCCCTAAACCATATATCTCCTTACAAACTTAAGTGTATGAGGAAGGTGATACAACTCCCAACTTGAGCCTTAAGTACTCAAAAGTGCTTACCGGTAATGGTTTGGTGAATATGTCTACCACTTGTTCTCCTGTAGGGACATATTCCATCTTTACTTCCTATCCTTCAACCTTCTCTTTGAGAAAATGACACTTTATGGTTATATTCTTTGTCCTTGAATACATCGCTAGGTTCTTTGATATGTTGATGGCACTGGAATTATCACACCAGATGGGAATAGGATCAAATATGTCCACCTGTATGTCCTTGAGGGTTTGCTTCATCCAAAGCACCTAATAGCATCATGTAGCAACAACAATGTATTTTGCTGAATAGTAGTTGATAGGGAGATTGAATCTTGCTTCTTGCTATGCCATGAGACCAACCGGTCACCTAGGAAGAATGCACCACCACTTGTGCTCTTCCAGTCATCAATGTAACCTGCCCAATCAACATCAGTATATGCTTCCAAGATGAATTCCCCTTGTTTAGGTTACCATAATCCATAAGTGAGTGTCCCTTGTAGGTACGTTAAAATTTTGCTTACTACATTCATATGTGATTTCTTAGGTGCTACTTGAAATCTAGCCACCATACACACTACCTGCACTAATTCTGGTCTAGAAGAAGTAAGATACAATAATCTACCTATCATGGATCTATACAATGTCTGATCCACTACCGGTTATTCATCATTCTTGCTTAATTTTCTTTTGGTCACCATGGGGTTCTCATCGGTTTGCAGTCCTCCATTTGAAACTTCTTTAGCATGTCCTTTACATACTTGGTTTGTGAGATAAAGATTCCTTTATCTAGCTGTGATATGTACAAACCAAGAAAGTATGTCAATTCTCTAAGCATTGACATCTCAAATTCTGACTACATTTGATTAGCAAAATCTTTGCAAAGAGAGTCCTTGTTGCCTCCAAAAATGATGTCATCTAGATACAAAACCATAATGATCATGTGATTTCCATCAACCTTGATGTATAGATTATTGTCAGCACTCCCTTTTTTAAATTCTTGCTCCTTCAGGTACTGATCTAGCCTTGAATATCATGCTCTAGGAGCCTGCTTTAAACCATATAGGGATTTCTTCAACTAGCACACAAAGGTTTCATCATCATGTAATAGAAACCCTTCCAGTTGCTCCATGTACACTTCTTCCAAATTTCCATTGAGGAAGGCAGATTTTACATCCATTTGATATACCTTATAACCCTTGTAGGCTAAAAAAGCTAGAAACATCCTAATTGCTTCTAATCTAGCTACAAGTGCCAATTTTTCTTCAAAATCAATGCCCTCTACTTGAGGGTAACCCTTGCACACAAGTCTAGATTTATGCCTAACAAATTTACCTTCTTCATTCATCTTGTTCTGGTAGACCCATTTGGTGCCAATGATGTTCTTGTCTTCCAGTCTAGGCACTAATTCCCAAGTCTTGTTCTTCTCAATCTGCTGCAACTCTTCTTCCATGGCATCCATCCATTTTTGAATTTTGTAGGCCTCATTGAATTTTTTAAGTTCTACTTCAATCATGAGGTAGAAATTGACTTGTTCATCATTCTGGGCAAGTCTTCTCCTAGTTTGCACACCATCACTCTTATTACCTAAAATCTTCTCTTCCTAGTGGTTTTTCTGCACATATCGGTTAGGTACCTTACCAGATGCCTCTTTTGGTTCATTGTCTAACTGAACTTCTTCACCTTCATCACCAAAATCATCATACCAGTTCACTTCTGCTTGTCTTCCTTTATGCATATCCTCATCAAATCTTACATGCACACTCAATGACTCTTCTTAGTCTTTTGTTGTAGCATTTATAGGCATACCTATTAGTTGAGTAACTAAGGAAGATCCCTTCATCACTTCTGGAACCAAAACTACCTAAACCATCCATATCTCTCTTGATAAAAAAATTTCTTCCAAATACTTTGAAGTACTTGACTGATGGTTTTTGGTCATACCACAACTCATAAGGTATCATTCTTCTATTTGTTGTTAGTTGAACCTGGTTCAAGGTATATGAAATAGTATGAACCGCTTCCTTCTAATACATGTCCAACAAACTTGCCTCATTTAACATGGTTCTGGCCATCTCCTTGACTGTCCTATTGTTTCTTTCTACCACACCATTTTTTTGTAGTGTCCTGGGGGCTAAGTATTGCCTTATGATTACATGTCTTAATTCATAGTAATCTTCAAACTCATTTGATGTGAACTCTCCACCCCGGTTTGATCTTAGGCATTTCAGCTTGCACCCACTTCCATTCTCTTCCATCTTCCGAAAGATCTTGAATCTGTCAAATGCTTGTGATTTATCTTGTAGGAAAGTGACCCATGTCATTCTTGAATAGTTATCAATGAAGAGCATGAAATATCTTTCACCGACAAGAGCTCTTGTCCTAGTCAGACCACAGAGATCTATATGCACTAGTTCAAGTGGTCTTGAATTATTGTGTTATTTTTTATTGAAGATTACCTTAGTCTGAATTCATTTCACTCATTCATCACAAAATGTGCTTACCGGTTTGATGATGGGTGGTATATTTCTCATATAGCCCTTTTTGTTTACCACAACTAGATTATCAAAATTTATGTGGCCTAATCTTTTGTGCCACAACTAAATTTCATCCACTTATGCCCACATGCATTGGGATTCAGAACATTCTTTCAGATTGTATACATTACCATATGTCCTCTTACCTTCAGCTATAGTTTGACCGGTACTTTCCTTCTTTATCTGGCAGTCGGTAGAATCAAAGATGAATTTATAACCTTTGTCACACATCTGACTCACACTCAACAAATTTTGTTTCAGGCCTTCCACATAATACACATCATGTGCTTTCAGTTTTACATCAATATTTAGAGTACCTTTTCCCTTTATCTTGATAGATAAGTTGTCTCCAAACCTTACTGAGCTACCATTCCAATCTTCAAGTTTGATAAAAAAATTTTTGTCACCAATCATGTGGTTGGAGCATTCACTATCGACAACCCACAAGTTTCTTCTTTCTGCATGTAGGGCAGTCTACACAATCAAACCTAATTCTGCCTTGTCCCTTTCTTTCTCAACCCAAATCGCTTGAGTTTCCTTCTTCTTGTCAATAGAAATTTTATACTCTAGTTTGACTACCAGTTCCTATTTAGGAGTTGTCCTCTTCTGCTTGATTTTCCTATTCTTACAGTGCTTTGGAATATATCCAAATTCTTGACAGTTATAGAATTTTACATTTACATTGAAAGATGAATATTTAAAACTGTTGCAGGACACCAATTTACTCCTCCTACATTCTAAACTCGTATGCCCAGATCCATTGCACTAATAATAGACAATGTTCATATCCCATAGTGCATTGAATGGATTTTTACTTTCATCACTCACAGTGGGCTTATTTGTTAATCTACAGTTAGTTAACCTATGTCCAAATTTGTTACACTAGTAACAATAACCATGAAAGTGTTAGAATCAATGACAATCCCAAAGACACTGAGAGGGGGGGGATGAATCAGTGTATAACCAGTTAGAAGAAGATTTAACCTTATTAAGAACTTTGCATCCCAAAATAGTGTACTGGTAAATAAGAATTAATGCAGTAAATAGGAACAATAGAGACAACATAGAAAACACACCATAGCATAAGATATTTTAATGAGGAAACTCGGTGTGGGAAAAACCTCGGTGGGATTTGTGACCCACAATATTCACTCATTGGCCAATGAATAAATATTACTTACAATGAGGGGCCTCCACATGCAGGAAGGCTAGCAGCCTAGAGCTCACTGCTCAATCATAAAATAGAAGTCTCACTAACTTACAAAATGGATTATCAAAATCCAATACAATGTACTACTTTAAATCAGCATCAGTTATGCCAAGTTCAGTACCGGTTTAAGCTCAGTCCATTACCAAAACCTTCATTGTTAACTATATCACCTTATACAAAAATATCAACTATCATGTATCATCCTTTCTCATTCACTACATACTCACATATTAAAAATGACCTATAAGATCTCATAGATATATATGAGTCTTCTACAATATGCCATGTCGGCTTTTACTAAAGATAAAACAATAAACAAAAGTTTATTCCATGTCGGCTTGGGTGCCGGTATCCATTAATTCTGTTGTTGGTGAAGTGCCTGCCAGTGAATGTAGAAGTTTATTGTTGGTGCTGGTAACTACCGGTGGGTTGACAGATGATTGCCAGTTGGTTGCCATAAATGACAACATCAACTATTCTCATAAGAGTGTAGAATGCCAACAATCTCCCCCTTTGGCATTGATGGCAACACTCATGAGAAAAATCCAAAAACTGTTCCAAAAAATGAAGTCCAAAAAGTTTCCAAAAAGATGTGCTCCCCCTGAGCAAATGATCTCCTCTAAATAATCATTTTTCTCTCCACTACTCCCCCTTTGACGTCAATGATAAAGGTTGTCAAAAATAGTCAAATGAGTGCAAAAATTTCACCTCAAGGTCTATAACCAATTGGTTATAATCTAAAAGATATCTGCTAAAACAAAATTAAGACTCTCGATAAACCTTTTGTTGTCATTTAAGGTTGCCTCAGTCTGTTGAATCGTGCCAATGAGATGATGCATATGCTCTTCCGATGATCATTCTCTTTGAAGTAATGCCTTGGATATTTCCATTCTTAGAGAGATAAGATTGTCCAACTTAGGACCAAGTTTGTATTTAAGTTCTCTGGCATTAGATTTAATCCTTGCCTTTTCTTTCTCAAGTTTCTCTAGTTTTTCTTCAAAGCCTACCATTTCTTGCTAAAAAACTGATATATGGCTGGATGAGCCAATTATGTTATCAACTATGTCTTCAATTTCTTTTTGCATTTTACTGATTTCCTTGTCTATATCCTCTATCAGAATGTGTGGTTTGCATGTTTCTTTGTACAACTCTTTGTATTCCAAAATTGTAGAGTTCAGTGCCGATAATAATGTATTCATGTGTTTTGTGCACTTCTTTATGGTGTCATCAAATAATTTATTCTTCTCCTTTTCAACTTTGTCCTTTATTATATCCTCATTCACTTTATCAACCATTATTACATTGTCAGCAATAAATTTGGACAATGTGTCTAATTTACCTAAACAATCCTTAACATGATCTATGTTACATTTCTATGCAATCAATTCAAGAATTGGTATGGTGTCATCAATTTCTTTGTAGGCCAAAGCATTGTAATCTGTTATCTTTTTTATTGAATCTGGGAGTACCTCTGTTACATTAGTAGGTCTGAGTTCACCTGATGATGTGCCAGATGTCTGACCAATTGCCTTTATTACCTCTGTGCTTCTATCATTTGTAGCCATTTTGCTTGTGTTTACCTCCGATGGATCAATCTGTGTTTGCATCTCAACTAGAAAGGGTTTCTTAGACTGCTTTGAAGTCACAGTGATTGCTGGTTTCTCTACCATGGTATGTACCTCTACCTCAATAGGTTTCTCTGTATGCTCAACTATCGGTATCTTAGTCTCTGGTGGCCCTATTCCAGCATCTATACCTTCAGTATTCTTCCCAGTATCCAATGGTTGCTCTGTTTGTAATGATTTCTCTATTTGTGTTGGGATCTCAACCTCAACAGTCTCTACTAGTTTCTCAGCCATGTTGCCATAGTCAACATTGCCATCCTTAACCTCTGCACTGTCCTTGTCCACAACAATATTCACTTTCTGATTGTCCACATTCATGGTTAATAGTATCTCAGATTTAGCATTAGTGTCATCATGTGTGACACCTTCAGTGTCAGTAATCGGTGGATCATCAATATGTATCTGTAAAGCGGAAAATCGCGATCGAACCCTAGTTGCTCTCCCCTCTTCCAACTCCGAGGAGAGAGAAGGGAGATTCACTAGGGTTGATGGTTTTCACTTAGGGGAGAGACTTTACATTCAAAAGAGGGGTTGAAACCCACAAGATCCAATCCCACGCAATGCAAGATTGGATGCTAAATGTGTTTCAAGGGTTATGACAGCAAGGCTACCCTCTTTTGTAAAGAATGTGCATAGAAGAATTAAGCTAGGAATGCATAGAAAGTGACAAAGATTCGCTTATAAACTGAGATAGGAATATAGGATGAAGCTGCGGACCTGGAATTAGCAGTAAAATGTCGATACGGCGTTGTCCTGCAAATTTGAGCAAAAGTTGTCGGGATGATGGCGCCCGAGCGCCACGGTCCTCCGAAAAATCCGCGAAACGAAGGGGGATCTGTTCGTCTCTGCACAAGGATTCCAGATCTTCAATTTCAGCCGCGTACCTGCAACCTACACACAGAAAAGCGAAGACGATTCAGGGGTTAGGGATTAGGGGTTTGCCTTTAGGTCAAACCCCGGTTTTGGAATTAACCAAGAAATGAGCAAGTGCTGTAAATGTAAATGTATGTAAAACAAGTACTAATACCTTGTTCTAAGGATGTTTGTATCCTTATGTGCGAAGGTATAGATGTTGTATGTTGTTGTAGTATGTTGTATGTAGTATGTGATCTCCTCTTCAATGGTTGAATCCTTGTCTTGAATGCAACACTTAGCCTTGAATGGAGACTTAGAAGGAATGCTTGAATGCTTGAATGTTTGAATGCTTGAATGCTTGAGTATAGTTTCCACGCTTGTACACATATCTCCTTCTCATGCCAAATGAGAGAGAAAAATGTAGTTTATATACTTGTCAATTAGGGCTGATAGATTGATTTTCCCAACCTTAGGCCGACCAGGAAAGATAATTTCCAAATTGCAAACAAAAAGACCCGAAGTCCAAAAAGAGACCGGGCCCAAAATAGGACCCAGGGACCAGGGCGCTGGGCGCCATGGCCCTAGGGACCAGGGCGCCGGGCGCCCTGGTCCTGAAGGACCAGGGCGCTGGGCGCTCTGGTCCCACCTCCCGGGACAGCAGGGTGCAAAGGAGGTTCAGGCCAGGGTGCAAGAAAATGCAGTTTTTGGTGTCATAATCAGGTTTCGGGGTTTCCATTCAGGTTGCGTGTTGTGTCGCCATCGTGAAGACCGAAATGCAGTCAAAATTTCAAGTGTCGCAATTTTAGGACGCTACATTTAGCCCCCACTTAGCGGGAGTATAGGCGTATGCTCATACTTCCGGTAAAGTACAAGGAAACAACATTGAAAGACTTTCACCACGTCAAGGAGGCAAGATACACCAAGCCCCCAGTGGACTAAGGATCTTACAACTTCGATTGACAAAGTAAAAGGGAAGATCATGAGGGAGAACCATGGCTGTCAGTAGTAAGGTTCCCTCACTATGAGTCATGCAAGAGAAATACCGAAAATTTTCAAGGCAAAGCTGAGTTCTCCAAGAAATTTTCATGTATCCTGAAGGGATAGACAGGGTGTATGCCCCCCTACATTAAAGCGATCGCACACGCCTCAATGGGGATGATTGTTTTAACGTAGTGATACACATAAGAAATGAGAAAGGAAAGGAGCACGTTATCACAAAGATTTAGCCCCCAAGTGTGAGATAAACCCAAGGATAATAGACACAAAACACAAAGGACGAGGTGACTTCGCTTTCCTCGGGGTCAGTATGCTGTATGATAAGTCATGTATATATATCATATGTATGTATGCATAATTGTTCTTCATTCCCCAATCAAGGAAGGTCACCTAGAAGAAGGGAACACATGTGTCTTTTGAGTCAACATGAGAGAGACCAGAAGAGATCTCAATGCTTTGCATCGTCCTCAAGTAGACAACACTAAGGACGACAAATAGAAGAATGGGAATAACATATAGAAGAAGTAACAAAAGAGAGGGGGAGAGAATCTGCTATGCTAATGTAACTAGTCTAGCACGCCATCTACCCCCCGATCTTGCTGATCAATGTTTCGGGAAGGCAGGGAACACGCTAGAGGAGGAACATCCAACACAGCAGATGGAGCTATCACAAGATCCAAACAAGGGCTATGTTCATGTTCCAAGCCACGTTGTTCTTGTCTAGGAGCTAGGATAAGTGCTTTAGAAAATTCATTAGATAAATGGTTATCAATATCAACAAGTTCATATTCACTATCAGAAGCAAGAGGAGTAACATGTTCATCATGAATAACATTTTCATCCATATCATCATCAAGATTTATAAAAATAGGATCTTTAACTCGCACAGGATCAAGACCATCATGCATCTTATGTTTTGGAGATTTAGGCTCAATGTTCGGCTGAGGAGAAAATGGAATAATGCTTGTTGAAGGTGTTTTTGGAGATTGCAAAGTTTGAGAAGCAGCTGCTTGAGCTCTAAGACGACGCTTTCGTCGGCGTTCACGTGCAGAACGATTTCGTCTAGTCTTAGTAGGAAGATTAGGAGATTGAGGAGGAGGAATGTTCTCATCCTTATCACTTGGGTGTTTAGGTTGTGGTCTCTTAGGCTGGATAATAGGAGAAGAAGAAGGTCTCTTCTCTCTATAAAAAGAAGGAGGAGGAACTGCTCCATATAAAGGAGGAATTTTTGGTTTAGGAAGAAGACCAAGTCCATCATGACGAGGAGGGATAGGTCTACTTTTAGGAAGTTTATTAGATATAGACATAGTCACATCCATAGGGATGGGTTGGGAATCTTCTTGAGGAAAGATATTAGTTTTATCTTTCAAAGGAAGAACTTCCTTCTCAAGAATGATAGGAATGTCAAGTTTAGGTGTTCTAGGTTCACTTAGAGATAGGATCATATCTGTTTTCCACTTTTGATAAGATTTGAAAAGATGATCACTTCGCGGAGGAAGAGATTGGAATTGTTTAGGCCAAAAGTAATCAATAGGAACACTAGAGGTTCTTTCAACTGGTTTAAAGAGACTATGATTGACAGTAACAACTTCACCATTATGGGGAAATTTCAAATACTTATGTATAGGAGAAGCAATAGCTTTCATGGAAGATAGCCAAGGATAGCCAAGCTTCACACGAAATTGTTCGGATGAAGGAATAATAGCAAAGTTCACATCAAGAGATTTGTTATGGACCTCAATAGGTAATGTAATAGAACCAATTGCGGGAGAAGAAAATGCATCAAATAATTTCACAACCACATCTGTTTTGTCATAGATCACTTGATTCAATTGCAAAGTAAAAAGAAATTCTTCAGTAATAACATTAATCATGCACGAAGGATCAATAAGCACTCCACGGCAAGGTGTATTCTTGAATTTTGCAACTATGTATAAAGGACCATCAGGTGCCCTAATGGTTTCACTGGAATCAAATGTGATGGAAGGTTCTTTAGGGTTTTCTTGCTGCTCTACAAAGTTAATCACATTCGGAGTCGTAGACACAAGACCATCAGATGAAAGAGAGGAATCATTAGTCTCAATCGCATTAGAGGTATGAGAAGGTAATGGATCAGTGAAAATCTAAAGATTTTGATTAGGAGGAGCTATAGATGTATTGCCTTTATCGTTCACTCCAGAAACAGAAATAGTATTATTATCAATCAAATCTTGAATTTTACCCTTTAAAGAAAAACATTTTTTAGTATCATGCCCAGGCTGACAATGAAATTGACAAAAAGATTTGTGATCAAAATAAGGTGAAGTAATCTTTGCAGGATCAATTTGTCTTACAGGAGGAAGAGTAATCACATTTTGTTCCAATAACTTATTCATAATACTATGCAATGATTCATTCAAAGGAGTATACTTTCTTTCTTTCTTGAAAAATTTAGAAATAGGAGGCACACCTGATGCTGCATTCACATTGTTGTTGATGATGTTTTCATTGAATTTGATGGAATCTCTGTTTGGTTTAAACTTTCCAAATGGTTGTTGACTGCTATCACCCTTATCACTCGGAGCCATAGGATGTGAATGTTCCATTTGACTCACAGTCAATTGATAATTGTGAAGAGTTGCACACAACTGTTGGAAAGAAGTAAACTCAGAAAACAGAAGTTTGTCTCGAATATCTTTTTGTAAATTAGAAATAAAGATTCTTTGAATATCATTGTCAGGTACCGGAAAAGAAATTTGAGCATACAAATGCTTATATCTACCAATGAAATCAGTCACTTTTTCTTTAACACCTTGTTTACAATGCATTAAATCAATCAAAGTAACTTTAGGACTTATATTGTTTTGAAATTGTTGAATGAAAGCATTTGCAAGTTGTTCGAAAGAAGTAATAGAATAAGAAGGCAACGAGCAATACCATTGTAGGGCTTTGTCTCTTAATGTTCTAGTAAACAGTTTTGCAAGCAACCTTTGGTCATAAGCAAAATCAGTACATATTGTTTGAAAAGTCTTAACATGTGTTAGAGGATCACCTTTACCATTATAAAGCTCCAAATGTGGGATTTCAACATGTTTAGGAGGGATAGCTCGAACAATGTCAAGAGAAAGTGGGCTCGCAACATCAAATGTGGGCACACTAAACTTAGATTGATTCATAGAGGCAATTTGTTGCTGTAAAGAAGAGACAGTTTGTGCAAGATTGTTAATGGTCACTTCAGTCGAAGAGTTCATATTAGATGTGTTAGATTGAGATGGAGGTGTTATGTTATTGAAAGAAGGTAAAGAGTAAGGTGGTGGGACTCTATGATAATTAGTCATAGGAGATGATTGGACATGAGGAACACTACAAGGAGGAATGGAATGATTGAATGAATTGCCCCCTTGCGTCATGTTCATTTGTGGTGATATAATAGGAACACTCATTGAAGGAATGAATGAAGAAGTTGGATTGAATGAAGGAATAGGGTTAATTGAAGAGGAAGGATTGCCCCCATGACTGGTGATCATAGGAGGAATGTCTTGTATAGAAGTAGTCATTATGTTTGATGTAAAGGTAGGTATGCTAGCAATAGAAGTTGTCAAAGGAATAGAATGATTGACTTGTGTAGGAGGTTGTGTATAACCTAAAGATTCGGCACAACTCTTCATAGGCATCACATTCGAGTTCACAATGTGTGAAATACCACGCAAAATATCAATTCCATTCTTATCACTTTGAAGCATATGTTTTAGACCCTCAATTAAAGGAAGAGCTTGACTATCGGGATACTGATGAGACATCCATTGGTGAAAATCATCAAATTGGTTATCCAATTTCAAAATCTGTTCTACAGAAACCTCATGGAGAGCTTCTTCATCATTAGGAGGATTAGAGGAATTACCCATGTCCTCGTTAAAAAGGCTATTCAAATTAGGTTCCATCTCCTCAGTAGTTAAACCTCGGAAAGACTTAATTCTACGGCTTCGTCTAACGGGAATAGTGTAAGTAGGGCTTATTGTTGTAAAACTCATGCACTAGAAAGAGAGAGAAGATTTTGAATTTAGAGGTAGCAATTTTCAGTAAAATCAGCCAATCTTTTGGATTTAAGCTGTTAAATGCAATCACGACAGTCTCCCGAAATTTTGGAAAAAATGTCCGGGACCGTGGCGCTCGGAGTGCAACACGGTCCTTGCAACTTTTTCCGAAATTTGCAGGGATGAAAGGTATGATGATTTTAGAGCTAATCCAAAAAAATTGAGAGATTATACGATCTATAGATAGGCCAAATTAAAGTTGCAATCTCGAAATTGAACCCTACCAAGATTGTCGAAAAATGCAAAATTTGAATTTTGAAAAAGAGAGGGAAACTGAAATTTTGAATTTTATGATTTTAGAGGGAATGTCAAAAGAAATGCAAATTTTGAAATTTAAAAATTGACTCGATTTCACGCAAAATTCAATTTTGAAAGCGGAAATTAAAGTTGTTGTAATTAAGCACTTAATTTCAAAAGTCACAAATTGCAAGAATTTGAATAAAGCACTGGGATTTCGAATGAATGCAAGCACACTTTTCAGATTTAGGACAATAAGAACACAATTTTGACACAAAATTTCAATTTCAATGATTTTTGAATGATTAGGAGCCTTAAACCAAGCAATCACAAGACCAACTTTGACTGTAATTTTGAAAGTGTTATAATTGATAAAATCAGCCAAAATTCTGGATTTTAGCAGGAAAATACAGTAAGATCTAGCTCCCGAAATTTCGGAAAAAATGTCGGGGACGATGGCGCTCGGAGTGCACACAGTCCTTGCAACTTTTTTCCAAATTTTCAGGGATGAAAGATATTGTGATTTTATTGCGGAATCCGAAGTTATAGCTGATTTGGAGATGTATTGATCAATGAAATTGTCGGACAAAAGTTGAATCAAGAGGGTTTCAAAAATTAGGGTTTTGACACTTAACCACTTAATTTTCAAAATTAAAGCACAAACATGAATTGATAATTTGCAATAGAAGGGCAGATCTAAAACAAGCATTAACAATTAAATATTTCACAAGTTTAATTTTCAAAAAGAAAATTTAGGGTTTTTATGCAATTAACCTCTAAAATTTTGCAAAAGATCAAACATGGAAATGTAATCAAGGAATCAATTTTCAGATCTAATCATGAATAATCAGAAAGGATTTTCACGTCGGGTTCACCAAAACGTAAAGCGGAAAATCGCGATCGAACCCTAGTTGCTCTCCCCTCTTCCAACTCCGAGGAGAGAGAAGGGAGATTCACTAGGGTTGATGGTTTTCACTTAGGGGAGAGACTTTACATTCAAAAGAGGGGTTGAAACCCACAAGATCCAATCCCACGCAATGCAAGATTGGATGCTAAATGTGTTTCAAGGGTTATGACAGCAAGGCTACCCTCTTTTGTAAAGAATGTGCATAGAAGAATTAAGCTAGGAATGCATAGAAAGTGACAAAGATTCGCTTATAAACTGAGATAGGAATATAGGATGAAGCTGCGGACCTGGAATTAGCAGTAAAATGTCGATACGGCGTTGTCCTGCAAATTTGAGCAAAAGTTGTTGGGACGATGGCGCCTGAGCGCCATGGTCCTCCGAAAAATCCGCGAAATGAAGGGAGATCTGTTCGTCTCTGTACAAGGATTCCAGATCTTCAATTTCAGCCGCGTACCTGTAACCTACACACAGAAAAGCGAAGACGATTCGGGGGTTAGGGATTAGGGGTTTGCCTTTAGGTCAAACCCCGGTTTTGGAATTAACCAAGAAATGAGCAAGTGCTGTAAATGTAAATGTATGTAAAACAAGTACTAATACCTTGTTCTAAGGATGTTTGTATCCTTATGTGCGAAGGTATAGATGTTGTATGTTGTTGTAGTATGTTGTATGTAGTATGTGATCTCCTCTTCAATGGTTGAATCCTTGTCTTGAATGCAACACTTAGCCTTGAATGGAGACTTAGAAGGAATGCTTGAATGCTTGAATGTTTGAATGCTTGAATGCTTGAGTATAGTTTCCACGCTTGTACACATATCTCCTTCTCATGCCAAATGAGAGAGAAAAATGTAGTTTATATACTTGTCAATTAGGGCTGATAGACTGATTTTCCCGACCTTAGGCCGACCAGGAAAGATAATTTCCAAATTGCAAACAAAAAGACCCGAAGTCCAAAAAGAGACCGGGCCCAAAATAGGACCCAGGGACCAGGGCGCTGGGCGCCATGGTCCTGGGGACCAGGGCACTGGGTGCTTTGGTCCCACCTCCTGGGACAGTAGGGTGCAAAGTAGGTTCAGGCCAGGGTGCAAGAAAATGCAATTTTTGGTGTCATAATCAGGTTTCGGGGTCTCCATTCAGGTTGCATGTTGCGTCGCCATCGTGAAGACCGAAATGTAGTCGAAATTGCAAGTGTCGCAATTTTAGGACACTACAGTACCAGTGCAGTATCCAAAGGTGGTAGTAAATTGTCAGTGATTTTGATGTTTGGAATACCATGAATTTTACCTTTCCCCTTGTTCTTATCCTTCTGATACACTTTGAATGTTTTCTTTGGTTGGTTCATTTCTTCTTTTTTTTCCTTCTCCACAAAGAATATATCCCAGTTATCAGTAGTTTCATCTGCAATCTCTTTTACTCTACCGACCATTAAACTTACTTGCCAGTGACCACTAGAAAAAAAAGATCGGTTAGCCTCTAAGATTAGTTCATCAATTTCCTCTTTTGAGTTTACCGGATGTACAACTATAAGTTTTCCAACTTTTAGTTTCTTATCCAATTCCATCACTGCAATCATTTTTGCCACCAATTTTCTATACAGATCATTGGGTAAGTCATCCACTATTTCAACTAAAACCTTTTGGTATATATCCAGATGTAAAATCATATTGTTCTCAATGCTTTCCTTGTCTGAATAATTGAATGTGTTATACAGTTGGTTTACATTGGCCAAATTTCCATCATCAGTTATTTCATTTAGTAAATCATTTAAACAAGGGGCGACAGGTTGTTGTTTCTTCTTTGGTGGTCCCCTTACTGCCTATTGTTTCTTTCTTAAAGTCCTTGTTCTCTTGGGTGAAGGAGAGGGTATTGGTGAAGGTTTTCTCTTCCTCTCAACTCTCTTGAACTCTATTGGTTTCTCATTGTCAGAAGATGTGCCAATCGGTGAAATGTGTGCCTCCGGTTGCAGTCCTTCTAACTCACTAGCCGATATCCCACTGATGTTCATTACATTTTCTTTGATTTCCTGTACCTTCTTTGATGCATCTCTAATATATTTTTCTCTTTTCTTCCTTTGCTTCATTACTTTCACATTACTTTCAATAGTTTCAGCACTACCAAAAACTTGTTCTGTTGGTTCTCCTAGTGCATCTAACAAAGATTTTGCATAAGTCTCAATAATGTTGAGATCTACCTCATATCCCATTTCAGTCACCTATTAATGACTTTAATCTTACCAACCACATTAAATGCTTGCCAGTTAAGTGAAAAATTAACACATCTACCGATAAAGAAGAATTCTATCTTCTCACCATCGATCGAGGGTAATCTACATGATATTCAATTACTGCAATACCCCCAAAGGGTTACTTCTTAGTTGGATGAAGATTCTCCTACAAGTGGAGGGTTACTCTGTTCTATCGGTATAGAGATAGTCTCATCAACATTTTGATCTCTCTTCTTAATCCATTGTTTTTTAAATTCTTTCTTTACCTCATCTACCTTTTCTTTGCCTTTCAAACTGGATCCTTTTTTATTTGCTGGTGAAGTCTTGCTTCTACAAAATTTTGCAATATGTCCAATTTTGTTACAAGCATAACAAGTCACATTATTCCTCTGAATAGATTTTCCATATCCTATGCCGGTTTGTGTTCTGCATTGCAAGTTCTCTAAGGGTTTCTTTTTCATCATCCTCATTCTGCATCTGCGTATGAAGTTCTTTTCTTTTGTTCTTTGCAATAACCAAGTTATTTTGAAGTGCCAAAAGAAATTCTTGAGAAGTTTTAAGTTCTTCCTCCAATCTGATGTTCTTCACTTTTTCTGCATCATAATCTACAAGAGCTCCTTCCAATTGTTTCCTTAACTTCTCCATCTGTACTGGTGTCAGAATCTTCCTCAAGCTATTAGGCTTTTGAAAATAGAGGACTAGGCTCTGATACCAATTGTTAGAATCAATGATAGTCCCAAAGACACTGAGAGGTGGGGGGGGGGGTGAATCAGTGTCTAACTGGTTAGTAGAAGATTTAACCTTATTAAGAACTTTGCATCCCAAAACAGTGTACTGGTAAATAAGAATTAATGCAGTAAATAGGAACAATAGAGATGGCATAGAAAACATACCATAACATAATATATTTAATGAGGAAACTCGGTGTGGGAAAAACCTTGGTGGGATTTGTGACCCACAATATTCACTCACTGGCCAATGAATAAATATTACTTACAATGAGGGGCCTGCACATGCAGGAAGGTTAGCAGCCTAGAGCTCACTGCTCAATCACAAAACAAAATTCTCACTGACTTACAAAATAGATTATTAAAATCCAATACAATGTACTGCTTTAAATCAGCATCAACTATGCCAAGTTCAGTACTGGTTTAAGCTCGATCCATTACCAAAACCTTCGCTATCAACTATATCACCTTATACAAAAATATCAACTATCATGTATCATCCTTTCTCATACACTACATACTCACATATTAAAAATGACCTATAATATATCATAGATATATATGAATCTTTTACAATATGCCATGTTGACTTTTACAAAAGATAAAACAATAAACACAAGTTTATTCCATGTCGACTTGGGTGCTGGTATCCATTATTGCTGCTGCCAGTGAAGTGCCCGTTGATGAATGTAGAAGTCTACTGCCAGTGCCGGTAGCTGCCAGTGGGTTGACAGATGATTTCAAGTTGGTTTCCATCAATGACAATATCAACTATTCTCATAAGAGTGTAGAATGCCAACAATAAGTTTGGAACATACTAGTTAGGTTGCCTTGGTCCTACAAACGTATGTCTCACCAGGGGTCTTCCTTTCATGCTGCTAACTCTAGTGAATCCTTCATGATCAACCCTTGGATTTCTCCTTAGATCTGTATTTTGATACATTGAGTGTGGCTTCCAGTTCATTGATTGTGTATATTCGTTTGTGTGATAGTTTCTAACCGCTTCTGCATAAGTCTTAGCTTGTTACCGGTATCCTTGCTTACTATGAATGTTTTTTCTTCACCTTCACTAGAATAAGTGAACTGTATCTCCTTACTAGATGTGTCTTTTCTATTCAAACTTTTTCCTTCTACAAATCTTCAACCACCAGTATCTTTAGATTGCTTCTATTTTCTCAACATCATGTATAAGGCTTTCGTGCTACCCTTATATTTGCTCCTCATTTTTAATTCATCCTTACTCTTTCCAAGCTCTTTTATGAGCTTCACTATGTCTGCTTCTAGATCTTGATGCTCTTTTTCCTTCTTCATCAGATCAGAGGATGTAACTTCACATATCCTCTTGGCTTCTTCCAACTAGAGTTTTAAGTCAGAGATAACTTGATTGGACTTATCTAGGGATTGCTTCAAGAGAACTTGTTCTTCTGTTGCAACAAGCTTGACCTTCTTGAGTTCTCTTCTTGTCTTACTTAACTCCTTAAGAGAACTTATGAGCTCACCTTCTAGATCCACTTCAGATTCAATGTCTTCTTATTCCTCATCTTCACCAACCAGTTCATCTAGTTTCATAAAGAGATTAACTTCTCTTTCATTTTCATGGTAGTCATCTTCTAATGCACTTTCTTTGTCTGTGGCATCATCCTCAATAGTATATAGGTTGGTCTACTTCTAGTAGCCTCTTCTTTCTTGCTAGTAGACATTCCTTTCTTTGTCACTATCAATAGATCTGCCAAAACTTCTTTTCTCATCTCCACCGATTTCATTATAAGGATATTTTGCAGAAAAGTGTCCAACTTTACCACAGTTGAAGCATTTGAGTGGTAACTTTCCTTTATACTTGCCAGATCCTCTCGTGAGCTTTTTGACAAAGTTTGATACCTTTTCATCTAAGTCTTCATTGGATCCTTTATGAGCAACCTCTTCCTTGCCCTTTTTAATGAAGTTGAAAGATGCCTCTTTCCTTGAAGATGCATCACTGATTTTCATCATTTCATAGGCAGTTAGAGAGCCAAATAGCTCAACCATTGTGAAGGTTTTTAGGTCCTTTGCTTCCTCAATGGTAGAAACCTTAGTATCATACTTAGATGTAAGAGATCTAAGTACCTTCTTGACAATGATCTCATCAACAATTTCCTCTCCAAGACCTCTAATGGTGTTCACAATTTCATCTACTTTGTGAAGGTAGTTTGCAATCTTTTCTTCATCCTTCATCTTGATGCCTTCAAGCTGACCTCCTAGTGATTGTATCTTGGCCTCTTTGACTTTGGCATCTCCTTCAAATAGTCTATGCAATTTATCCCAAGTCTCCTTGGCGGATGCACAATGCATGACCTTGACAAACTCATTATCTGATAGCCACTTAAGATAGCATGTTGAGCCTTTACAATATTCTCATACTCCTTCTTAGCATCTAGATTAGTGGGAGGAACACTAGGGATAGTATACCCATTATTGACAGACATCCACACATTAAAACCAAGAGAGGAAATATAGGTCTCCATTCTTCTGCTCCAGAAGGCATAGTTAGATCCATCAAACATGGGAGCTTTTGAGGAGGTGGACTCATTTCTTGCCATTGTGTTCCTTGACCAAAATCTACCCAAGCTAGAGAAAGATTTATTCAACTAGGAACCTAGGCTCTAATACCAATTTTTGAACACAATGTACCACTGAGAGGGGGGTGAATTAGTGGTACCTAAAATATTTTCCTTTAAAAACCCAGCCTTGACTACCAGTTAACAACCTAAACACTATGCGATCAGATCGGTAAGATATGGGAAGATATTAAAAGAGGAAAACATACAAATTCATAACCCACAACACCAGATGTACAAGGATAGCCCAATATGGGAAAAACCTCAGTGAGAAATTTTGTTGGAGTCTACTGCTCCAATCCAGCCTCACAATGAAACAACATATTACAACGATTTAGGGAACCAACCCAAGGAGCACCACCCCTTGCACCAAGCACCAATTCAATGTAATATAATGCAATAAAATTTTAATACAATGATATCACCTAGTTGGAAATGAGTTCTGCAACACTTGATCAACTGATGTCTCCCGGTTATCAACTTCATCTATTTCACCAATCCTTCTTCTGTCGGTTATCAAATTGCTCTTTCTGATCTCTTACAGGTTGCTCTCTGCCTCTCTTCTCTTTCTCAGAACCTCACCCTACATGGTATCACTCTTGGATGCCTTCCTAACCTTTCAATACCTATCGGTATGTTTGACTGTTAAGACTATAATAGTTCATCGGTTACTCTGTCTCTACTAGTTAGACCCTCTCACTGGTTCAGCCTGCTAACACACACTCTAACTCTTTGAGAAATAAATCTTAGGTAGATAATATTTCTTCTTTCTCAAGCTCTCTTTCCTCTCACACCTCACATCTAGCATCACTTATCTTCAATCTTGAGTTCACATATATATTTTTGAATGTTCCCGCCAAAGGGAATCATTCAAATAGTGGCGTGATAGGATTTCACTCCACCAACTCAATCCATATCAAATCTGATCAGATCTTCTTTTCTGGAATGATTATTTGCATGTCATCAATCAATACCGCTAACACCTCTCCTTCCAATGTGATTTTTCTATATATGGATATCCACAACATATTTTTTTGTGTTGCTCTATCAATCACCATTAATGGCTCAGCTGTTTCCTTCGGCAAAAGAGTACAAAGATTAGATCATCTTGAAAGGTCAGTTCAATCACCTTGCCACCTTGTCTTTCTTGAGCTGCAACATTCTACCATCCTCCCATGATTTTTGGGTTCTTCAGTAATGTCGACCTACTTGTTAACTACTATGTCGATGAATACTTCATTGACCTCTTTGTGCTCGCAACTTGGTTTCCACCTATCATCCTTGTCGACATCAACCTATGCTCAGTTTTCTATGTTGGTTTGGCATCATCTTACTCTCCTATGTCAATTTGATATCCTTCACTAACCAAGACTAAAACCGGTTCAACTCACCTTATCGGTATAACCTAACTTCACTAGTGGGCCTTCATACCTGTTGACCTCTTCTCTGTCGATGGATCAACTTGGCCTTCCATAGAACATGTTGGGCCATCTACTAAATCCATTTACCAATAGCATTAAACTTCTCTATGTATACCGGTTCACATCCTTCAGTTCTTCTTTTCTTGTTTTCTTTGCCTTGTTGGTGGTCCTGCCTTACCAGTAGATGATGTGTTTTATGTGTACTGGTAACATACCTTTTTGTCTACTTACACACATATTGGTTGACATCACCATGTCTTAATTTGCTCATACTGGTAACCACTACTTACTCATCGGTGACCATGCCATACTAGTTGACATTAATGACAACCTAATGCAAACAAGTTTTTCCCGTGACTGGGTTTTCCCCATCAAAAATCTTGGTGTTATGTGTGTTCATATTGTGTTGTTGATTTATGATTTCACTGGTAATTATCAGATCTGAAATTATTGTAAGCTGTTGCAAGTTTTGGAAACAATTGATTCACCTCATTAGTTGTTTGCCCTATTTTCATCAATTGGTATCAGAGTAGGTTCCTTCGGAGAAGTTTAACAACTTGAAGTGATCTAGGATGGTGACTTACAAGAAGGAAAATGCGAGATTCTATGGAACAAATTATTCTATTTGGAAGAACCAGATGGAGTGTCACTTGAGATGCATTGGTGAAGATTAATGGAGAGTTATTGAAAACAAATATACTATTCTTGCAAATGATCCTTCAACTCTAGATGAGACTAGGTTAATTAAATACAATATCAGGGTTAAGGAAGCATTGTTGAGTGCTCTGACTGATTCTGAAATGATAAATGTGATGGAATTGTAGACTACTCATGATATCTGGAAGAAGTAGGAAACCCTATATGAAGGAGATGACTATGTGAAGATTTCTAAATTGCAAAGTCTAAAAGGAAAGTATGAGATGTTGAGGATGGGTGAAGATGAGAACATTACTTGTTTTATGTAGAAGGTGAATGAATTGGTGTGCAATATTAGATGTGTCAGTGGAAAGTTGGAAGAATCAAAATTATTGCTAAAGTGCTCAGATCCCTACTTGCATCCTACAAACAAAAAATTGCTGCTATTGAGGAGATTCAGACCGTGATTGATGTGACCAAAGACATGTTGATTGGTAAGTTATCTTCCTTTGAATTGACTGAATTTGGTGATTCTCTTCCTAACATAGAATCTGTTAGCATTTGGCATTATAACAGACAATGGAAGATTGTTGGCATTTCAATAAGGATTTTGAGAAGGTTGTTGATGATTATGTATATAACTGATTAAGGATGTTTACTGTCTTGATATTATTATTTTGTCATTGATGTCAAGAAATTGATTTTCTAATTCAATATGATGTTGCCATATCTTGAGAAGTATGATTTGAAGAATATAAAGATGTCGGTAAAAGACACGGAAAGTTATGATGAAGAAGGGGATGAATAAGGTATTCAATGGGCAACTATTACCGAGTCAAAAAATGATGAGATCATGATGTTTAGATTATTTTGACATCATACATATGTTGTAAATTGTAAGGTTAACAATATACTATGTTACCAAGAAAAGAACCTAGTCAGTAAACACTAAGGAACCTAATCGGTAAACCCTAAGGTTATCGCTATTGGTTAATGAAGGCGGAATGTCTACTAAGTAAAGTTTAGTATTCATCGAGTTGTAACTGAGCTGTAACAGAATGCATTAAATGTTTACATGCATTATTTAATGAAGGAAGCTGATGAGCTGGAACTGATTAAATGGTTGGTATGTCGTAAATAAAGTTTGTTAATGAATCTATGGCAAAGAAAGATCGGCAGGAAGATCTATAGCTCAAATTGAACCGCAATACCTTAGCACAAGTTCCAAGAAAAATATATGCAAGTTCCAAGGCGAGGTAAAACATTTTCAGATCGAAAGATGCATTGAACCTAGACAAGATTGAAGATTTGATGGCTATGATTGATCATGGGAAATGTGATCAAGGAGATTAAGCTGTTAGCTAATTATTTATATATAGGGTGCTGTTGATAAACAATGCATGCAGGCAAGTGTATGCACAAGGATGCTACATAGTGATTACCGAGCATAGAAGCTTGAAGATCTATTTTGATAATAGAGTATAGAGCCTAGCAGAGGGACAAGATAAGTCCTATGAATATATTGTATTGAGAAAATAAGAATCTGCTTTAGCATTTTTAGATGTGAAGTTGCAGATAGATTTTTATTACTGTTATTTTGTGAAAGTGATAGAAAATCTCTTACCGAGTGGACTTAACAGTCTTATTTGTAAATCCTCTAGCAAGGTGACATTCTGATTGAGTGTTTGAAATCCTTTGACAAGGTCACTTCTAACAAGGTGAAGATCCTAACAGATCTGAGGGAAATCCCTTAACCGGGTCACATCTAGCAATGTGTTTGTAATCTTTAACAGGATTTTCTTTTAACCGAGCATACTCTAGAAGAGTATATTTCTTAGTGGGTCCGAAATCCCATTATGGTTTTTCCCTATTTGGGTTTCCATGTTAAATTTGGTGTTATGAGGTTTATGCTGTTTATATGCTCTTGAGTTTGCATGTTTAGCAGTTTTGGTTATATTACTGAAATATATGTTACCAAGGTTGAATTTGATGTTTTTATGGAAGATTAAGTTTGTATGATTCACCCCCCCCCACTCTCATCTTGCTGGCTATTGGATTTGTACTTATATTAAGTATCAAAACTATCAATTGGTATCAGAGCTTTGGACTCTAGAAGGAAAGTTTAAAGGCACTTGAGTTAAAGATCCAAAGATGTACAAGAGGGATGCACCGAAGCTGAACAAGTCAAGTTTCTCTACATGGCAGAAAAGGATGAAGTTGCATCTATCAGGAGTTGGAGAATATGTTGTATACTATCTGGAGAATGACTTCATCACACCGAGCACCTATCCATTGACTATGGAAGAGATAAAGGCAAAGAAATAACATATCCAAGAAATGATTGAAATAACATCTGCATTGACCGATTCAAAGTTTAATGACCTAGAAGGTTGTAGTGATGCAAGGGCAATGTGGGATAGGCTCATATATGTGTATGGTGGAGATGAACATGTTCAAAGAGCAAAAGTAGATAGTCTAAGAGGACACCTTGAATCTATGAGGATGAATGAAGGTGAGAACATAACTCAGTATAGTACAAGACTAAAGGAAATTGTCAATCAAATCAAAGGAGTAGGTGGAACTATTGAAGAAAAGGATATAACAAGTATGTTGTTAAGAACCCTTCTACCGGCTTATGCAATCTGAGTCTCTGCAATCAATGAATTGAGGTCTATACCTAATATGCCAATTTCTTTAGATGCTACTATTGGTAAGCTACATGCATTTGAGTTAAGTAACTTTGATAATAGTGGATCTTCGATAAATAAAGTTGAATCTGCATTTAGTTCTTTTCATATTGATGAATCTAATGATTACAAAGAAAGAAAGTATAAGTACTTTGAAGGAGATCACAGTGGAGCAAGTGAAAGATTTCATAACAACATGGAAGAAGTACACAAACTGTATGAGGAAATCAGAAAGCAGGAAGAGTTTGAAGCACTATTAGCTAGAAGGTTACCGAGAGGCAAAGGTAAGTATAAAGGAAAACTACCTTTGAAATATTTCAATTGTGATAAGATAGGACATATGGCTTCTAACTGTCCTGATAGAGATTCTACTAAAAAGAGAGATTACCAAGATGACAGATAGAAAGACAATCACTACAGAGGACACCGAGACTTCAGAAGAAGAGACAGAAAGACATGCTTAATAGCTGATGAGGAATCTAATGATGAATCAGATGAAATTGATACAGAAAGGTATGAAGAAAAAGCCCTACAATCTCATATAAGTAAAAATTATTCTTGGATCATAGATAGTGGATGCTCACATCATATGACAAGAGATAAACACAAGCTTGTTATATTAGAAGATTATGATGGAGGCTATGTAAGATTTGGTAATGATGCACCATGTCCGGTGAAAGGTAAAGGATCTATAACACTTCTTGACAATACAAGATGTAATGATGTTTATTGGGTTGAAGGTTTGAAATACAATTTGTTGAGTGTAACACAGCTAAACAACATAGGTTACCGAATAGAATTTCAGAAAGGAATTGTCAAAGTTCATGAGAAGCATGGGAAGTTAGCTGCTACCGGGACACAAACAAAAGGTAACACATTTCACCTTGACTCAACTTAGAACAAGTGTTTGTATGCAAAGTTAGATGATACCTGGTTATGGCATAAAAGGTTTTGTCATGTAAATTTTCATAATCTGATCAAAATAAGTAAGAATCATCGAGTAAGAGGTCTACCGAGTCTTGAAAAACCTGAGAATGCTATGTGTATGGGGGAAAAGCAGGTCGATAGAACTCAATATGTGAAAAATGGAGCTCTATGGAGCCTTGCTCACACACACATAGGACTTCTTGGTGCAAGCTATGGAGTTATGAAGTATAGCTCAGCTTCTCAAGGTGGGTCCCATGGTTCTCTATCTTACAATGTCCCTCAAACCAATGTTTTTGCTCTTAGATCATTGAGAAAAATGGTTTAGGGATGAAAAATGCAAGAACGAGGGATGCTTTGATAGATTTTAGAATGAAATGCATCCTAAACTATGCATGATCTTAGAAATGCAATAAACTAACTATAAGATGACAAGGTTAGTAAACAAACTATCCTAGCATACTATATTAATTAATGATTTAAGCTAATGATAATAGAAATACTCTAAACATGCATATTTAGACTAGTTCCTGATTTAAAAGAGAGGCTAAAATGATGAGCATAAAAATGATATGAAAGCTTGAATGTATTTGAGCATAAGTGCGATACTACAAATTTAGAGGATGATTCAAAATGGAGGAATGAGCTCTATTTATAGAAAAAATAGGGCAATGGATGGTCAGGATTGAAAGAGTTGATCAAGGGTTGAGTTTGAAAGTTGGGGATCCATGTTTGCAATTTGCACCAATGAAATGGTGACAAGTGTCAACATAGGGTTGGGTTGAGAGAAGGGGTAGGAGACATTAAAGGCTTGACAAGACCTTATGGTTATCTAGAGGGTAAGGGTCAAGCCTAAGTTAAGATTACCCATTGGATTAAGAGTTAATCCAAGGATAAACCCTTGTGCACATGATTAAGAGATAATCATGGTCAAAGCATTAAATGCTTGATGAGACCCTTGGGTTGGATGAAGGTTGAGTTAAAAGAAATTCTTTAACCATGTAAGAGGGTTTAAGTTAACCATTAATGGTTATGAAGATTTTGGGGAATTTAGTGGTTGAAGGTTTGAAACCTTTAATGGTTATCAAAGACTTTGAGGAATTAAGTGGTTGAAGGCTTGAAGCCTTTAATGGTTATCAAAGACTTTAAGGGTTTGAGAAGTGACTTCCCTTTGCTTAGGGATGTGACAAAGTTTAGAAGAAGGGTTATGCTAATTAGAAATGATTAGAAGAATCTAGAAGGGATTAGAAAGGGGTTTAGGAAGGCAAGTGGGAGATGTAGGATTTTGCAAGTGGATGGAGGGATAATAGGATTTAATTGAATTAAATGATTTATTCAATTTGGTTATAATTTGGGGAGATTAAATAAATTAGATTTATTTAATTTAGGATAACTATTTAATTAAATTTGAATTTAATTAAAAGTGGATAGGAGGGATTTAATTGAATAAAATGATTTATTCATTAAATGGGTATAGTGAATTTAATTTAAATAAATTGAGTAATTTACTTAATTAAATAGAGGAATGTGGGTAATTTAATTAAATAGAGAAATGAACATAAAATATTCATTTAGGACTATGGTCATTTTTATACGTCTACACTATGTGCCGAGGATGCCGGATGGGTAAGATGACAAGATCAAGCTTTACAAGTAAGTCTTACACTTCTAAGGGAATTTTAGATCTTGTGCACACTGATCTTTGTGGTCCTATGAAAGTTCAAAGTTATAATGGTGATAAATATTTCATATTATTTGTGGATGACTATTCAAGGATGATGTCACTAATGTTTTTAAAAGAAAAATCAGAAGCTTTTCAAATGTTTAAATGGTACAAGCCAAGAGTTGAAAATGAAACATGAAGACAACTGAAATGTCTTAGATCAGATAGAGGAGGAGAGTTCACATCTGATGAATTCAACTTATACTGCAATGATCATGGTATTAAAAGACAAGTCTCTGCATCGAGAACTCCACAGCAGAATGGAATAGCTGAGAGAAGAAACATATCTATTGTGGATTGTGCTAGAACACTGATGATTGAAAAGAAAGTGCCACAAACATTTTGGAGAGAAGCTATAAGCACAACAGTTTGCACCCTGAACCAAGTACAATTGAAGAAAGGTACTTTGAAGACACCTTATGAAATCTGGTATGACAAGAAACCTAATGTAAGTTATTTAAAAATCTTTGGAAGTAGATTCTATGTTCACAAAGATGATAGAAATGGCAAGTTTGATCAGAAAAGTGAAGAAGGAACATTTCTAGGTTATTCTTCTAGAAGCAAAGCATTTAAATGACTGATCAAATCATCTAACAAAATAGTAGAAAGTGCAAATGTGAAAATTGATGAATTTGCAAAAAGAAATGATGAAGGAAATTCCAAGGAACTAGAAGACTATGATAAATTTGTCTATGTTCAACTGACAAGTCTTACTGAGAAGACTGTTGAAGAAAATGAAGAGAATATCCAGTTACCAAGTGATGAAGAAGATCATACAGAGCCTACTGAGCCTGTATTAGCCAAGTATGTTAGAAGACATCACACACCGAGTTAGATTATAGGAGATAAGGATGATCCAGTGATGACAAGGAACAAACTAAGACAGAACACATGTCTAATATCTGAATTTGAACCGAGAATAGTAAAAGAGGCATTTAACAGTGAAGATTGGATAAATGCTATGATAGAAGAGATTGATCAAATGAAGAAGAATGACACATGGACACTAATCCTAAGATCGAAGGACAAAAATGTAATTGGTACAAAGTGGATTTTCAGAAACAAGCTAAATGAAAAAGGAGAGGTCATTTGAAACAAAGCAAGACTAGTTTGCAAAAGTTATGCTCAAGAAGAAGGAATTGATTATGGTGAAACTTTTGCACCTATTTCTAGACTTGAAGGGGTAAGAACATTGTTGGCATATGCTGCTTTCAAAAATTTCAAGATATATCAAATGGATATCAAATCTGCATTTCTGAATGGAATATTAGAAGAAGAAGTTTTTATTGAACAAGCTGAAGGATTTGTTGAAGACAATAATAAAAATTAGGTATGTAAATTGAACAAAGCTTTATATGGTTTGAAACAAGCACCTAGAGCATGGTATGAAAGATTGCACTCTTATTTGATTAAGATTGGTTTTATAAGGACAAGTGAGAACAACAATATGTACATGAAGAATGCTGAAAATGGAATACTAATCTCAACCATATTTGTTGATGATATTATATTTTGTGGAAATGACTCTCTATGTAAGAACTTTGGAAATGAAATGAGCAAAGAATTTGAGATTTCATTAATCGGTGAGATAAAGTATTTTATAGGTTTACAGATACTGCAAATGAAAAATGAGATTTTCATTACTCAATCCAAGTACATAAAGGAAATCTTGAAGAAATTTGGAATGGAGGATTCAAAACCAGTAAGTACTCTTATGACTACCAACTATAAATTATCAAAGAATGATGAATCTGCATCTATTGATGTGACACTTTACCGATCCATGATTGGGAAGCTACAATATGTTGTTCACAACAGACCAAACATAGCACATGCAGTAGGTATAGTTACAAGATTCTCTGCAGATCCTAAGGAAACACACATGATAGAAATCAAAAGAATTTTTAGATACTTGAAAGGCACTGAGGATTATGGCTTAGTATATCAGAAAGGAAATGATTTTGATTTAAAATTTTATAATGATGCTGATTGGGCAAACAACATTGATGACAGAAAAAGCACAAGTGGAGGAGCTTTCTTTTTAGAAGAAAGACTAGTGAGTTGGCTTAGCAAGAAACAAGGATGTGTTTCACAGTCAACAATAGAAGCTGAATACATTGCTACAACATTGAATTGCACCAACATTGCATGGATCAACTATTGGAAGGTATAAATGAGAAAGTTACCGAGCCAGTAACTATATTCTGTGACAATACTAGTGCCATTAACATTTCAAAAAACCTTGTTATGCACTCTAAGACAAAGCACATCTCTATAAAATATCATTATCTTAGAGAAGAAGCTCAAGAGAAGAAAGTGGTGTTGGAGTATGTTAGCACAAAGGAACAAATAGCAGATATCTTCACCAAACCACTACCAAGGGACACTTTTGAATATCTTAGAAGTAAGTTAGGGGTCCTACCCCTATCTTCTACTCACTGACCGAGTTTAGTGAAAGCATCAAACCGATGACTCTATCGAATATCTTTTAGGAGTTGATGCTGATTTACACACTTTAGGAGGTTTTCTAAAGGTGTGCAAGAAACAATATCAGGGAACAGGAATTGAAGACATAATGCTCTGATCGAGACTCAGTTGATACACAACAGGAGGAAATCACTTCTCAGTGACAGAAATAATGTTTTAGTTCTTTTCTTTTTGGCATTGTTGTCAAAGGGGGAGAAGACTAATGTATGGGGGAAAGCATTTCAACATTTCACAATCATATCAATCTAAATCTTTTAAGGTCAAATCAATTGGTTTTTCCATCAATGCCAAAGGGAGAGATTGTTAGCATTTGGCATTATAACAGACAATGGAAGATTGTTGGCATTTCAATAAGGATATTGGGAAGGTTGTTGATGATTATGGATACAACTGATTAAGGATGTTTACTGTCTTGATATTATTATTTTGTCATTCATGTCAAGAAATTGATTTTCTAATTTAGTATGATGTTGCCATATCTTGAGAAGTATGATTTGAAGAATATAAAGATGTCAGTAAAAGACACATAAAGTTATGATGAATAAGGGGATGAATAAGGTATTCAATGGGCAACTATTACCAAGTCAGACAATGATGAGATCATGATGTTTAGATTGTTTTGACATCATACACATGTTGTAAATTGTAAGGTTAATACTATACTATGTTACAAAGCAAAGAACCTAGTCGGTAAACCCTAAGGAACCTAGTCGGTAAACCCTAAGGTTATCGCTATCGGTTAATGAAGGCAGAATGTCTATCGAGTAAAGTTTAGTATTCACTGAGTTGTAATAGAATGCATTAAATGTTTACATGCATTATTTAATGAAGGAAGCTGATGAGCTGGAACTGATTAAATGATTGGTATGTCGTAAATAAAGTTTGTTAATGAATCTATGGCAAAGGAAGATTGGCAAGAAGATCTATAGCTTAGATTGAACCACAATACCTTAGCACAAGTTCCAAGAAAAATATATGAAAGTTCCAAGGTGAGCTAAAACATCTTCAAATCGAAAGATGCATTGAACCTGGACAAGATTGAAGATCTGATGGCTATGATTGATCATGGGAAATGTGATCAAGGAGATTAAGCAGTTAGCTAATTGTTTATAAATAGGGAACTGTTGATAAACAATGCATGCAGGCAAGTGTATGCACAAGGATGCTACATAGTGATTACCGAGTACAGAAGCTTGAAGATCTATTTTGATAACAGACTATAGAGCCTAGTAGAGGGACAAGATAAGTCCTATGAATAGATTGTATTGAGCAAATAAGAATCTACTTTAGCATTTTTAGATGTGAAGTTGCAGATAGATTTTTATTACTGTTATTTTGTGAAAGTGATAGAAAATATCTTACCGAGTGGACTTAACAGTCTTATTTGTAAATCCTCTAGCAAGGTGACATTCTGATTGAGTGTTTGAAATCCTTTGACAAGGTCACTTCTAACAAGGTGAAGATCCTAACAAATCTGAGGGAAATCCCTTAACTGGGTCACATCTAGCAATGTGTTTGTAATCTTTAACAGGATTTGCTTTTAACCGAGCATACTCTAGAAGAGTATATTTCTTAGTGGGTCCGAAATCCCAAAGTGGTTTTTCCCTATTTGGGTTTCCATGTTAAATCTGGTGTTATGAGGTTTATGATGTTTATATTCTTTTGAGTTTGCATGTTTAGCAGTTTTGGTTATATTACTGGAATATATATTACCAAGGTTGAATCTGATGTTTTTATGGAAGATTAAGTTTGTATGATTCACCCCCCCCACTCTCATCTTGTTGGTTATTGGATCTGTACTTATATTAAGTATCAGAACTGTCAGAATCTACATTCAAAGCCATTGTTTCTAGGAAGGATAAGAAAAGATTTGATCTGGGTGAAAGTTATTCAAGGAGGATATCTAGATACGAGAAAAAGATGAGGGAAATTGAAGAAGAAGAGTGACAACTTTAGCAGCTTGGAGCGTCGATTGCCAAAAGATTGCCTAAGGGAGTTGGTAAGTATGAAGGAAAGTTGCTTCTTAAATGTTTTTCATGCAATAAGATACGACATTTTGCTTCAAGGTGTCCAAGAAGAGTTCCTAAGAAAACCTATAAGCCTAAGTTTTAGAAGAGATGTTATTATGCTATTGTTGATGAAGGTGTGACCGATGATGAATCTGATAAAGGGAATTCAAGTTATAATGAATGGGTATTTATTTCTATCAAATAAGATGATCCAAAACCTACTGATTCTACTAGCCCCATTAATGAAGAAAAATCCTTGGTTGCACAAGTTGAAGAGAAAGATGAATGGGTGATTGAAAACAGATGCTCTCATCATATGACAGGTGATAAGAATTTTTTTTTATCTTGGAAAAATATGATGGTGGTGTTGTTAGGTTTGGTGATGATAAAGCTAGTATAATTCATGGTAGAGGTTATATTTATCTTGATGGTAAGCACACTACTGATGATGTCTTGTATGTACAAGGCATAAAGAATAATCTTCTAAGTGTTAGACATATGGTTCACAAGGGATATGACCTTCAATTCAAGAATAGGAAATGTAGAATCTTGAGTAGATTCGAAAATGAGATTGCATCAGGTACAAATACAAAAGGTAATATCTTTCACTTGAATGTTGCTGGAAAAATTTGCTTGATTACCCAGATTGATGAAAGCTGGTTGTGGCATAGAAGGATGTGTCATGCAAATTTTGATAGCATGATTAAGATAAGTTCTACTAAGGTGGTAAAAGATCTACCTAAATTGATGAATCCTACTAACTCTATATGCAAAGAATGTCAATTGGGGAAGAAAATTAGAGTTTCAAGTTCAAAAGGAAAAAGCATTTTTCTAATGGATTGTGGATCTTGTGCATGCTGATTTATGTGGTCCCTTGCAAGGAGATATATATTTCATGTTTCTGATTGATGATTATTCTAGGCTGATGTGGGTTACTTTCTTAAGTAAGAAGTCTAAAGCTTAAGAGAAATTCAAGATTTTGCAAGATATGGTTGAGACTAAGACGTGATTGAAGCTTAAGTGTCTGAGATCTAATAGAGGTGGAAAATTTATCTCTAGTGAGTTCAATATATTCTATGAAGAGCATGGGATAAAGAGACAATTAATTTCTCTGAGAACCCCTCAGCAAAATGGGCTTGTGGAAAGGAAGAACAAAACCATTCAGGAAGTTGCTAGGACAATGATGATTTAAGGAAATATTTTGCATGTCTATTGGAGAGAAGTTGTGAGTACTGCTATTTACACTCTCAACTAGGTACATATAAAAGGTGATACCTATAAGCTCCTTATGAATTATGGTTTGGTCATACTCCTATTGTTAGATATTTCATATTTTTTGGAAGTAAATGCTATATCAAAAGGGATTAAGACGTAGGGAATGTTGATGCTAGATGTGATGAAGGAATATTTCTTGGTTATTATACTAAAAAAAATAAGAGATTGAGGAAGATAGTTGAGAGTCCTAATGTCAAAGTTGATGAAGGTATGGAAAGACAACCTAGATCCTCCAGATATGATTTAGAAGATCAGAATGATTGTTCTGATAAAGGAAAGAAAGTTCAGACCCAATACCCAGTTCAGATTTCTGCGGTGAATCCAGTGACTCAAGGTGAAGGAAATAGTACAAGTGCAGAAGGAAGAACACAAGAGTTTGAAAATCAAGAAAATCCTAAGACTTCTAGGTATGTAAGATTGAACCATTAAAAAAATATTATTATAGGAGCTAAAAAATAAAGGTGTTCAAACTAGGAGAGGAATTGCAAAAGATCAAATTGAGTATTGTTTGATTTCTAAGATTGAACTTGAGGATTTGAGTGAAGCATACAAAGATGAACATTGGGTGAAAGCGATGGAAGAATAATTGAATCAGATTGAAAAGAATAATACATGGATTTTGGTACCCATACCAAAAGACAAAAATGTAATTGGAACAAAATGGGTTTTCTGGAATAAATTGAATGAGGAAGGTGAATTTGTTAGGAATAAAGCAAGACTTGTTTCTAGAGGATATTCATAGATGGAAGGAATTGATTTCAGAATACTTCTTCCCCAGTGGCAAGAATTGAAATTGTGAGATTATTTCTTTCTCATGCTACTTACAGGGATTTCAAATTATATTAGATGGATGTCAAATCAACATTTCTAAATGGTGAGTTGGAAGAAGTGTACATTGTGCAAGCAATTGTATTTCAATTAATTGATGAAAAAGATATGCTTTGTTAGATGAAGAAAGCTTTGTATGGATTGAAGCAAGCTCCTAGAGCTTGGTATGCTAGATTGGATAAGTATTCGCTGAAGCTAGGATTCAATAAAGGTACTGCAGATAATAATTTATACTTCAATATTGATCATGATAATATTTTGATTTTTGATTTTTTTGTTGATGGCATTATTTTTGGAGGAAATGATAGTTTGTGTAAGAAATTTGCTAACGAGATGCACAATGAATTTGAGATTTCTATGATTGGTGAAATGAAATTCTTTCTAGGATTGCAAGTTACATAGTCAAATAAAGGTATATTCATATCTGAGTCAAATTATGTGAAGGAATTAATGAAGAAGTTTAGATTAGATGACACAAAGCCAATTGGAACCCCTATGGTGACCAGATGTAAGATGACTAAGGATGATGATTCCCCTAAAGAAAATTAGACCAGATACAAATTTATGATTGGTGGATTACCATATTTGACTCAGACTAGACCAAATATCATGAATGTTGTTTGTCTTGCTGCTAGATTTCAAGTTGATCTTAAGCAATCTCATGTTCTTGTTGTTAAAAGAATATTTAGATATTTGAAAGGAACTATTGATTTTAGTTTATGGTACCTTAAAGATAATAATTTACTTTTAGTTCCTTTATAGATGTTGATTGGGCAGGTGATGTTGATGACCAGAAGAGTACTAGTGGTGGTGGATTTTTCTTGGGTAAGAGATTGGTGTCATGGTTGAGTAAGAAGATGAATTCTATTTCTTTATCTACTACAGATAAAGAATATATTGTTGTTGCTAACAATTGTACTCAGGTAATTTGGATGAAGAAGATGTTGAAAGATATCTGAGTTGTGTATGATGAGCCTATTTCTATTTATTGTGATATTTGAAGTGCTTTGAACATTTCTAAGAAATCGGTGTTGCATTCAAAGACTAAGCATATATGTATAAAGTTTCATTTTTTGAGAGAAGGTAAATGAGAAAGAAATTAGGTTGGAATATGTGTCTACAAAGGAATAGATTGCAGACACTTTCAAGAAACCTTTGCCTAAGGATAATTTTGTGTATCTTAGAGAAAATTTAGAGGTGATTGCCCCTCCTGATCAGAACTAAGGTGCATTGATTTGCATCAGTCCGGTGCATTTCATAGTCATATCTTGTGATCTAGATTGATGAAGTGGCTTCTACTCAGGGGGAGTAGTCATATGTTCAGATTTGTGTCATTCTATGTTTGCAAATATGTGTATTCTATCATTGATGTCAAAGGGGGAGAGATTCATGTGAAAAATTGTGTAATAATCTAAGGGTGAGAGATATTTGTATAGTGGAGAGATTTTTCTGAGATAGTTGTTGATTTATTTGAGATTGATTTTTTTTCACATCATATGTTGCCATCAATGCCAAAGGGGGATATTGTTGGAGATTGTTGGATGTGTTGGAGAGATGTGTTATCATTGTTGTCAACATATTTTCTTTGTCTAGTGTAGTGTTACAGTGAAGTTCAGTTAGTTGGTTTATGTTGTATATTGATGATCAATGTTTGCAGATTAAAGGGTTTATAGATAAGTATCTCTAGTTGATTCAACATGAGTTTCGGGGGTCCTCATGAATATTTGAGTAAGTTATGAGTATCTCTGTTGTGGCCAGTTTTTCTGTTGTTCAGTGTTGCTAACGTTCAGTATTTTGATCTTCATTGATCCGCATTGTAATATCTTGTTTTGTGGATTTGGGAATATGTTTGGGACATTGATTTGTTTCTCCAATTCAAGTGGATCATGATTTGGTGCTTTGCAAGTGTTTTTTCTAGGTTGACAGTTAGTTCAATGAATATTCTTTAAGTTCGGTATAATGATGATGTGATTCTAGTAATTTGAGTTAGTCCGCAAGTTGCTACAGTAATTCAAGTTGCTTGTGGATGTTTCTAGATTGTGTGTTATTTGTGTTGGTGGTTTGCATTGATTGGTGAGTGCGCTATTGGTGATTTTCCTTGATTTGGTGGTGTTCTTCAAGTTCTTGGTCAACATGGTGATTGTAATGTGTTATGGATGTTCGATGCATAATTCTTGGAGCTGTTTCATAGTCAAGGTGGTGATTTAGGTCCATGCTATGTCTTAGTTGATATTGTTTTGGTCTGCATATGTTATTGTAGTGTGTATGGTTATATTTAGTATTTAGGTGATGTGTGTTGAGTCAACCTTGATGATATTGGTCTAAGGTTGATGTCATGTATAAATTAATGTAATATCTTTGTAATTGAGTATGCTGTAGATCTGTGTGGTGTGCAATTAATGTATTAATCATTTGGAAGAAGAGAAAAAGTGTGAAGAAGTGTGAGAGATGTTATGTACTTAACCAGAACTATAACCAGGCATTAAAGATGCTATTCCTTAGTTCATGATTTTCTAGAAGTGATTCGAATCTGTTTGTAAGGTAGTGAGCCTTCCTAGGGTTGTTTCCCTTTGTTGTATTTCAGCAGTGAGCTTTAGGAAATATGCTTGAATGCATGTGCATTCCTCGTTGTAATATTTCATATACTTCTAACAGGGTATCATCATATTTTGGGTATGTTCCTATCGTTGTTTTTCCCATGACCGGGTTTTCCATGTCAAAAATATTGGTGTTATGTGTATTCATGTTGTGTTGTTGATTTATGCTTTCACTACCAATTATTAAATATGAAATTATTGTAAGTTGTTGCAAGTTCTGGAAACAACTGATTCACCCCCCCTCTTTGTTTTTTGCCCTATTTTCATTAGTTGAATTATCATTGCGATGAATTTATTTATTTATTTTCAATTCATTAATTAAATGCAAACATGGGCCAACCATAGTTATTTTTAGGAATTTATCTATTATATTATAGGCAATAAAGAAATTAATTTCGATGGTATTATGGGCACCTTATAATCATGTTTGGTGTTTTGCTCCAATATGATTTGAGAATGACAGTATTTATCATGCATATTTCTAGTTCTCTCCCAAGAATAGGTGGTTTTATCCTTTTCACTATGATATATGTAGAAACAATCCCCCAACCATGTTGCTTTGCCCAATGTTGGATAAACCAAAAATTCATAGTCAAGGGTAGAGCTAGTATTCCACATGTAAATTTTTTTATTTTAGTTTATTATCATGGAAATGGTTTTCTATTATCATAAAAACACATTATGTTTGAAGTGTAATTTGATCAAAAGATAATAATAGAATGATAGAAAAAAATTCTAACATCAAAATGCTCAAGTTACCATAGCAACATAACGTGTTGGTTATGTAATTTGATTAAAAGTAGATTTTGTAATGATATCTATATTTTTCAACAAAAGACACAATAAATATGAAAAAAATTTGCACTGTCGTAAATTGTAACCCCTTTACAATTTTACACTCTATTTTGGTGCTTTCTTTAGTGGGCCTTCTTCTATGTCATTTCAAGCCTCTTTGGGCCTTATCTTATCCTACTATTTTTAAATATTTAAATTAATATTTTATTTAGCATCACAAACCGTAACACTCATCACTCCTCTTTTAGAGGTCCTATTTTCATGGGATTGGTCACGTATAAGGAATAACACCTAGCACATGTGACCCACCAAAATTCCTCAAAATTTGACACATTGTTAGTGTCGAATTTCCCATTTGAAAATTTGGTCTAAATTTTTGTACTTGACCATTGGAAGTTGGACTAAATGTCAAAGTACCTTGAGAACCCTATATAAAGGCATCATTTCTAACTCATTTTCATCTAAGCTTACATCTAGCAATTTTATTCCAATTTCTAATTCCTTCATTCAAGAGATTTGAGTACAAGGAGCATCAAGCTATGGAAAAATATCTTCAAGTATGATTTCATGAGTGATTATGTTATGATTTATTCATGCTATTGCATCAATATTTGTCAGATTTATCTAAAAATTATTGCATCGCCAATCCAAACGTATCATCATTTAAATTTAGTATTTTATTTTTGATTTAGCCTCTACCTATAGTAATCTCTCTTTCTCTCTTTCATCATTACTATAGTGGAGGTCATTTCCTACCTGAGGTTTGACTTAGGAAAACACTCATACAACACAAAATTTCCCTTTTCTATGTCTAGGTTATAGATCTAATAGTAAAAAAATGGAGATTTTCAAAGAGAAAACTAGGACACTTAGTTCTAGACTTATAACATGCAAAAACCCATGGTCTATACTGATTTAGAAATGTGACCGACACTTTTTGGTTGAATTTTACAAGGAACAATCTATAAAGCATCCTAATCTAGAATTCATAGTTTTAGCTGATGGAAGAGCCTCAAGGTCTAGGGAACCTAACTGTAATGGTGGAAAATTAGGGTTAGGGTTAAATTAAGATAATAAAACCACTAAATGAGCTAATTAACAACTGCATTGGGAAGGAGAGGAATCTAATGTTCGCATTATTGACATTAGGTTGTCATTGATGTCAACTGGTTTGGCATGGTGACCGATGAGTAAGTAGTGGTGACCGGTATGAGTGATGTAAGACATGGTGATGTCAATCCATATGTCTGTAAGCAGACAAACATGTATAATACTAGTACATATGTAATGCATCATTGACCGGTAAAGAAAAACCATGGGAAAGGAAAAGCAAGCAAGCAAAAGAATTGAAGGATGTGAACAAGCAGGTCAACTTTTATGAAGAACCCACAAATCATGGGAGGATGGCAGAAGGTTGTGGCTCAAGGAAGATAAGGTGGCAAGTGACTGAACTAACCCTACAAGAAGATCTAATCTTTGTACCTGTTTGTCAAAGAAAATGGCCAAGCCATTAAAGGCATTTGAAAGAGAAACATAGAAAATCATGTTGCAGACATCCAAATATAGAAAACACACATTGGAATGCGAGGGGTTGGCTGTGCTGATCGATGACATGCAGATCATCACTCTAGAAAAGTGGATAGGATCAAATCTAATATGGATCGAGTTGGTGAAGGGAAAACCTACAAGACACCATTTGAATGTTGTTTTGGTGGGAACCCTAAAAGATAAACATGTCAGCTCAAGAATGAAGTTTGATGATGCTTGATATGAGGTGTGAGAGAAGTAAGCTTGAGCAAGAAAGATAATCTGACTTAGAGTTATTTTCTCAAGGAGTTATAGTGTGTGTTAGCAAGTTGAACTGGTGAGAGGGTCTAACTGGTAGAGATAGAGTAACCAGTAAACTATTGTAGTTCTAACAATCAAGAAAACCGGTGAGGAGTGATTAGTTTAAAAGGAATCCAAGAGTGACATAGTGTAGTGTAAGGCTAAGGGAGAGAGAAGAGAGGCTAAGAGTAATCGGTGAGTGATCAGAGAGAGTAATCTAATAATTGATAGTGTAAGAACTAGTGAAGAATAGGAGGTTGTTAACCAATAGAAATCCATTGATTAGGTGTTGCAGAACTCATTTGCAACCAGGTGCTATCACTATATCAAAATTGTATTTCATTATACAACACCGAGTTGGAGCTTGGTGGAGGGGTTTGTGCTCCTTGGGTTGGTGCCCTAAATTATTGTAATATGATTATTTCATTGTGAGGTTGGATTGGAGTAGTAGACTCCAGCAATATTTCTCCCCAAGGTTTTTCCCATATTGGGTTTTCCTCGTACATCTAGTGTTGTGGGTTATGAATTTGTGTGTTTTCCCTTTTTGATATCCATTCTTATCTTACCAGTTTGTTGGTTTAGTGTTTAGGTTGATAACAAGTATTCCAAGCTTGGTTTAAAAAGAAATTTTTTTAGGAACCACTAATTCACCCCCCTCTGAGTGGTACATTGTGTTCAATATCTAATATATCTAGCCTTGAAAGACCAAGATTTTGATAAGATTCTAAGCTCCTTTTGATAGGGCTTTCTCCTTCATAAATTTAATTAATTGAATTGGTGAAGATTAGGAAAAGATAGTAAACTATTGAAGCAATTTGATATAAATATTCAGCTACAAGTGTTGTACATAGCCATCAACCTAGATATGAGCAAAATAATATGCTTCACATCTATTCCCTAAAGTTTCAGCTTATTTTTTGGGACTGGGTAGTATCAATTCGCCATGGTCCTCCAAATTTATCATCATTGAAAGAAGAACCTATTTGTCTTTGGGAATTTTGTTGATCCTCCTAATTACAAATTTGTACCTATTCTTGAACACAAATAAAAGGAGAAATATGTTGTGAATAAGGTTTTTCCTTAGGTCAAAAACTAGTTTTCGAATTAACCATAAAATTGAATTGATAAATGTAAATGAAAGACCATAGTAAAATGCTTTCCTTTTGAGAGAAAGGATGAAAAAGATTGAACAATAATTTTTTGTTTGTCTCCACAAAGGAATTAGGGTTTCATGTATGTTGTCTTCATAAAACATTGATAATGAATGTCATCTTCAATGCTTGAATCTTGACTTCACTTTTGCTCCAATGATTGATAAAAGACTAATTGCTTGCTCACTTGAATTTTTTATTTAATGTAACTGAGATCTTGAATGAGGTTCCTTAGGCTTTAAATGAGAGGAGCAAACATCCTTTAATACTTTCTTGTCGAAAATTAAATTGAATTTCCACAATAGGCTAGCATGGGGCTAGTTTTCTTGCTCATCAAAGATGATCGTTAGAGGGGGCCAATTTGGGGCCTATTTAAGATGCCCAGGGCATAAATACCCTGGTCTTGATTTAGGACCAGGATGTGACTAGGGCATGGTATGTCCTAGTCTTAGAAATGAGGAATCCAAATTGGAGGCTAAGATGGTAAATTGATGAAAATGTGACATAGATGGGTGGTGTGAGTAGAATTAGTATTGCAATCAGGCCTTGGAAGATGAAACACCAAAGTGAGGCATAAATATGGACAAAATTGTAGGTGAGTACAATTTAGGATGCTACATTTTTACCCCACTTTAGTGAGAATATGAGACTAAGAATACTCATGATAAAGTAAAAAGGTTTGCATTGAAAACTTTCACCAAGATATCAAAGAGACAAGACACATGAAGCCCCTAGGGACTTTAGGATCTTACTACTCTAATATCAATATAAAAGAAACATCATAAGAAAGAGAAAAGAGAGAAAAAACATGACTACTAGCATAGTAAAATTTTGTTACTATGAGTCATGAAAAAGAAAAATACCAAATTACAAAGCAAAAAGGCTTAGTTTGCAAAGTGACTTGAGTATTATAACATGTCATGGTGTGTGCATGAAGTGCAAAATTTAGTGGAGCTTATTCCCCCATATTAAAGTTATTGCATTAACCTTATCAGGAGCAATTTCTTTAAGGTAGCATGCATCCAAAAGATAAACACATGACCACAATGAGATGTCCCTAAGAAAGGACAAATTATAGGATAATGGTCACAAAATATAAAAGAACATAAGGGATCCACTATCTTTGGGGTCAATATGATCTTATGATAAATAATGTTGGCATTTTTAGTTTGTTTGTATTTTGCATCAAGATTTCATTAATGATATGTTGTCATTGATGTCAATTGAACCAGTAAATGGTATTCATGTTATTGTTGATATTGTTGTTTTTGATATTGGATAGTAACTGGTAATAAGAGATTTGTGGAAGATTTTGTAAACCTATATGTTAAGTTTGTGAGTTGAACCAGTGTAAAGGGTTAAACCTTTCTATATAATGTAACCGGTAAACCCTATCAACTGTTAAACCCTAACCCACCAAGTTTGATGGTTTGTTATCTGATAAGTGGTAATGATGGAGACACGTGTGATCATTTGATTATGGATATATTCAAATCATTTTGGCATGTTTGTTCTTGTCTAGGGAAGGAGAAAAGTGGATTGCATCTAATACACAACGCATGATGAGTTACAAAGTCCAATAGAGCAGTGATCATGGAACGGTTGAAATTGTCTTGAAGAATGTAAAGAGATTGCCATAATTTCTAATGGTCAAGATTGTACTGACTTGTTTGTAATCTCGATGATGAGAATTAAATTTTTGCTATGTTATCGATCTAATTGATTTCTATTTAAGCTCAATGAAGTTGTTTGTTAAGGTTGTTGGCAAGGTTGGTAGAAAACCTATTGAGTGTATAGTTTCCAAACTGGTGAATGGATCTGCACTTTGAGTGAAGGCAGACTGAAGGTTATAGAAGGATATAATCATGCAAAAGTAGTGCTATTCAGACAGATCAACTAAACTGTTGTTTTCTAACAATTATAGAAGAAGTTAAATCCCTTAACCAGGTAAGCTCTAACAAGATTGGTTACTCATTAAATCCTCTAACAAGGTGGTCCATTAGTTTGGATTCTTAAATCCTACAGCGAGGTTACTCCTAACAGAGTATTGTGCTTCTGGCAAGGCGTATTTGTAAATCCCTTAACCAGGTGATTCCTAATCAGAATTAGTTCTTAACAAGACTTATTGTAAAACTCTAACAAGATTTGGCTCCTAACAGGGTTAACTTCGAAAGAGTTCAGATAGCTATCCTTGTGAGTCTCATCTCACTGTGGTTTTTACCTATTTGGGTTTTCCACGTATAAACATTTGTGTCAAGTGGTGAATGCTTTTGTGGTTGTGATCTTATTTGTTGATTTGGTTAATCTCTGATAAAGCATGTTAAGTAGAAGCATTAAGAGATGACTATGTTGAGTTATGATTAAGCATTGTTGATATTTACAAGATTGAAGTTGTTGTACTGTTAAAGTTGTCATAATAGTTAAACCGGTTGATGTCAAGTAATCTTATGAATATTGATCTTGACTAAGATATGATTACTTTATTTGACTAAGTTTGAGTTTGGGAACTTTGTATCAGTTTTTCAGTATATTGATTCACCCCCCCCCCTCTCAGTATTCTACCAGATACTTATTCTTCCATCATATCATCATCCACTATCTTTGGGGTCAATATAATCTTATGATAAATAATGTATATCATAAATAATTGTATTGAATTGACCCATCTCCCAAAGGTAGTGGAACTACAAGCACAATGAAAGAAGGGAACCTATGTGTCTTTTGAGTCAACATGAAAGAGACAAAAAGAGATCTCAACACTTTGTATCATCCCCAAGTAGACAACACAAAGGAAAACATATAGAAGAATTAAGATACAAATAGAGGAATGTCACAATAGATTTGGCCTCTTTATTACCTTAGACCTATGGAGTGACAAGGGTCATCCAAAGAGAACCTAACATAACACAAAAACACAACACGAAGAAAAGACATTATGAACAAGAAAATGCACAAGAGAGGAATTGCGAAATGAATGAAACTAATCAAGCAAATTATCTACTTACCAATCTTGTTGAACATTATTTAGTGAAGGTGGAAAGTATGAAAGAGGAGCTTCTTTGAGCACCATAGATGGAACTATTACAAATTCCAAACAAGGACCATGCTCTAATGATGAGTCACTTTGTCTATTACTAGGAGCTAGGGTTAATGATTTTGAAAAATGTGAAGATAGATCATGATTAACATCAACTAGCTCAAACATATCATCAGAATCATTCTAATCAACATTGTTAGCATGAACAACATCATCATCCATCTCATCATATAGATTAATAAAAATGGGATCTCTAAAACAAAAAGAGCATGAACCATCCTTTTTCTTAAGCATTTTTAATCTTGGTGGTTTAGGTTGAACTTCCTCCCTAGGGTTAGGAGAAGGTTGGACAAATGAGACCAATTCAACATTTAGTGTCTTCGGGGAGGAAGTGGTTTGGGAAGAAAGCTCATGAGCCTTGTCATGGAGTCTTTGTTAGTGTTGTCTCACACAATGATTCCTTTTAGTTTTAGCTGACTACTGAGGGTTGTGAATATTGAGGATAAATGGACATATGCTTCTTGTCTTCCTTTAGAGGAGGAGGAACAAGAGAGGTTCTACTAGTTTGACAAATAGGATATGCCAAGAGCTTTCCTTTGTAGGATGTAGGAGGTGGGACTATGGCATATATGGGAGGAATAGAAGGTATGGGAAGAATACTAGGTCCATCATGAGGAGGAGGAATATGTCTAGGGTCTCTAGGCTTACTCAAAGATATGATTATCTCACTTTTCCAATTTTGATAAGATAGAAAAAGGGCATCATTTAAAGGCTTAAGAGGATTAGGTTATTTAGCACAAAAGTAATAAGGGGTGAAAAGCATGCCTTACCATGGTTTGGTAAAGATTATGATTAATTGTTATGATAGTGCCATTATGGGAAAATTTCAAACATTTATGAATGGTAGAAGGGATATATTTCATGGAAGAGAGCCAAGGATGTCCCTACTTCACATGAAATTGATCTAATGTAGGAATGATAGAAAAAATCACATCTAAGCACTTAGTACAAACCTTAATGGGGAGAGTAATATAACCAATAGTAGGGAAAGAGAAACCATCATACACCTTGACCATAACATTAGATTTATCATATATTACTTGGTGCAATTGTAAAATAAAGATATTCTTCAGTGATTATATTCACCATACACACTGGATCAATGACAACTCCTCATGAGAGTTCATCTTTGATCTTCGTAGTGATATATAATGGGCCATTAGGTGCAACAATAGTCTCACTAGGATCAAAATTAATGCATAGGTCCTTATGAGGTGTAGGTTTGTCAACAAGATTCACAACACTATTAGACTCAATACCAAGGTCATTGGGAGAAAAGGAAAGAGGCTCAAACTCAACAACATTAGTAGAGTGGGAAGGGAAAGGATTGGTGAAGATTTAGAAATTTTGGTTAGGAGGAGCTACATATTTGTTTCCTTTGTCATTCACACTAGCTATGAATATAGTATTATTATTGATGAAGCCTTGAATCTTACTCCTAAAGTATAAAACTTCTCAATATCATGACCAGGTTGACAGTGATATTGGAAAAAGGCTTTAGGATCATGATAAGATGACAAATGTTTGGAGGTATAAATTGGCTTTATGGGAGGAAGTTTAAACATATTAGTATTTATTAACTTCAACACTATACTATGCAAAGACTCAAAAAGAGGAGAAAATTCTTTTCTAAAGTATTTGGATAAAGGGGCCACACCTGATGTTGTGGCTACCACTTGAGTATTGATGTTGTTGTTTATCTTGATGTATCCTTTGTTAGGTTTAAACTTTACAAAATAGTTTTGAGCACTCTCATTCTAATCAACTGGATCCATTGAAGGAGATAATTCAAATTGGCTCACTTGAAGCTGATAATTATGAAGCACTACACACATTTGCGTAAAAGAAGTAAACTCAAAAAATATAAGCTTATCCCTAATGTCATTTTGTAAATTAGCAATAGAAATTATTTTAACATCCTAATCAGGCATAGGATAAGCAATTTGAGAATATAAATTATTATATCTACTAATAAAATTAGTCACTTTTTCTTTAACTCCTTACCTAGAATGAATCAAATTAGTAAAGTTAATTTTAAGACCAATAATATTATGAAATTGTTGAACAAAAGCATTAGCCAATTATTAAAATTGTAATAGAATAAGGAGACAAAGAAAAATTTCATTGCAAAGCTTTATCCCTAAAGATTCTAGTAAACAATTTAGCCATAAGTCTTTGGTCATTGGAAAAATCACTACACAAAGTTTCAAATGTCTTCACGAGTCAAGGGATCACCTTTTCTATTGTACAATTCCAATTGAGGAACTTCCATATGTTTAGTGTTGAAAGGTTGACCAGAATTAGCTATTGATGTGTTGTCATTGATGTCAAAATGCTTTGGTTGTCATTAGTGAGTGGTTGGTGTAATTGATGTTGAGTTCTCTATGTAGTTTCATTGAGAGATTTGTTCCACATATTTTCTATATTGTAAATCTATTCATGTAGTTTGGATATGTTGTTAAGAAATGTTTAGAAATGTTATATTTTTGGATTTGGGGCTCTAGATTGTTGTGCTAAGGAAGTTGCATTTACTAGTATGTTTTATAGTGTTTCCACATGAAACGTATGCTCCATATTTCTTCACATTATGGTTTCTAGTGTCATAGTTGTGGAGTTAAGTTGATAATTTCCTTAGCTTCATTCTATTAATTTAGCATGTGTTCTTGGGACTAGAAAGCATGGTTTCAAAATTTAATGGTTTTTACTCTAAGATTGGCCGACCTCGAGTGTTTACACATCATATTTTTCTCTGATGATTATGGATCTTTGTATAACATGTTTTTCATTTATTTTGGTCTCAGTTAAGATGTATTGTGGTCCACTTTATATTCTTTTCCACTGTAGGAATGTTTAGTGTCGACCTAATTTGAATTGTGTTTGGTTAAGATGCTTAGCTAACATTGAGAGATTTTGCAAATATGAGGATGATATAAATAAAGGATAATTTGATGAGGATGATAAGGAAGTGTATGTGAAGAGAAAACAAATGTGTTGTGATAGAAGGTTAAATGCGATGGAGATGTGTGAAAGAGTATCTATCTCCTTGATTTCTTGATGAGTGTTGTTTGAGCTGGCGAGAAGTATTGAGTAGTATGAAATTTCATGTGTGAGCTATCAAAAGTAATGATCCGAAGGTATCTATAGATCTTATAGTTGTGGAGGTGCATCAGTGTTGGATTCTTTCTCTTTTATTCTTTTTCATTTTGGTAGAGATCCCTTCGACAATGAGCCTTTCTTTCCTTCTTTCTCTTAGGTAGTGAACACTTTGGTAGTGAGCCTTTCTTTGTAAAATTAACCTTTACTGGTGTCACCCTAATATGTGTTCATAGATTGAGAATAACATTCTCCATGGTTTATCCCCTAACAGGGTTTTTCATGTAAACTTTGGTGTTTCATTGTGTATGGTGCTCTAGTTTTCATGTTTTTTCATGCTCATATATTTTTATGTATTAAGTATGAAAGTTAAGTTTTTGCGGATCTAATTTAAGGGAAAAGATTCAAGATTTATTTACACAACTAATTGAAACCCCCTCCCAGTTGTCCTTTGCAGTAGAACATTCAACAATTAGTATGTGATGTTGATGACTATCATTAATTGTTGTCATTGATGTCAACATATTGTTTTGGGATTGGTTCCTTATGTTGGTGTTCTAGAAGATGTATTCTCAGAATATTTGGTGCTCCAGAAGATGTGCTAAAATTGACATTCAGTGCTATTTGTTCATGTTGATGGTGATATGAATTTTTTATATTTAGCAAACATGGTATTGATCGATTGTATTCCTGAGTATCTTGGTTCCATTATTATTTTTTCTTAATTGGGTAGTGCTATTTTGGGTTTGGTTCAATCTGAAATTGGAGAATGTGTAACATCATTTATGTAGTGTATGAGTATGATTTGGGTCTAATATTTGTTATGGATGTAACATGTTGACTAGACCATTGAAGTGTATTATGGTATGTTCTACTTCTCATTCCTTCCCACCACCAGAATGATTAGTGTTTCCTATTTCAAATCTCTATTTGGCCAGCTTAGAAAATCATGTGGTCCAGAGACAATATAAATAAGAGGATGATCTGAATGAGTAGCTCTAAGAAAGATGAGCGAGAATGAAAAGGAAAAATTTGATTGATGTTGATATGTGAAGTTGGTTGTTGTTGAGAGGCACCAAAAGCAGTTATAGTATTGTAGATTATGTCATAGTGGCAGTTTCTCTTTTCTTTCTTCTTCCTTTGACAGTGAGCTCTTTGATAGTGATCACTTTTGGATGGTGAGGCCTCATACAATGAGCATTTTGGTAGTGATCCATCCTTTTGTAAAAATCACCTTAACTGGCACCACTTTAACCGGTGCTATATATTGAGAAATAACATTCCCCATGGTTTTTCCTTGCTTGGGTTTTCCATGTTATATTTTGTATTCATTGTGTGATCAATTTTGTGTATCATGTGATTTAATGTTATATCTGTTTTAATTAATTTTGTTGGTTATTTTGGATATGTGAAAGAATTGAAGAATTTAAGTTTAGTTGTCAAGTGATTCACCCCCCCTCTTAGTTTCCCAGATATTTAACAATTGGTATCAAAGATTTAGTTTCTTGGAAAAGAGCTTAACTTCTTTAGGTAGATCCTCGTCCGATGGCACATAAAATAACTATTTCTATCTTTGAGGGATCCAACTATAGCTTTTGGAAAGTGAAGACAACAAGTTACTTGATCTCCTAGGCTACAACACTTGGAAAGAAGAGGAAATTAAGTATGTAGAACTGGAAAATGGTCCTACCACTCTAGATGAGATTCAAGCCTAATGAAAAGCCAAGGTATTCTATCTTTAGTGCTTTATCAAAGGCTAAATTAATGAAGGTTATTTCATACATAATTGTTCATTAGGTTTGGGAAAAGTTGAGGGATATCTATGAAGGAAATGATAGAGTTAAATTATCAAAGAAGATGACAACTAAGTTTAGATACGAGAACTTGAAAATGGATGATAAAGAAGATATAACAAGCTATTTTTAGAAGGTTGATAGTACAATAAATGAAATCAGAGAACACAATGACACCTTGATAGATGAAGACATAATCAAGAAGATTTTGATGTCTCTACTAGAAAGCTATAGTGATAAGATATTTTCTATTGAAGAAACCTATGATTTGAAGAAGTTTACTAAGGAACAACTATATGGTACTTTGTCTACATTTGAGATAAGGAAGTTTGGGAAAGACAAAGCTAAATCTGAGATTGCCTTTAAAACCTCTAAGGAAGATCTAGAAGATGAAATATTGGATGAGATGGAAGAAAACTTTGTAAGGAAATCGAAGAAAGCCACCGGGAAATATAATGGTATGTTACCTATTCAATGATTTAGATGTGGAAATATTGGTCATATAGCTACTAGATGTTTGAAAAAAGGATGAAGACATAAATTTAGAGAGAATAAAGGGAAGTTTAATAAGAGAGAATATTATGTTAAAGATGATGTTGGTATTTAAGATGATGAATCAGACTATTTAGATGGTGACTGTTTATTTTTGGTAGAAAAAGATGTACCTAAGATTTTTGTTTCTAAGGTTGTTTCTACTTCCTTCCATGCTAGAAGAGATAAAAATGAATGGTTGATTGATAATGGATGCCCAAATCATACGACTCATGATAAAAGTAAGTTCGTCAAACTTGAAAACTATAATGGAGGTTTTGTTAGGTTTGGAGATGATTTGACAACACAATTGTAGGAATTGGCTCTATTACTTTTGATGGAAAACATAATACTAACAATTTTTACTATGTGAAGGGTTTGCATCATAATCTCTTGAGTGTTGGAAAAATGTGTGAAAATGGTTAAAATGTTTTTTTTTAGGATGATGGTTGTGAGATCCAAAATTTTTATTGCAGAAGGGAAAAAGACTGGTGGAAACATGTATCTGCTAGAGGGAGCTACAAGATATTGTTTGTTATCTCAGTTCAATGATAGTTGGCTTTGGTACTGGAGGATGTGTCATATAAACTTTGATAATTTGGTAAAGATTAGTTCATCATGTGCAGTGAGAGATTTGTCTAGGCTGACTAAACTAGATAACAATATTTCCAATGAATGTCAAGTTGAAATTAGACAAAAGGAACATTTAAAGGAAAGAAACAATCATCCACCAGATTGTTGGATTTTGTGCACACAAAATCATGTGACCCTACTAGAACAAGGAGTATACAAGGTGAGAGGTATTTCATGATGTTAATTTATGATTTTTATAGAATGTCACAGATTGTATTTTTAAGAGAGAAGTCAGAAGCATTAGAAAAATTCAAGATATTCGAGCGAGAGTTGAAAATGAAGTTGACAGAAAGATTAATTGTTTGAGGTCTGATAGAGGAGGAGAATAATTTATCTCTAATAAGTCTAACAACTTTTGTGAGAAACATGGAACTAGAAGATAACTATCTATCCCTAGGACACCATAGTAGGATGGTGTAGTGGAAAGAATGAATTGAACTATACAAGAGGTAGCCAAAACAATGATCAAAGGAGCATAACTACTGGATTTCTACTAGAGAGGAACGATTCACATAACAGTCTACACTCTTAAAATAATACTATACTAGAAAAGATATAGAAAGACATCATATGAACTATGGCATGTTAGAACTCTGACAGTGAAATATTTCAAGGTATTTGGAAGCAAGTGTTATATCTAGAGAAATGAGGATAGTCTTGGAAAATTTGATGGTAGAGTAGATGAAGGCATATTCCTAGGATACTCTACAAGAAGCAAGTCATATCGATGTTACAATAAAAGACTAAACAAGATTGTTGAAAGTGAAAATGTGAAGGTTGATGAAGATATTTCTAAAGATTCTATTAAATTGGTAGGATATGAATTTGATGAGTTTGCTAACAAAAAAAAGGGAAGAGGAAACTCGAGAAGAAGAGAAGGAGAAAGAAACTCAAGATGTCCTGACATTCTCATCTAAAACACCAAGGTATGTACAGATGAATCATTTAGTGGATCAGATTATTGGAGATAAGAACAACGAAATTATCACAAGAAGCAAAGCAACTCAAGAACAAGTTTTGTTATGTTTACTATTTGAGATTGAACCAAAAACTATAGAAGAAGCCTAGAATGATCAAAGTTGGATGAAGGAAATAAGATAAGAGCTGGATCAAATTGAGAAAAATTAGACATAGGAATTAGTCCACAGACTGAGAGACAAGAATGTAATTGGAACAAAATGGGTATTCTAGAACAAGTTGGATGAGGGTGGAAAAGTTGTGAGAAATAAAGAAAGGTTGTTTTACAAAGGTTACACATAGGTATAAGGCATTGAATTTAAGGAAACATATTCTCTTGCTTGGATGGAGGCTATTAGGATGTTTTTGGCTTTTGCAGCATTTAAGGGCTTCAAGGATTATTAGATGGATGTAAAGTTGATATTTTTAAATGGAGAGTTGAAAGAAGAAGTTTACATTGAACAACCAGAATGATTTAAGTTGAGAGATGATCCAAACATTGTTTGTAGATTGAAGAAGGCTCTATATGGATTAAAACAAGCTCCTAGATCTTGGTATGTAAGGCTAGACAAGTATTTGATTGATCAAGGTTTTCAAAAGGGATTTGCTAATTGTAATCTTTGATTCAAAACTAACTCAAGAAAAATCTTTGATTATTGTAGTGTATGTTGATGACAATATTTGGAGGAAATGAAGTTGTGTAGAAAGTTTTCTAATGAGATGAAAAAGGAATGTGAGATAACCTTGACCTATGAGTTAAATTCCTTTCTTGGTTTACAAGTAAATTAGAATAGTAAAGGAATTTTTATTTCTTAATTTAAATACATTAAAGAATTGTTGAAGAAGTTTGGGTTGGAGAATTCTAAATCAGTGTCTACACCTATGACGACCGCATGGAAGTTAACAAAAGATGATAAATCCCCTAAAGTCGATGCAAGTCAGTACAAATCAATGATTGAAGGATAGTTATATTTGACTGCTACCATATCAAATATCATGTATGTAGTTTGTTTGGCGGCTAGATTTCAACAAGAACTAAAAGATTCACATGTTGTGGTAGTAAAAAGAATTTTCAAATATTTAAAAGGAACAAAAGAGTTTGGTTTGTGGTATCTCATAAATTCAAATTTCACTTAGATACTATGGATAAAGAAGACTTTGAAGGATATCAATTTATTATTTAGTGATCCCATCTCAATTATGTGTGATCTAACACCAATGCAATAAATATTTCTAAAAATTTGGTACAACATTCTAGAACAAAGCATATATCTATTTGCTATCACTTGCTGAGAGAAAAGGTGCTAGATAATGAAGTAAAGCTTGAGTATGTACCTACAAAAGAGTAGATTGTAGATATCTTCACAAAGGCATTGTGTAAGGATACTTTTGAGTATCTCCGATAGAAGTTAGGGCTATTACTCCTTCCTAATTTAAACAGATTTTACATTTAGATGTGCATTATTCCAGTGAACTGGTTGAATAGTCTCGAGATGTGCATTGTTCCAGTGATCCAAAAGATGTGTTCCTAGAATGTTTGGTGCTTTGGAAGATGTGTTACAATTGGTATTCAATGTCATTTGTTTTTGTTGATGGTGATCTAGATTTATCTATTTACCAGATATGGTATTGATCGATTGTATTCAAGAGTATCTTGGTTCCATTCTTATTTTTACTTAGTTGGGTAGTGTTATTTTGTGTCCGGTTCAATTCAGAATTGGAGAATGTATAATGAAATTTGTGTAGTATATGAGTCATGATTTGGGTCATGTATTTGTGATGATGTAGCACATGGATCTGACAAATCAAGTGAATTGTGGTATGGTCTACTTCTCATTCCTTCCCACAATCAGAATGTTTAGTGCTGGCCTATTTCAAATCTCTATTTGGATGACTTAGAAATTCATGTGGTTCAAAGATAGTATAAATAAGATGATCTGAATGAGTAGGTGTAAGGAAGATGCATGAGATTGAAAAGGAAAAATTCTATTGATGTTGATACATGAAGTGTGTTGTTGTTGAGAGGTACCAAAAGTAGTTTCGGTATTGCAGATTATGTCACAGTGGTGGATTCTCTTTTCTTTCTTCTTCCCACAGTAGTGAGAATTTTTGGGCAATGAGCCCTTCTGCAACAAGCATTTTGGTAGTGAGGCACCCTTTTGTAAAAATCACCTTAACTGGTGTCACCTTAACCAGTGCTATATATTGAGAAGTAACATTCTAAATGGTTTTTCTCTTCTTAGGTTTTTCACGTCATATCTTTTGTTCATTGTGTGATTTGTTTTGTGTATGTTCTTTCATGTTATGTTTTCTTTAATTAATTTTGTTGGTTGTTTTAGATTTGTCAAAGAATTGACGAAAAAGTTTAGTTGTCAATTGATTCACCCCCCTCTCAATTGACCAAATATTTAACACTATAATAGTATTAGATTCTTATTATTTTAATTATCACCATGCATCTATGGTTCTTGTGGTCCATGTTCTTGAATCTTATTTGGTACTTGATTTATCCTATAATTCTTTGTCATGTCACAACACTAGTTTGGAAATCCTTGAGAATCCTTTGAAGACATCATGAGAATCATTTGTGTCATTGAATCATGTGAAAAATTTGAATACCTTTATATATAATCCTACATATTCATTTTTGAAATGGAGAGATATCTTGCATTTTCAGTTGGTTTCATTTCTTACCAAGGGGAGGATCATTGTTCAACATTAGTGGATCTACTTCTACATCCTTTTTCAATCATCTAGCCTACCTATAATAGGACATACACTATGGGGGAGACTCATAGATCTATATTTTCTTCTCTTATGGGGAAAACATTTATTGTACTTAGTGAAAAAAGTAGTACTTCCCAACTTGTATATTTTTCATGCATCTTTTCTCTGTTTTGGAAGGTAATTTTCTCCTATAGGATTTTCTACCTTTCTCTAGTTTATGAGAGGGTACTTTGTACATAGGTACTTCACTCTAGGCCTAGTTTCTAGGACACATCTTCTACCCCCTTAAGTTTGTTGAACTCAAGGCAGGACTGAGAAGGGGGGTGAATCGGTCTTAAACAAAAAATAGTGCAGTACATAAACAATTAATCAACAACACAAACACAACACATCAACACCAAGATTTTCTACATGAAAAAACCAAACGGGGAAAAACCATGGTGCAGACTTGCCCACAAAATATATCCACTATGTATATCAGATTACAATGAATGAACTCACTTCTCTAGACTTGCAAACCAAGGCTAACTACTCTTGGGGCCAGATACAAAAAGAGGACTTGCAAACCAAAAGCTAAATGCAACAGGGCAAGATATAAAAATAATTTGAAAAGAAGAATATCCTGATCATGAAGTTGTCCTTGAACTCTGCATCAAGTGACCAACATCAACTCACACAACTTTGATCTCAACTGTCAACAACCTATCTCATACCTCTGCGATAGTCTCAAATACCTCACATATCATTCAATCAAAACTCTTTTTCTTTTCTCTTCACAATTTTTTTTTGACTATCTTCACATCACATTCTTTCTCTCTCTTCCACACATTCTCATCCCATATTCCTCATACAACTTAATCAGATACATAATTTATATACAAGATAGATCATCAAAGCTTGAACCAAGTCACCTAAACCAAAATATACCTTTCGGACCAAAAAGACACACACTGATCCACTCGAGGAGAAAGAGGGGACCAAAATGCATCTTCCAAAGATCAATCCACTAATTTGCAGTCATTGGAACATAACTAATAGAATACCAACATGCAATGCATCCATACGATCAAAACATATCCTCTAATACAAATTACACTACAGATCTCCACATGCTACGATGAGACCCATAACATATCAAATAACCTTCTACAAATCATATCTAGACCCAAAGATAGGTCTGACATAGAATAGATCACAACCTACTATGAATATACCACAACTTCTGAAGAACACAAAGATATTTCTGGACCACAAAACCAACTCATCCATGATACCAAAAACATAACCAAAGAATATAACAAGATTAAACAACATCAACAACACTTTCTAAATCCAGACACTTTCGAAACAACCAATAGAATAACTACAACACCAACATAGCAAGATATCTCTACACTACAGACATTGTGAACCAACAACTACTCTAAACAAGAAGTTTGACATCAATGACAACCACAACAACACATACTTCCAACAAGAAGTAATTATCTCATGTATTTATACACATGGATTTAAGCTATCTTAGTTAGGTATGTGACAACTTGGAGAGTTGGTTAAACTCTCCAAAATACATATCACCTCTTTTAGTGTCCTAAATTATACTTAGTGCATTTATGACACTTGTGCATGATGCCTAAGGCAATTATGATGACCCTATCATCGAAATTGTAACATTTTGTCATCATAGGACCTTCATTCCAAGGATCATTATTTATCCATGTCATCCCTTTGGGACCCATTCTTGACGGATGATAGAGCGACGTAAGGATGTCTACATGCCATGCTAACATCTCGAATAATGATCAAATTTAAAAAGTGTCGGTGACTCAGATGCGCCCTGATGCGTGTCCTTTGGTTCGCATCGTGCCATAATGACTCTTTGCACTTGTTTTAAATTAAAAACCCTTTCCAACTCATTTGGAGGGGTTCCCACTTTGGGTTCTTGGCTCTTGATCTCTACGATCTCTCAAGCTCTCTCAAAAGATCTCTTTTGCAAGCTCTTGACTCATGCAACATCAACATCAAAAGAAAGCTATCAATACCAACATAAAGCTCCCTAACCTCGTGGGGGATTCCTACCAATTTTTCTATCATGTGGGCTTCATCATGCTTATGATGCCAAATATGAAGGAGGGTTTGATTTCCAAACTTACTCTCTCTATTTCACTTTCATGTAATGAGTCCTTTGCATTAATAAGTGTATTTACCAATATTCCAGTATTTATTTGCATGCAATAGGAATTAGATTTCTTTTTGCATCTATTTACCAATTTACCAATTTGTTCCAAGTTATCTATTTTTCATTCTTTACTGATTTAGTTGTCCATGGTAGTGGAAACACCTAAGCGGGGGTCTGATTGAGGCAGACCCCTATACAACCCCAACATTTTTACCCTTTTCTATGTGTGCGGGTACAGGTTCGACCCAACATTTGGACTTTGAAAATTATTGCTTTCTGGACGTACATACGACAACACAATGCGTTGGCATTCGCGCACTCGAGAGCCTCCCAGGTTCTCTATTTGCTCTATCCTTTCTACTTCATTTTTCTATTTAAGTGGTTCACAGATTACTTCACCCATATTTTGTACATTCTATATTTATTCATTCGTATTTTATTAGCTCATTAGATAGTTAGTAGTTTAGTTAATTCCATTTCTATTCTGAGTTTTGTCCGTAAGAACCAGACATCTTTATCTAACTCTGTGTTCTGCTCACCTAGGACACTAGCGCACCACACTGCAATCCACAATTTGCACTATAGTCTTGATTCTTCGCTATTGCCTCGGTTACAGAACCTTATAGATTTCACCAGAGGTTCATCTCGGTTCTTTGATAGATCCAGAGCATTCTTTTTGCTCATGTCTTAGCGTTGCACTTGTTCAAAGAGGTAATCGGATGCATAATTGTCCTTGGGGATTCATCTTTCCTAAGGTGGAAAATTCCATCCATTACATTTTGGTGAACCCGACATGAATCGTCTAGATGTGGGATCTCTTCCTTTCAAATTTTAATGTCTTTGATAAGGCACTTTTGAAAGATGATTTCAATATTGTTGGATGAAGTCTTAGATGACTTCCTTGATGCACCTCCTCTAAATAGGAGTCCAAAGGATGAGTTGCCTTCCTCAACATCCTCATGTGAAGAAAAAGCATCTGTGAATCTCATTTTTGTCTCCATAGCCCCTCAAAGGTCTAAGAGACCTTTCATTCATGTGACATCGGCTAGTCCTTTTCCCAATAAGGTCAAGTCCATTAATGGAAAGCCTTTCAAAAGAGAAACTTCTGATCTATATGTTGGAATCCAATACCACTGAGAGGGGGGTGAATCAGTGTTATACCAGAATGATTAATTTTAGCCTTATTAAAACATGCATACACTAGCTAGTATACTAGTTCATACAGAATTGAAAGAAGTAAAGCAACCAATAAGCCAAAAACATAAATGAGAATCATAACACAAAGAATTATACATGGAAAACTTCAAAGAGGAAAAACCATGATGGGATTTGTGACCCACAATATCAATCCACTAGCCATATGAAGAGATATTACAAAATATAAGGGCTTGGATTTGTAGGAAGACTTATAGCCTAAAGCACATTGCTCAAACACAAAAAGGAGCCTCACTGACTACATATAATTCCAGACAATAATCCAAAGAAGTGTTGACCTACTAAGATAGCATCTTCTATGCTAGAATATAGTTCTAGTTTAAGCTTTGTTTGATTTGGTCTGAAACCCTAAAACCTTTACCGGAAGAACCCTTACATAAATATCCTCACATACATAATCTCTCTGATATATTTCACATCATATTACATTCGCATATCCATAATCTCTTATTTTTTTGTCTATTGTCAAAATGATCTATCAAACTGACCTATATACCCTATACAAATTATCATGCCTTATGTCAGCTTACAAAGATATATACAATATCAAATTACATGTCGACCAGATAACATAAATGCATAAATATGAAAGTGAATTGCCCGTGTCGGATCCAAGAGATGTCGGCCTCCAATTCCGATAACCTTTTACTAAACCATGTCGGCCTACATTGATGATTACCAAAGAAATCCTTTTGTCCTGCCGGTGTTGGTACCGGTGTCGATGTAGAATCTGTGAAGTGTCTACTGGTACTCAATTGAACCAAAACAAAATACCATGTTTCCATCAATGAAAACATAGTGAAACAAACCAATTAAGTGTCAATTGCCAACAATCTCCCCCTTTGGCATTGATGGCAACACTCATGTGAAAAATGGTCAAGGTTTCATCTTGCCGGTTTCATCCCGCCTGCTCCCCCTGTGCTGAATATCCATTCCACATCTCCACATATCCATAATTCCATAAATCTATATCTCCCCCTATTGTATAAAACTCCTATTTTTCACATCGATATCACTCCTCCTTTGACATCAATGCCATAATAAATTCTAAAAAAGAATGTCAAAGATTCAAAAAACTATACAATGAATATCCCAAAATATCTTACCTGAAGCTTAACAAATTTTAATTTTTTTGGATAAGCCTTCTCTAATAGCTCAAGATAGGTATCCCAACCTATTTTGAAAGTGCTAGAAATGGATACAAGTCCATTTAGTATATGTGCAAATGACTCTTTCTCATTTACCTCTGTTGGTGTGGGCTTTGCCACCATATCCATATACTCTTGCTTATGTACACTGAGTGAATCCAACCAGGGACTCACCAAGCCTCTCAGACTTCTGGCTCTTCTTATAATTTTATCTCTTTCCTTCTGAAGAACAGAAATTTGGTTTTCCAAAATCAAAATTTTACCATCAATGGATGTAGTCAATAAAATCAATTCGTCAAAAGAGTTAGCTATATTTGCAATATTCTCCTGAAGTTATTTTATCTTCTTATCTACATTACCTGTAAGTATATGAGTGTTGAAACATACCCTATAAATATTTGTACATTGTTTCAAAGAATTATCTATCAGTTTCAGCTTCTCATCAATCTTTTTCTTCTCAGATTAAATTCTTGATCAAATGCAGCTCTCTTAGCTTGAGTGAATCTCTCCAATGCTTTTCAGTTTGAAATATGCTGTAAGGATTGAAAATCCTTTGAAATATGATCAGTAATTATCTTAAGCTTGTTGGATGGGTTCACTTCATTGTCAATCTTGCACTCTGGGACAAGTCTGTGTATAATAGTGATTGATTGATCAATAATCCCTTTATTTGTAGATTGCTTCTTCATCAGTTTTTGTGTTGCCACCATCATGAGTTCGGTAGGACTCATCTTTGTTATGTTTTTCTTTTCAACCTATGAGGTGTCAATTGACAACAATGATGGACCAACTACCGGTTCCCTACCAGATTCACCTTTCTTCTCTTCTAAAGATTTATCCTTTATAGCTTCCTCACTTGCATCGGTGGCTTCGCCACTTGGTGCAGTCTGTGTAACTATCGGTTCCTCTGTAGGAACTATAACCTCAACCTATACATTTGTATCTGAAGGATTGTTATCCTCAACATTAGTATCATGTACAACGTTAACTTTTTCACTCTCTGTGTTAACCGATATCTCAATGTTTGTTTGTATATTAGTATCAATCGGGGGCTTGATTTCCACTATGTTAATATTTTTCAAAATTGAGGGTGAAGTACCCATAATCCCCTTTTCCTTCAACTAGGGTGTCTACAATGTCTGTCTTGGTTTCTGGTGAAGTAAAGAATCCTTTGTTCTCTCCAAGGAACTTAACCCATGTTTTTTGAGTCTCCTTTATTATTTCATTTACCCTTCCTAGCATCAGACTAGTTATTCTATGTTTGCTATTAAAGAATTTTCTATCTGCCACCTCAAATGTCTTCTCCATTTCATCTGGAGCAATAGTGACACAAATAGATAATAACTCTTAAATTTTAATATACTTATCTTCTTGCATAGCTAACAGTCTTCTAGCATCTAACATATTATACAACTCAACTAGTATTTGACTTTCAATTTTTATTAAGGCTTTCTTATAAATATCCAAGTATAATAAGACTGCTTCTTGTACCTTGTTGGCATTATGTGAACTGGCATAAGAATCGGTATGAGGACATAATGACATTGCATGTTGTCATTGATGTCAATATGCTGAAGAGGTGAGAACCGACATATGTGAGAACCAGTATAACACTGTGAACCGGCATTTGTGTGAGTGGTGTGTTTGTTCAAGGTGAACCAGCATATGACTATAGGAACTAGCACATGGAAGCTTTGTATGACTACTGGTTGGTAGTCTCAACTTCAGGGTTTTTGGTTGAAGTGCTTCAAGCCTATGCGGCTCAACCTATGACTTTGTGTGATGAGTTAGCATGGTAACGAAGAATAGATAGGATTGCCACATAAGCCCTGTGTGCGTGAAGGATCTTGCATGAAGGAGATTGTTCCTATCTACCTCGGGAATGTGTGAAGTTTGTAAATGGTAATAACATGTGATGGGTTATCAACCGCCATGAAAGTGGTGGAAAATGAACAATGGAGAATGACTTGAGATTGGATCAAGATTGTTGCATTTAATGCAGTGTGCTCAATGGTCAGGACTGAATCGTTTGAATTCCTTAACCTAACAGGTTTAGGGTTTAGGGTTTATGCTACCAACCTATCTATTTTCCTATAAGGTCAATGTTGTGATTCTTTCAAAGGTTGTTGGCAAAAGTTGTGTGTGTGTATCCAAGAGAAGAGATACGTGATTCTTGCCAAACCAGAGGAGAGAAGTGATACCCGCAGAGTGTAAGTGCAGAAGGTGAAGAGGAGCTTAAACGAATTTGTCTTGGCATTGAGTGCTATTATCAGGTCATTGTAATACCTGTTGATCTCTAACCACTTCAATAGTTGGAAAATCCCTTAACAGGGTAGCTTTAACTGGCTTGTTGTAAATCCTTTAATAGGGTGACTCAAAACCATTGAGTTCTTGAAATCCTCTAACAAGGTAACCTTTAACAGGGTTTAACCCTTAACTGGGTATTCTAGGCATCCCTTAACCGGGTGATCCCTAACAATATCGATTCCTAACAGAACCTATTGTATAGGTCTTTAACCAGACAAGGCTCCTAATAGAGCGGACTTCTAAAGAGTTAAAAAACAAGCTTGTCAGTATTCATCCCCACCGTGGTTTTTCCCAGTTGGGTTTCCACATGAAAAATACGTGTGTCATGTGTGATGTCTTCTTCATGTGATGCTATGATTGTTTTCTGTTAAGCGGTGATTCATGTTGATCTAGCAGTAATATGTATATCTTTGATGGTAGATTACCTGTTCATGCAATAGGGTGAAATGGAAATGAAGTGTTAGATTATATGAGAAGATAAGTGTCAACCAATTTATAGTTGTCTCAATTATTTTGGGTTTTGCTGGTTGTACTTTGTTTAAGGACCGGTGTTACTGTTTGTCTGTCAATGCATAGTGTCTGCTGACAAACTGGTTTAAGGTTGTGTTTTTGTCTATACTGATTCACCCCCCCTCTCAGTACTGGTTTGGTACTATTCATTCATCATTGAGTTATCAATTGGTATTAGAGCATCCTCCAGGTCCTATATTTTATAAGCTTAACCGCTTGAGGTAAAGATCCCAGTCAAATGATGAAGAGGGAAGGTCCAAAGTTTAACAGAGAAAATTTCAATATATGGAAAGATAGAATGAAGATATACATCAGAAGCATGGGTGTTCAACACTAGAGCTATGTTGAGAATGCCTATGTTTCCCCTACCGGTACTCTCACCGATGACCAAAAGAGAGAGATGTAGGAGAATGGGCAAGTCATGGAAGCCCTAATTAGTAGTTTATCTGACATTGAGTTTATTGATGTCCAAGATAAGTTAAATCCCAAAGAGGTATGGGATACTCTTGAAAATATCTATGGTGGTGATGAGCATGTAAAACAAGATAAGGAAGAAAGCCTTAGAGGGAAGTTTGAAGATATACGGATGGTTGAAGGTGAGACCATTCAACAGTATGGAATAAGAATCAAAACTGTTGTTGGATATATCAAGAGTGCAGGTGGTAAAATGGAAGATTCCACTGTGGTAAGCAAAGTCCTGAGATCCCTATTGTCGATCTATGCAATAAGGGTAGCTACTATTCAGGAGCTGAGATCAATAGACAAGACTAAGGTATCCCTAGACTCCATCCTTGCAAAGTTGATAGCCTATGAGCTAAATAGTTTTGATGGCAGTGTTCAAAAGATTGAATCAACTTTTAAAGCTTTTGCCGTATCATCCAGAAAAGGAAAAGAAGCAAGCACCAGTGGTGAACCAAGACAAAGCAGAGAAATGGATGATGAGGAGATTCTAATAGCATTTGAAGCTCTCCTTGCCAGGAAACTTCCTAAAGGAACCGACAAATACAAAGGTAAGCTTCCTTTGAAATGTTTTTCTTGTAACTGGATAGGACATATTGTTGTAAACTGTCCTAATGGCAACAACAAGGACAAACCGGAAAGGTTCAAGAAATTCAAAGGAGGAAACCGGAGAAACTGTTTTGTGGCAGTTGATGAAGGTGTCACAGATGAGGAATCAAAGGATGAAGAAAATGAAGATATTGTGTTTGTTGTTGTCAAGGAAGATGTGTCAGACAAAAAGGCTCTTGTCTCCTGGTGTGATAATTCCAATGACTAGATTATTAATAGTGGTTGTTCTCACCATATGACTGGTGATCGGAGCAAGTTTCTATCCTTGGAAGAATATGATGGTGGTGTGGTTCACTTTGGTAATGATGCACCATGCATGGTCAAAGGCAGAGGGTCCATCTCTCTGAATGGAAAGAGTAGTGCTGACAATGTGTATTGAGTTGATGGTCTTAGACACAACCTTCTGAGTGTTGCCCAGCTGAATGATAGTGGTCTCACTCTGGAATTCAAGAATGGAGTGTGCAGAATCAAAGGAAAGAATGGTGAATTGGTGGCCACTGGCATGCAAACCAAAGATAACCTATTTCACCTGAATGCAAATATAAGTACATGTCTTATGGCTAAATTTGATGATAGTTGGATATGGCATAGGAGACTGCCATGTAAAATTTGATAACATTGTGAAGGCTAGTAAGATCAAGGTAGTTAGAGGGTTGCTGGTGCTAAGCAAACCAGATAATACCTTGTGCAGAGAGTGTCAATTGGGGAAAATATCTTCCTCAGCCTTTAAAGGTGAACCTTTCACTGCTGACAATTTTCTTGATCTTGTGCATACTGACTTGTGTGGTCCTATGAAAAATAGAAGTCTATAGGCTGATAAGTACTTCGTGATTCTCACTGATGACTGCTCAAGAATGATGTGGGTCACATTCTTGAAAGATAAGTCTGAAACTTTTGTAAAGTTCAAATATTTCAGAGCATTAGTGGAGAAGGAAAGCAGCAAAAGGATCAAGTGCCTGAGAACTGATCAAGGAGGGGAATTCACTTCCAGTGAATTCAACAAGTACTGTGAAGAACATGGCATCAAGAGGCAACTGTCTGCCCCCCCGAACTCCACAATAGAATGACCTAGCAGAGAGGAATAACTAGACTGTGGTTGAAGCAGCTATAACCATGTTAATTCAAGGAAAGGTAGCTCACACCTTTTGGTGATAAGTGATGAGCACTACAGTCTACACAATGAACTGGGTACTCATCAAGAAAGGTAAGGATAAAACTCCTTATGAGTATTGGACCGGTAAGACACCTATTGTTAGCTACTTTAGATTGTTTGGTAGCAAATGTTACATCAAGAGGAGTGAACACTAGAGCAAATTTGATCCAAAATGTGATGAGGGAATATTCCTAGGGTATTACACCAAGAGAAAAGCTCTCAAGTGTTTGAATAATAGGACTCAGAGAATTATGGAAAGCATCAATGTAAGAGTTGATGAAACCTCTAAGAAAAATGAGGTAACCGATAGTGAGCAAGTGGTAAATGAACTAGTTGTAACCTTCTGAGAACCAGTTGTTAGTCAAACAAGTACCAGTAACAGTGTTCCTACACCGGCAGATGTAGATGCTGATACTGATGGAGATGAGGATGAAGAAGAAAAGCAAGAGGAATCTGTTAAGACCATTCCTTGGTATGTCAAGCTGAATCATGATCCTAAGCAGATCATAGGATATAAGGATGTTGGAATCCTTACAAGAAGAAAGGTCAGAGAAAACTCATGTTTGATCTCTAAATTTGAGCCTAAGTCATTCAAAGAGGCACATAAAGATGAAGACTAGATCAAGGCAATGGAAGAGGAACTTGACTAGATAGAGAAAAATGGTACATGGTCTTTGGTACCCAGACCGGAGCATAAAAATGTCATTGGCACCAAATGGGTTTTCAGAAATAAGCTGAATGAGGATGGCACAATGATTAGAAACAAAGCCAGACTAGTGTGTAAAGGATATGCCCAAGAAGAAGGAGAAGACTATGGAGAAACTTTTTCTCCTGTAGCCAGATTGGAAGGAGTTTGTATGCTTCTTGCATATGCAGCTTTTAAAGGATTCAAAGTATATCAAATGGATGTAAAATCAACATTCCTAAATGGTGTACTTGAAGAGGAGGTGTATATAGAGCAACCGGATGGGTTTGCCCTATCTAAAGATAGTGACATGGTGTGTAGGCTACATAAAGCCTTATATGCTCTAAAGAAGGCACCTAGAGCATGGTATGAACGTCTGCACTCCCATCTTGTGAAAATTGGATTTGAGAGAACAAGTGAAGATAGCAACATCTACTTGAAAACTGAAGGAGATCAGATTCTAATTTGTGAGGTATTTGTTGATGACATTATCTTTGGTGGAGATGACAAGATGAGTCATGAGTTTGCAGATGAGATGAAGAAGGAGTTTGAGATGTCACTCATAGGGGAGATTAAGTTCTTCATTGGACTGCAGATTTAGTAGATGAAAGATGGAATCTTTATCACTCAGTCCAAGTATGTCAAAGAGGTTTTGAAGACCTTTGGCATGGAAGATAGCAAACCGGTTGGTACACTGATGGTGACTGGTTGTAAACTATCCAAAGAAGATGACTCAGCATTGGTTGATGAGAAAGAATACCGATCAATGATTGGTAAGTTGCATTATGTAGTGCACATCAGACTGGATATTGCACATGCAGTTGGCATTACTACAAGGTTCCAAAAAAGTCCAAGAGAATCCCACTCGGTTGTAGTCAAGCGGATTCTTAGGTATCTAAAGGGAACAATTGACTATGGATTGTGGTACCCATATAGCAATGATTTCAACCTGAAAGTATTCATAGATGCTGATTGGGCAGGTAATGTGGATGACCAGAAGAGCACAACTGGTGGTGCATTCTTTCTCGGTGGTAGACTGATCTCATGGATGAGTAAGAAGTAGACTTGTATCTCTTAGTCTACAATGGAAGCAGAGTATGTTGTAGCTTTCATGAACTACACTCAGACAATCTTAATGAAGCATGTACTAAATGGCTTCAAAGTTCCTGTATCTGAATCGATAAGCATATTCTGTGATAACACAAGTGCTATTAATATTTCAAAGAATCCAGTTTTACATTCTAGAACCAAGCACTTTGAGCTTAAGTATCATTTCTTGAGGGAAAAAGTTCAGAACAAAGAGATTGCACTGGAACATGTTTCCAGTAAGGAGCAGTTAGCAGACATATTCACCAAGCCTCTCCCAAAGGCTACATTTATGTACTTAAGAGGTGAATTAGGGGTGCTACCCCTTCAAGAGGTGAACTAAAGGTATATGCTCCACATCAATCAGGTATTGCATAGTCAAATTTTTCTTCAAGATTGATGTGTTGAAGGATGCTACTCCTTAGGGGAGCAACATAATGGAATAGGGAAGCGTGTGTGTCCACTTTGGCATTGTTGTCAAAGGGGGAGAAGATGTGAAGTGGAGAAGATATCTGCAAAAATTGGGGGAGAAGATATGAAGCAGAGAGATATCTTTGTATATTGCCATCAATGCCAAAGGGGGAGATTGTTGGCATTATGTGAATCGGTATAAGAACCGATATGAGGACATAATGACATTGTATGTTGTCATTGATGTCAATATATTGAAGAGGTGAGAACTAGTATATGTGAGAACCGATATAACATTATGAACAGACATTTGTGCCAGCGGTGTGTTTGTTCAAGGTGAACAGGCATATGACTATGGGAACCGGCACATGGAAGCTTTGTACGACTACCGGTTGGTAGTCTCAACTTCAGGGTTTCCAGTTGAAGTGCTTCAAGCCTGTGCGGCTTGACCAGTGAATTTGTGTGATGAGTTATAATGGTAATGAAGAACAAATCATATTGCCACATAAGCCCTGTGTGCATGAAGGATCTTGCATGAAGGAGATTGTTTCTATCTACCTCGGGAATGTGCAAAGTTTGTAAATGGTAATAACATGTGATGGGTTATCAACCGCCATGAAAGTGGTGGAAAATGAATGATGGAGAATGTCTTGAGATTGGATCAAGACTATTGCATTTAATGCAGTGTTCTCAATAGTCAGGATTGAACCGTTTGAATTCCTTAACCTAACAGGTTTAGGGTTTAGGGTTTATGCTACCGACCTATCTGTTTTCCTATAAGGTCGATGTTGTGATTCTTTCAGAGGTTGTTGGAAAAAGTTGTGTGTGTGTATCCAAGAGAAGAGATATGTGATTCTTGCCAAACCAAAGGAGAGAAGTGATACCTACAGAGTGTAAGTGCAGAAGGTGAAGAGGAGCTTAAGCGGATCTGCATTGGCATTGAGTGCTATTATTAGGTCATTGTAATACCTATTGATCTCTAACCACTTCAACAGTTGGAAAATCCCTTAACATGGTAGCTTTAACCGGCTTGTTGTAAATCCTTTAACAGGGTGACTCAAAACCATTGAGTTCTTGAAATCCTCTAACAAGGTAACCTTTAACAGGGTTTAACCCTTAACTGGGTATTCTAGCCATCCCTTAACCGGGTGATCCCTAATAGGATCGGTTCCTAACAAAACCTATTATATCAGTCTTTAATTGGACAAGGCTCCTAACAGAGAAAACTTCTAAAGAGTTCAAAAACAAGCTTGTGGGTATTCATCCCCACCATGGTTTTTCCCAGTTGGGTTTCCATGTGAAAAATATGTGTGTCATGTGTGATGTCTTCTTCATGTGATGCTATGATTGTTTTCTGTTAATTAGTGATTCATGTTGATCTAGCATTAATATGTATATCTTTGATGGTAGATTACATGTTCATGTAGTAGGGTGAAATGGAAATGAAGTTTTAAATTATATGAGAAGATAAGTGTCAACTGGTTTATGCTTGTCTCAGTTATTCTGGGTTTTATCGGCTGTACTATGTTTAAGGACCGGTGTTACTGTTTGTCTGTCAATGCACAGTGTCTGCTGACAAATTGGTTTAAGGTTGTGTTTTTATCTGTACTAATTCACCCCCCCCTCTCAGTACTGGTTTGGTACTATTCATTCATCATCGAGTTATCATACCTCTCTTTGTTCATCTTCTTCTAAATGATCATAGTAAAACTGTACATTCTTTAACATTCCATCCTTGGTGATTTCATCTATTAATTTTGCACAAGTTTTAGGTGAAACCTTACCAGAATCACTGTCATTCTTCTTGTTCCTTTTTGCAGTACTAGATGCAACTGAAGTGGTTACCTTTGGTGCTTTCTTCTGTGCTGGTATTTTGAATGTAACCTTCCTAACTGGTTTCTTTTTATCTTCAACCTTTTCTTCCTCTATTTTATTCCTTACAACCCTCTTGAATGCCAATGGTGTGTCATCCTCAAATTCAAACTCAATAGTAACAGACTCAATGTGTACTTCTGGATTCTTCCTCTTCCCACCTTTCTCCGAGAGAACATCAATTAATACCTTAATGTGTTGTGAGACTTTCTCAACAAATTTGCTTGCTTTTCCCTCTTGCTTCTCTCTCTTCTTCTAGTTGAACTCTATTTCAACCTCATGTGTTTTCTATTGTGCAATACCATATGGTTTCTCTACCTCATCAATAGGTGCATCAGTCAACATTTTTGCATAGGCATCAAGAATCTGTGCATCCACCTCATAGCCCATTTCCTCAATCAAAATCTTTTAGGGCTAAAATTCTTCCATAAGTGTTTCATCCTTCTTCACCATGAAGCATTTTTCAGTTGAATATTTTTCTACAATATGCTCAGGTACCCTTACCCTAGACCTCATAGATTTTTGAAATCCCTTGAAACATCCCCATACCTTATCATCTCTCTAACTTCCTAAAGTAGCAATTGACTGTTTCAATTGTCTCCCTACCAAGATGTCAAATTACCACTGCCTCTTACCAAAACCAAGTGTATCATTCATGAAAAATAACACCAAGCATACTATTAAGTTGCCATACCGGAAGGTACCTTTCTTATCTCCCTTAATCTTTCCTAGGTTTATTAACAACTCATCTAGCATCCAACCACATAGATCCAATTTCACAACCTCTCTCATCATTTTGTATGCAACTAATATGCATGAACTGGAAAAAGAATTCAATCGGTTTGACTGAGTTATCTTATACCCGATGATCATGCTACTGAATCTGATGTCCATGTCAGTAATAATGCTCACTCTCATAGATCTTCTTTCAGATGTCATGTCGGTGATTTTTTTCATGAAATAATTTGAAACCTTCTTGTCTGAATGTTTCCCAACATATGGTAAACCAATGGTTTTCCGGATGACTTCTTTGGTGATCTTGTAAGGTCTATCTAACCATATAAATTCCCCATGTACTCTACTCAACACATATCTAATTATCTCATCTTCAAATTCTAGAATATCCTGAATGTTGGTAAACCCTAAGTCTTCAATGTATTTGTATGCCGGTTTGATCTTTCTAGATTCTCCCATCGGCTCACTCATATACATGCCCTTAATTTCAGAAGTTCCCAAGTCCTCAATGTGATAGTGAATATATGCCCTAACATATTCAACATGGACAACTCCCTCTGGAACATAGGAAAATGCTCCAACCAAATCTTCTAGGGTAGCCACATGTGGATACTGGTTGAAAATTGGCCTGGGGTGGTCCTTAACCTCTACTATAGTCGGGTTTATAAAAAAAGTAGGAATAGATGATGATCCCACTTCCATGTTTAAAGATAAATACCTTTTGATTGCTCTCAGTGAAAACCTTCAACAAATTCTTCCAGACGTCGATGAAATCACTCAAGAAGAAATCTAATTGCTCTGTAATGCCTTTGATCGCTCTTAGTCACTCTTAATTGCTTCGGAATCACTCTAAATGAAAGGTGATCAATAATGAAGTGAATTTAACATTTTAACCTCTAAGAAAAAATCTAATCTTCCATTGACATGAATGACTACCGGTAAAAGATACCAGATCTTGCATAGAACATATCCATGCCGGATACTCATCTCTAATATCTAGAACCTCTTCCTGGGGCACATGAAGCATCTTCATGAATTTTTCCTACCCCTAAGGCATCTGCCTCTGTTACCAGATGAGTTACCTACTGGTGTAGGAGAAACCTCTTTTGCTAGATAAGTAATCGGTGCATTTCCATCTAATGATTGTTCTCCAGTCTTCATAGCCCATCTCTGAGTATGATCTTGCCGGATTTCACTAACCTTCTCTTTCCCTTTCTCATTTGATCCTTCATTACCAACCAGTGGATTTTTTCTTCTATAGAATTTAGCAATATGTCCAACCTTATTACATGCAGAACATGCAATATTGTTCCTTTGAATTTCTTTGCTAAAACCAATGAAATTGCTTGACCTGCATTGATTAGACATATGTCTGAATTTTCCACATGCATAGCATTTAACATTCATTCTGCAATCTTCTATCTTATGACCATACGTATTGCATTTAGAACATTTACTGGGAGTAGAATTAGGGTTTTGATTTGCTCGATTTCTACATTGCCTATACATGTGACCAAATCTATTGCAAACAAAACATCTACCATTGAATTTATAAGGATCAAATTTCCTTACCGGTGCCTTATGGTTTTGATCTTCATTACCAGTATCAAAAATCTGTCCTTGCTCAAATCCAAGTCCATTGGAATCTCCAATCTGCCTTTGTCTCTTCAATAACTCATCTAGCTGTGTTGAGCTAGTCTTGATTTTTTCTTTATACTTACTTCCAATAGTTAGATCTTCTCTCAAAATTATCATTTGTCTCTCAAGTTCTTTTTCATTACTCTGGGATTGTACTAAATCAATTCTCAACATATCATTCTCATGAACCAACCTACCACATTATTCAAATTTTTTCTTTAGGGATACATCAAGATTTTATTCCTTTTTCTTTTGGTCGTCAATCTCCTTAGACATCCTCACAGTTATAACTTGCATTTCATTTTTCATAACCATGTTCTCCTGACTCAATTTATGACATTGTTCCTTAAGTGCATCTTTCTCTTCATCATCTTGACTTTGCAAAAGTTCCTTGCTCCTAGCTTGAACACATGATAGCCTCTCTTGTAGGACAAGGATGAACTCCTTAGCAGATTTTAGTTCATCTTGTAGCTTTAAGTTCTTCAACCTTTCAGCATCATAATATTCAAGTGCCATCTCAGATTGCTTCCCCAAATCCATATCCATGGATTCTAGATTTAGGATCTTTCTCAAGTTGTTAAACTTCCTCCAAGGCAAAATCCTCTAATACCAATTGTTGGAATCCAATAACACTGAGAGGGGGGGGGGGTGAATCAGTGTTATACCAGAATGATCAATTTCAGCCTTATTAAAACATGCATACACCAACCAGTATACCAGTACATACGAAATTGAAAGAAGTAAAGAAACCAATAAGCCAATCACATAAATGAGAATCATAACACACAAAATTATATGTGGAAAACTTCAAAGATGAAAAACCACGGTGGGATTTGTGACCCACAATATCAATCCACTGGTAATATGAAGAGATATTACAAAATATAAGGGGCCTACACTTGTAGGAAGTCTTATAGCCTAGAGCACACTGCTCAAACACAAAAGGAACCTCACTAACTACATATAATTATAGACAACAATCTGGAGAAGTGTTGAAGTACTAAGATATCATCTTCTATGCCAAAATATAGTTCTGGTTTAAGCTATGTCTGTTCCGGTCTGAAACCTTAAACCCTTTACCGGAAGAACCCTTACATAAATATCCTCACATACATAATCTCTTTGATATATTTCACTTCATATTACATTTGCATATCCATAATCTCTCTGATATATTTCAAATCATATTACATTCGCATATCCATAATCTCCTATTTTTATCCATTGTCAAAATGATCTATCAAACTGGCCTATATACCCTATACAAATTATCATGCCTTATGTCGACTTACAAAGATATATACAATATCAAATTACATGTCTTCTAGATAACATAAATGCATAAATATCAAATACAATTGCCGATGTTGGATCCAAGAGATGTCGACCTCCAATATCGATAATCTTTTACTAAACCATGTTAGGCTGCATTGCCAGTTACCAAAGAAATCCTTCTGTCTTGTCGATGTCAGTGTCGTTGCCGGTGTAGAATTTGTGAAGTGTCTGTCAGTACACAACTGAACCAAAACATGAAGCCTGAACAAAATACCATGTTGCCATCAATGACAACATAGTGAAACCAACCAATTGAGTGTCAATTTCAAACACTATATGCCAGATTTATGTGATCTAGACAACTATCTTACAACACCATTGCACACACGTATAACACTAATAATAACAAACAAGTTACCAGACAACAACAACAAATTTCTTTACCACCTTCTCAACTGGCTCTTTCTAAGGAACCTGTGCTGGCAAACAAGTGACCGAGTTATTATGATCTTATTGAGCAACAGTTACTCTAGCTAAGATCTCACTGTGGGATTTGATTCAAACTACCCTAGTATACTAAGGTATATTGCTAGAAGCTTTGTAGAAGATCTTTCTACCTTCCTCTACGAGACCGACTAACGTGAATGCGTTGATGGATCATATTCATGTAGATTCGTTGAATATTACTTTTTATCCACATGAACTTTTGCCTCCCAAGGTGAGGAATCTAGCGGATCCTTTGATGATTATTATCCATGTGAATGGTGTGGGTATCAGATGAAATCTAATTGATACTAGATCTACATTTAATGTTTGCGGATTGGACTTGCTACCAAAGATCAAAGTAGATCCAAAATCTTTGCCAGCATCCTCTTTGTACATTCAAGGTTTTCAGAACTGTAGAAAAAACATTTTAGGAATTGTTATATTGTCTTTGAAGGTTGGACTGGTAACCATTCAAACCCTTGTGCACATTATTCCAAGTCCTTTATCATACAATGTTCTTCTAGGTAGACATGGGCCTCATGCCTTGGGAGCTGTCTCTTCTATGCTTCATGGAGCAGTCAAGTTTGTAGCTAATAACCAGGTTGTCAAAGTTCAAGCTAACCCTAAGTCTATGCAGTTATGTAAGATTTCCATAGTGGGTCAGGCTGGTCATACATCCTCATTTCATAACTAGGTACCAAGATTATCATCTTCAGTGATAACTTCTGCTTCTGCCTCCTCCCCTAAAAAGGAAGAGTGTAAGAAAGAAGAGATCCCTAAGGAAGTCATTAAAAAGGAGAAGTCATATAAGTCTCTCACGATTGACACTCCTAAGATGGATAAGTTAGAGCTGCCTCCTAAGCGACGATCTCCAGTAAATTTGTCTTCTCCATCGAAAGTCAATGCATGCTTAGGCGACAACTGGGGTTCTTTGGACTTCACTGATTCCCAGTTTGGTGAATACAAAGTAGATCCTGTCCACTTGAGTTTTCCAAAGATATAATTCACTTCAGCTACAAAGGATGATTATGCATCCATAAAGCTGAGTGATGTTTACCATGTGGATCATTTCTATACCAAACCACCATCAGGGAAAGAGCTTCAAGAGATCTATGGTCCTAGATACAAGATGGTCTCTCAACTGGGGTATGATGGAAGGGGTTGTGGGCCTAATGAGAAAGGCATTTAGATCCCTTTAGAGGCTGAACCTCGCCACCACAACACTGGACTAGGGTATCATCATACGGGATGAAAGGAAAAACCATGGTTGATAGTGAACATGATTTCGGTCGATCCCCCACCTCTAGAGCTTGTCCACCCAGAACTCATTAATACTAGTGCATCACTTATTGAGATTCCTTTGGACTTATTCCCTTTGAAAGAATCATTCAAATAATTCCTAGGTGTCTATGGGGAGCTTCCCTCTTATCACCATAAATGTTGAATCCCATATTGGTTGAATGGTCAAGCCTACTTTGGAGAATTTGTTGCACAGGGGGCACCTCTTTCCTATAATGAAGAACAAATATTTGTTTCTCATCCAAATGATAGTAGTGCGCTCCTACGCAAGGAGACTACAGATGTTGTCATGAGTGATAAGGCTCCCTATAAAATTATAAAGAAATATCCTGAAGAATCAAAATAATATTTTGTGTTGTTCTTGTCCCCTGAAGAATCAAAATAATATTCTATGTTGTTACATCAATTCCCTGACATCTTTGCTTGGTCTTATGGAGAGATGCCTGACATTGATGAGTCAATTATGGTACACAACATTGTGCTTAGTCCTAATGCTAAGCCGGTGAAACAAAAGATTCGAAAGATCAATCCTAAGGTGGCCTTGTTGGTCAAGACCAAGATAAAGAAGCTCTTAATAGATATCTTTGTCCAACCTATTGACTACTCGCCTTGGATCTTGAACATTGTACCGGTGAGCAAAATTGATGGGAGAATCCACATTTGCATCGACTTTCAGGATGTGAATAAGGTATCTCTCAAAGATGACTTTCCCCTCCCAAATATTGATATGATCATCGATTTGACCTCATGGTATGCTTTTCTTTCATTTATGGATGACTTATCGGGTTAAAATTAAATCGGCATTAACCCAGGATATCAGTATAAGACAACCTTCATGACCCCATGGGGGACATTTTTCTATGTCTTCATGTCATTTGGGTTGAAGAATGTGGGAGAAACCTATCAACGAACCATGACTTTTATCTTCCATGATTTCATTCATAAGATCTTAGAATATTATATCGATAGCATTTTTGTAAAATCCCTAGCACGAGGAACGCATGTTGAAAATCTATGTCTTGTCTTTGAAAGATTTCAGCCATATAAAATGAGACTAAACCATCTTAAGTGTGTCTTCGATATTGACACAGGGAAACTCTTGGGATTTATCGTCTCTTGCCGAGGAATTGAAATGGATGCAGATACGATTGATGCTATCATCAACATGCCTCCACCTAGAAATATCTCCTAGCTTCGTAGTCTTCAAGAGAAAATCCAAGCCATCCATCGATTTGTGGTGCAACTAATTGATCAGACTCTCCCTTTCACACGATTGTTGAAGAAGGATGTTCACTTTAAATGGAATGAAGACTCTCAAAAGGATTTCGATTCCATCAAGGTTTACTTAGCTAACCCTCCTATCCTGATGTTGGCTATGTCTGATAGACCTTTCTTCTTATACATCTCCACTACATCTCATGTTCTAGCAACATTGCTAGCTCAACGTGATGATGAAGGCCTAGAGAGAGTTGTCTATTACATTAGCCATACATTGATAGATTATGAGACCCGATATTCTGCCATAGAGAAATAGTACTTAGCTCTAATGTTCATGACCTAGAAGTTAAGACATTACATTCTCCATGTAGAAACATGGGTCATTGCCAAGAATGACATCCTTAAGTACCATTTTTCAAAATCTGATCTTTTAGGATGGTTGGCTAAATGGGTAATGCTGGTCTCTAATTTTGATCTGAAGTTCATCTCTCAGAAGTCAATTAAGGGACAAGTTATCGTTGATCAGTTCACTGACACTTCCTTGAGCAAATATTTTCCCACCCTAGACCTCTTCCTTGATGAGGACATTTTGATCATTGATCAAGACCCTGTATGGGACTTGTATTTTGACAGTTCAAAATGTCAAACTAGTTTCAGAGCAGGTGTAGTCTTTGTTTCACCTCAAGGAAAACCGGCTCCCCTTTCATTCTGCTTGGAATTTCATTGCACCAATAACATTGCTGAGTATGAAGCCCTGATTGCAAGACTCCGTGCCATGATTACCATGGGAGTGAAACATATCCGCATCCATGGAGATTCCAAACTCATTGTAAATCAAGTGATAGGTACTCATCACATGAAATAGCTAAAGTTGTCTTAGTATAAGGATTTAGTTCTGACTATACTCAAACAATTCACTACTTACACGATCGATAGCATCCCCCAGCAAGAAAATCATCATGCAGATGCAATGGCAAGTGCAACTTCCCTTGTAGGACCCAATTTTGGTTAGGATGAGTACCACTTTATGGAGCAAGTCCTTCGCTCCCCGGTTGTTTTGGATAGCGCATATCAAGACAATCTCATATGTGCTCATTTCTGCTTAGGAGAATGGTTTGCATATATATTTGATTATCTAAAGATTGGAAGCTTTCCCAAAGATGCTGGTAAAAGTTTGCTTGCGCAAATTTGGAAATTAGCTACCCATTATATCCTTTTATCTAACATATTATACAAGAGATCATATAATGGTCTTCTTTTGTGATGTTTAACAAAATTCGAGATCCCTATGGCCCTTCAGAAATCCCACTTGGGTTCTGGAGGTGGTCATTTTTGTGGTAAATCTTTGGTGTACAAACTTATTCATATGGGGTACTATTTGCAAATGATGGAGAAAGACTCCTTCTCTTTTGTTAAGAAATGCTCTCAACGTTAATTACACAACAACTTGATTCAATCACCCGGATAGGAGCTCCATAGTCAAGTCTCTCTATGGCCTTTTCAGACCTAGGGATTAGATATTATCGATAAAATATTTCCTTCATCATCTAAAGGTCATATCTTCATTATTATCACAATATATTACTTCACAAAGTGGGTTGAAGCAGTACCATTGTGTTCTACTACCAGTGACATGATTTGTGGTTTTATCATGGATAAAATCATTTCTCAATTTGGTGTACCTGGTACCCTCATTTCTAATAATGGTATGCCATTTAAGAAAAAGGAGTTCAAGAATTTCCTTGAGAGATTCCACATTCAACATCATTTTTCCACTCCTTACTATCCATAGTCCAACAGTCAAGAAGAAGCATCTAACAAAACAATCGAGCAGATCTTATGCAAGACTATCACTAATCATGGTAAGTATTGTCATTCACAACTGATTTATGTGTTATGGGCCTATCATACAAGTGTCCATACGGCTACAAGAGCGATGCCTTATAACCTCGTGTATGGTGCTGATGCCATCATACCTCTCGAATTGGAGATCCCCTCTTTACGTATCTCCTTAAAAGGGGTTATTGATGATGATTCTTATCATACCGTTCATTTGAATCATTTGGAGTTGTTAGATGAGCATCGTTTAAAGGCCCTTCAACATCTCAAGGCTTATCAAAAATCTCAATCTCATCAGTATAACCAAAGTGTGCTTCCTAGAACATTCTAAATAGGTGACCTGGTCCTCTATGAGAACCAGAGAAATGTCAATGCACCACCAAACCAACATGGAAAGTTTAGTCCGAATTGGTTAGGTCCTTACATCATCACTTTTGTGTATGGTTTTGGTGCCTATGGTTTATCTTACATGGATGGTACTCCTCTCAAAGAGCCTATCATCACTACACACTTGCATTAATACTATGTGTAGAAAAATATGTAATATGTGTCTTGCATGTGATGCTTGGTTCCGCATGACAGTCACATCCTAATGCATATATTTTTTCAACACAAACCTCTATTATTGTGTTATAAAGTGACTATGCATAGCCATATCCACGTGTGTGCATGTGTGTGCATATGCTCTATTCTAAAACTCATAGATCATCATAGTATTTCACCATGCATGTATGAACATAATGACATGTAAATGAAGTCATGATAGCCATCTAATCTACATCATACATCACATAAACATGTAATACAAATGAAAACATCCATCCATAATAACACAAGAGAAGAGATCAAAATGTCGAATGACATCATATATGTGTGTGTGTGTAATGTCTCATGTACATGTATCACATCACTACAAAAACATGTGATGTTGTCATATATGTGTAAAATACATCTGTGTATATATAAGAAAGAATGCTATAGAACATCTATCTAAATCAAAAATATATGAGCCCACTGGTGCTAACGGATCTTGGCTTGGTGCTAGTGGACCTCAGGATGGGGGATGTGTCCCTGAGCTGGTTGGTGCCAGTAGATCCTAGTCTCTCCTCAGAGGATGCCACAAACTAAGGTGGAGTGCAATCTCATAGTTGTAATGCTCTGCGAGTGTAGACCCCTCAACTCCCCTCATAGCTCCGCAATGGTCTCCTGCTACATCATCAAATCCTCTCACTGGTTGATCTCTTGTTGGCATGTGGTGTCCAGGTCTGTCATCAACTGATGCACTTGGGGTTGGTCTAGATGACCTGTGACACCCTGTTGAGTGACATCCAACTTTTGTTGAAGGTCATTGCCTTGACTCTATAGAGTGTCACATTCCCTCTCGACACTCTTAGCTCAAATTAATGCCTGGTCTCTCTCTCTCTCAAAGCAACTCGTACCTCCTACGGGGCTTGATCCTGCTACCCCATCATAGTGGCCAGCTGTGCTGCTCCCTGCACTATCTCCACCTGACCCTCCTCATAAACTATATGCAACCATGCTACAGGTTCAAATAGATGTGTGTATTGTCTTGTCGATTGGATGGGTCGATAAGCATCGAGTACAGGACCCCGAGGCTGTACATTCGGGATGATCTCTACGAGTGACTAATAAACAAAACTAAGCCACTCTACCTCACCCTCTACAAACACAAATAGACTCTGCATCAGTACCTCATCATATCAAAAATATCTATCTATGCATATGAATATCAAAAGAAATAAAAGTACATAAATAAAAAATAGCATACTAGGATCACTTGCCTACCAGTATAGATCTCGTGGAGGATCCCTACTATTGGACCCCTCCACACCAACTGCGACGACTGCTAGCGGTACCATCGGTGCTACTGGGGGTGCTTGCCCAACTAGTTTATCTGGACTCGGGCTCCTTGTCTGTCGTTGCTGGCCCAGTCTATAGTCCTCTACCTCCAGCAAGCCCTCAGACTCATCCTCTCCTAATGCCCCCGCATCTCCTCCCACTGTGTTTGGTGGGAAGATCAGTCTCGGGACAACTCTCTCCCACCACTTTGCAAAGTTGATAGTGACTAACATCATCTATATCTAGCTATGGATTGATGTCATTATTATCACTACCCTCGGAGCTATCCTGCATGTCCTTAGTGGTGGGACGAGGCCAATCTTGAGGTCTCAGAGTGCTCCTGGATGATCGTGCATAGGTAGGAGCGATGGGTGGTACTTTCTACACCTGCCCAAATTGCCTCATGCATCGGTGCCAATAGTAGGGAATGACCATGTAGTCCTGCTGCTCGAGTAAGAATCGGTCTCTCTGCATCGGTGGTAGCTACAGTCGATCTGTGAACCAGACCCTTATCTCCTAGTATGGCTTCTAGATGACATCACTGATCCCAAGTTGGTTGAATAAGATGTGCTAGAAGGTAAGGTCTCTTGTGTACCACGCTCCATGCCATAGAGGATAGGCATGTGCCCAAGGCATGTCCAAGGGCATTGACATCAAAAATCCTATAGGTTGGGTGCATGTGATGTGCTCAAAGGCTCATACCTAAAGTAGGGTGCATGCAATCAAACTATGATACTGATGGTGCACATACCATGAAATATCATAGTATAAATGAGCCAACATACTGCGACCCCATGCGTATATAGTCTGGCTCTCCTCCATCTCTCTAATAAGTGTCACAAACCCTGCTGTCACCTTTGATCCTTGACCATATATTAGAACCTACAGTGCTACGGTCGCTATCATGATGCGTCAGACAAGGGGAATGACGAATTGGCCCTAGCCTAGTGCTCGCAGATACACATACCTTGTGTTGTCTACCTGCCAACCTAAGGCCCACTCCTACTGGGCAATGATCTCTCGTTATGATAGGATCATCATGGTGACTCGATCCCCTCTCATAGGAAGCCACAAAATCTAGTAGACATCTACTAATGTGACAGTCATCTCCCTCGTGGGTAGGTGAAATGACATGGTATCAACATCCCAGCACTCTATCAGTGCCCGCAACATGGAACTGGAACTCAAGGAGCATATATGTCAACCATAAGTTGACCTTGCATAGTAGTCACCGCTCGGCCTGTGTGAGATCCTCTAATCTATCTTGGAAATGCCCTACAATGTGCTCCCACATCTCGAGCAATCTCTACATATGCGAACAACAGAAAAATATTCCATTAGTTTCCTTCATCATCATTTTCGGAGGACGCTAGTGCTCCCAGAAGACAACATTACATCTTCTGGATGATAATGTCTAGAAGGGACGACAATGCATCCTCTGGATGCTATCGCTCATTTGGGACAGATGTGCGCTAGCAAGATGACAACGCATCCTCTAGATGCCTACGCTGTTGTCCTCTAAAAAATACTAAAAACATGCATAAAACAACAAAAATGAGTATGACTCGAAGCATATCTGGTCAGGCTCCTCACCCTGCTTGACTGTAGTGCGAAGCTCCTCAATCAAACTCACCCTAAGCTCCCATCTACAAGGCATTTTTGCTCTTGCTCTATACAATTCTGAGCTCGAATGCCTACAATGAATAGTAAAAATAACCCTTCCATGGGCCCACTTTTGAGTATAATAGCTAAATTTTCATCCAAAATGGCTTCTACCTTCTTTAGGACAATTCTGGTTCATTTTCCTTCCTATTTACCCCCACTTCACTGGAGGCAAAACATGAGGGGGCATATACTCACCTACATTTGATTTTTTACTTCTTTCTAGACTAACGCTTTTTAACCATTCTTCTCGCCTAAGTAGCTTCCTATGTTTTTCATGTTGACACATTTGTTTGTTTTGCAACATGTTCTTTATCTTTTTCAAATGATACATTTTCTTCGTAGAAACTTGGGGGCATCATTCATGATCGTGGACCTGACCTCTACGACTCCTGCAGCATCTCCAAATTGCGTTTATTACTTTGGTCGCATTTATTGCGCGACCTGAGCTTGGAAAATATGTCTTCTAAACTACATTAGTGGGACTGATCAATCCATTAAAGTGGGGGCAAAATGTAGTGTCCTAAATTATACCTGGTGCATTTATGACACTTGTGCATGATGCCTAAGGCACTTATGATGACCCTATGATCAAAATTGTAACATTTTGTCATTTTAGGACCTTCATTCCAAGGATAATTATTTATCCCTATCACCCCTTTGGGACCCATTCTCGACGGAAGACAGTGCGACGTGGGGACATCTGTGCACCACGCTAAAATCCCAGAAAATGGTTAGATTTTAAAAGTGTCGGTGACTCAAATGTGGGTTGACGCGTGTCCTTTGGCCCGCGTCATGCCATAATGGTTCTCTGCATTTGTTTCGAATTAAAAATCCTTTCCAACTCATTTGGAGGAGTTACCACTTTGGGTTCCTTGGCTCTTGATCTCTGCACTCTCTCAAGCTCTCTCAAAAGCTTTCTTTGGCAAGCTCTTGATTCATGCAACATCAACATCAAAAACAAGCTATCAATAACAACATCAAGCTTCCCAACCTTGTGGTGGCTTCTTACCAATTTGTCTATCAAGTGGGATTCATCACGCTCATGGTGGAAAATATCAAGAAGATTTTGATTTCCAAACTTACTCTCTCTATTTCACTTTCATGCAATGATTCCTTCTCATTAATAAGTTTATTTACCAATATTCCAATATTTATTTGCATGTAATAGGAATTAGATTTCTTTTTGCATGTATTTACCAATTTACCAATTTGTTCCAAGATATCTATTTTTCAATCTATACCATTTGGCTATTTGTGGTGGTGGAAACACCTAAGCGGGGGTTTGACTGAGGCAAGCCCCTATACAACCCCAACATTTTCCCCCTTTTCTGTGTGCGCAGGTATAGGTTCCACCTAGCATTTGGACTCTAAAACTTATTGCTTTCTTGACGTACATACGATAGCGCAACGCGCTGGTGTTCGCACACTCGAGAGCCTTCTAGGTTGTCTATTTGCTTTGTCCTTTCTACTTCATTTTTTTGTTTAAGTTCATAGATTATTTCATCCATATTATGTACATTCTCTATTTATTTATTTGTATTTGACTAGATCGTTAGAAAGTTAGTAGTTTAGTAAATTTCATTTCTATTCTGAGTTCTATCTGTAAGAACCAGACATCTTTGTATAGCTCTATTTTTTGCTCACCTAGAACACTAGTACACCACGCTACAGTCTGCAATCCACACTATAGTCTTGGGTCTATGCTATCTCCTTAGTTACAGAACCTTGTATAGTTCACCAGAGGTTTTTCTTGGTTCTCTGACAAACCCAGAGCATTGCTTTTTCTCCTGGCTCAACGTTATTCCTATTTGAAGAGATAATTAGATAGATAATTTATCCTTGGGGATTCATCTTTCCTAAGGTGGCAAATTCCATCTATTACACCTCTTCTTTGTCACAAGGTGAAACTTATTTTCCACTGTTGGCAATTTGGCACTAAGTTGTCATTGATGTCAACCAACATGATGAATACTCACATAAGGCTGAGCATAAAGAATGAAGGCCTACTGGTAGTCTCACACCACTGAAGGTGAAGATATGTTACCAGTATAGGGTGCTCTACTAGTTTACAGAAGAAGAAAGCTCTATCGGCAAAGAGTTTTACCGGTATATGTTTTCCAAACCAACTGTGTGTTGATGGGCCATGTCTTGATCATTGTCATGCCATGTGAAGCCGAGGTGGCAAACATGTTGTGGTTGGTGAAGCCTCATCGATAGGGTTGATGAAATAGATAATTGCCATTAATGGAGGAGCCACAAATCACGAGATTGTATCTGACTAATTGCGGCTTGAGGAAGAAGGAATGATAGAGGAAGATTAGAGAGTAGTTGGTGCCTAAATCTATGCAAGGGGATTTTGATTCAGGAAGTCCTCGAAAAGAAAAATTCTAAAGAACTTTATATGTCGACTGATTTCGTGACAGAAGATCTAATTCGAGATTGCCGTTTCCAGAAAATGTGCATTGGATAATGGAAACTGTGCGTAGGTCCATCCTTCCAAGATAGGTGATCAATCCGAGATAGGTAGGATTGGATCTTATGAAGATTGTGTCAAAAAGAGGAAACCCTAACTGCTCAAGTTTTTGAATTATGTTCTGACGGGAAATCACCATATAAGAAATGAGAGCTCAAAACAAAATGATTGATGCTGCAAAAGAGGACAAGTGTAGAGAGAGTAAGAAAAGAAAAGAATTGTGAGAATTAGAAAGAATTCTAAGAAAGTTGTAGTGAGCATGAGCAAGTATACCAGTGAGAGGATTCTACCGCTAGTTCTATCATCTTGCAGTTGAGCCTAACTGATAAGGCATGACAGAGAATGTAACATCCTAGTGTGATCCAGTGTGTTGAGAGATTGTGGGTGAGAGGGAGAGAAACATAATAGAGGTTGATAAATGGAGACATTAATTCCACAACCGACAGTGTGAGATTCAGCGGAGGAGAAAAGACCATCAACCAACAGAGTGTTATTTGATCAAAGAGTTGCAAAATTCATTTGCAACAAGAAGCCTTAATTGTATTCAAACAGTATTTCAATATACATCACCAAGTTGAAGCTTGGTGCAGGGGTTGGTGCCCAAAATCTTTGTAAGTCAGTGTTTTACCTGTGAGGCTAGATTTGAGCAATAGTCTCCAACAACTTTTCTCATCGAGGTTTTTCCCATATTGGGTTTTCCTCGTAAATCTGGTGTTGTGAGTTACTTGTGTGTGAATGATCTCTTTATTTTTGTCTCTTGTATTACCGATATGACTGTTTAGTGGTTAAGTGAATAATTGATATTATGACGTTAGATTAGACAAAAGAAAAATCTTAGGAACAACTGATTCAACCCCCTCTCAGTGGTATTTTGTGTTCAACAATTGGTATCAGAGCCAAGTTCCTGGTTATATTTAAACCTTGGGCTGATTCTGGACTTTGAACACAATGGCAAGAAGTGAGTCTGCTTCCTCAAAAGCCCCCATGTTTGATGGATCCAACTATTCCCTCTAAAGCAGAAGAATGGAGACCTATATTTCATCTCTTAGTTTTGATGTGTGGATGTCAGTCAAGAATGGGTATGTCATTCCTAATGCTCCTCCCTATGATCCAGATGCAAAAAATGAGTATGAGAATAATGCAAAGGCAAAACATGTTATCTTGAGTGGACTGTCTGATAATGAATTTGTCAAAGTCATGCACTTTATTTCAGCAAAGGAGACATGGGACAAATTGTACAGGTTGTTTGAGGGAGATGCAAAAGTCAAAGAAGCCAAGTTGCAAACACTAAGGAGCCAACTTGAAAGCATCAAAATGAAAGATGATGAAAAGATTGCAGACTATCTTCACAGATTTGATGAAACTGTGAATACCATTAGAGGACTTGGAGAAGAGATTGCAGATGAGATTCTTGTCAAGAAGATACTTAGATCTCTCACTCCCAAATATGATACTAAGGTGTTAGCCATAGAAGAAGCCAAGGATCTTAAGACTTTTACAATGGATGAGCTATTTGGCTCTCTAACAACCTATGAGATGAGAACAACTAGTGATTCTTCGTCAAGGAAAGAAGCAACATTCAACATCACTAAATAGGGTAAAGAAGCGGTTACTCATAAATAATCCAGTGAAGACTCTGATGTAGAAGTAGCAAACTTTGTTAGGAATCTCAAAAGAGGATCTGGCCAGTACAAAGGAAAACTACCACTTAAATGCTTCAAATGTGGGAAAGTAGGACACTTCGCTGCAAATTATCCTCACAAAGAAACTGGTGGAGATGAGTCAAGAGAGTTCAAAAGATCTGCCGGCAAAGACAAAGAAAGTAATGACTACTGACAGGGAAGGAGAGGCTATCGGTAGGGAAGGATAGGTTACCGGAACCAGAATAGCCTGTATATCATTAAGGATGACACAACAGATGATAAAAATGCATCGGAAGATGATGACCATGAGAATGACAAAAAATTTAATCTTTTCATGGCACTTGAGAGACTAGCTAATGAAGATGAGGAAGAAAAAGATATTGAGGCTGAATTGGATTTGGAGAGTGAACTTATCAATGCTCTTGAAGAATTGAGTAAAACAAAAAGAGAACTCAAGAGGGTTAAGCTTGTTGCATTAGATGAACAAGATCTTTTGAAGCAGTCTCTCAAAGAGTCCGATCAAGTCATATCTGACTTGAAACTACAACTTGAAGAAACTAAGAGGATTAGTGAAGCTACAGCATTTGATATGACAAAGAAAGAAAAGGAGCATCAAGAGCTAAAAGCAGAAATAATAAAGCTTAGAAAGGAGCTTGAAGAAAGAAAGGAAGAAATAAAAATAAGGAGCAAGTATGAAGGCAGGACTGAGGCCTTAGATAAGATGTTGAGCAAACAAAAGCAATCCAAAGACACCAGTGGCTTAGATTTTGAAGAAGGTCAAAGTTCAACCCACAAAGATAAATCTGACAAAGAAATAATATTCACCTCTTCAATTGAAGGTGAAGGAAAGAAGACAATCACTATAGGCAAGGATACCGGCAAAAAGACATATGCAGATGTTGTTGGATATCGTCACTCAAACCGGTATGTAGAAATGAACTAGAGGCCACACTTCTTGTACCAAAATGCAGACCTAAGGAGAAATGCCAGAATTGATCGTGAAGGATTCACCAGATTTAACAAAATGAAGGGAAGACCCTCCATGAGGCAGTTCCATTCAGGACCAAGACAACTTAACCGGTATGTTTCAAACTTTCATGGTTATTGTTACCGGTGTAATAAATTTGGACACAAAATAGCTCACTGTAGATTAAACAATAAGTCTTCTATGAATTATGAAAGTAGAAACCCATTTAATACACTCTGGGATATGAATGTTGTTTTCTATCAGTGCAATGGATATGGTCATAAGAGTTTTGATTGTAGGAAGAATAAACCTGCACCCTACAATAATTTTAAGGATGTTCCCTTTAATGAAAATGTAAAATGCTATAACTGTCAATAATTTGGACACATAGCAAAGTTATGCAAAAACAAGAAGATCAACCAAATGAAGGCAAATCCAGATCAAGGGATGGTAACTGAACTTGAGCTCAATATAAAAGTAGACAAGAAGAAGGAAATCAAACCAATTTGGGTTGAGAAAGAAAAGGAACATGCAAAATCAAGTGTCTTAGTATAGACGACCTTGCATGTTGAAAGAAAAAATATATGGGTGGTAGATAGTGGTTGTTCAAACTATATGACTAGTGACAAAAATAAATTCATCAAACTTGAAGACTGGAATGGTGGATCAGTAAGGTTTGGAGACAATTCCTGCATCAAAATAAAGGGAAAAGGAACTCTAAGCATTGATGGAAAAATAAAGGCACATGATGTATATTATGTGGAAGGCCTCAAGCATAAACTACTAAGTGTGAGTCAGATGTGTGACAAAGATTACAAATTCGCCTTTGATTCAACTGGTTGCCAGAAAAAGAAAGACAGTACTAGTAAAGTTGTGCCAGAAGGAAAGAGGACTGATGGAAATGTTTATAATTTGAAGGAATGCTATGAGTCCCAATGTATGTTAGGACAAGTAGATGAAAGTTGGTCATGGCATAGAAGATTAGGTCACATAAATTTTGATAACTTAGTTGCAGTAAGCAAAAAGGGGTGTGTGAGGAATATTCCACCCATCATCAAATTGGTAAACACATTTTGTGATGAATGTGTAAAAGGTAAGAAAACAAAAGTGAGTTTCAGGACAAAGGAGCACAACACCTCAAGACCACTTGAAATTGTGCATATAGATCTATGTGGTCCAACTCGAACAAGAGAACTTGCCGATGAAAGATACTTTATGCTCTTCATTGATGACTACTCAAGGATGACATGGTTTACTTTTCTGCAAGATAAATCACAAGCATTTGAAATATTCAAGATCTTTGGGAAGATGGTGGAAAATGAAAGTGGGTATAGACTAAAAAGCCTAAGATCAGACAGGGGTGGAGAGTACACATCAAATGAATCTGAAGATTATTGTGAAAAAAATGGAATTAAAAGGCAATACTCTGCTCCTAGAACACCACAACAAAATGTTGTAGTAGAAAGGAAGAATAGGACAATCAAGGAGATGGCCAAAACCATGTTAAATGAGTCTATCCTATCGCACACTTATTGGAAAGAAGCTGTTCATACTGCTGCATTCACTTTGAACCAGATTCAATTAAGAACAAACAACAAAATGACACCTTATGAGGTATGGTATGACTAGAAGCCATCAGTCAAATACTTCAAAGTATTTGGAAGAAAGTGCTTTATCAAGAAAGATATGGATGGTCGAGGAAACTTTGACTCCATGAGTGATGAAGGAATCTTCCTTGGTTACTCATCTAACAAAAAAGCCTACAAATGCTACAATAAAAGACTAAGAAGAATAATTCAGAGTGTGCATGTATAAGTTGATGAAGATATGCACAAAGGATGTCAACCACAGGTTAACCGGTATGATGACTCTGATGATGAACACGCTGAAGTTCAATCAAATACTAAACCTGAGGTAGCATCCAAGAAGGTCCCCAACTGGTATGTACATCTGAATCACCTGAAAGCACAAATTTTGGGAAATGTGAGTGATGGTGTACAGACTAGAAGAAGACTTACCCATAATGATGAACAAGTCAACCTATGCCTCATGACTGAAGTTGAACCCAAAATGTTCATCGAGGCCAGTAAGAGACAAGAATGGACGGATGCTATGGAAGAAGAACCACACTAGATTGAGAAGAACAAGACTTGGGAATTAGTTCCTAGACCGGAAGACAAGAATATCATTGGCACAAAAAGGGTCTACCGGAACAAGATGAATGAAGAAGGTAAGATTGTAAGGCACAAGGCTAGACTAGTATGTAGAGGTTACTCTCAAGTAGAGGGGATTGACTTTGAAGAAACATTTGCATCGGTGGCTAGATTAGAAGCAATTAGAATGTTTCTAGCTTACTCTACCTACAAGGGCTATAAAGTATACCAAATGGATGTAAAATATGCTTTTCTAAATGGAAATTTGGAAGAAGAAGTATACATTGAGCAACCAGAAGGGTTTCTGCTACATGATGATGAGACATTTGTGTATCAGTTAAAGAAGGCCCTGTATGGTCTAAAACAAGCTCTGAGAGCATGGTACTCAAGATCAGATCAGTATCTGAAGTAGCAAGGATTCAAAAAGGGAAGTGCTAACAACAATTTGTACATAAAGAAAGATGGGAATCACATGATTATTGTGGTTGTGTATGTAGATGACATCATCTTTGGAGGCAACAAGGATAACCTTTGCAAAGAGTTTGCTGATCAGATGCAGTTAGAATTTGAGATGTCAATGCTTGGTGAATTGACTTACTTCCTTGGTTTGCAAATATTACAACAAGATAAAGGAATCTTTATCTCTCAAATCAAGTATGCAAAGGAGATGTTGAAGAAATTCCATCTGGAAGATTGTAAACTAGTAAGTACCCCCATGGTGACTGGGAGCAAATTGAGCAAGAATGATAAATCACCGGTGGTGAATAAGACTTTGTACAGATCCGTGATAGGCAGTCTATTGTATCTTACCACTTCAAGACCAGATATAGTTCATGCAGTGTGCGTGGTGGCTAGATTCCAAGTTGCCCCAAAGCAGTCACACATGAATGTTGTTAGCATAATTTTTAGGTACCTACAAGGAACACTCAGCTATGGTTTGTGGTATCCTAAACAAGCAGATTTTATCTTGGAAGGATACAATGATGCTGATTGGGCAAGATGCATTGATGATAGAAAGAGCACAAGTGGTGGTGCATTCTTTCTTGGTGACTGGTTGGTCTCTTGGTATAGAAAGAAGCAGGACTCAGTCTCTCTATCCACTACTGAAGCTATGTACATTGTTGCTGCTACATGTTGCTCTTAGGATCTTTGGATGAAGAAGACTCTCAAAGATATACAGGTGGACATCACTGATCCTATTCTCATTCGGTGTGACAATTCGAGTGTAATAAACATAGCAAAGAATCCTGTCATGCATTCTAGAACAAAGCACATTGCTATTAAATATCATTTTCTCAGAGATAAGGTTGAAGGACAGGAGGTAAGGATGGATTATGTTCCTACTGGTGAACAAGTAGCAGACATTTTCACCAAACCATTACCAGTAAGAACTTTTGAGTACCTCCAACGCAAGTTGGGAGTTGTGTCATCTACCTAGGCAGGTTTTATGTGGCTCAAGGGGCTCTGATAGTGGTCAAAGGGGGATTTTGGTATGAATCAAAGGGGGAGTGCACAGTACCCTTTTTCATTGTGTCAAAGGGGGAGAAATGTACCGGTATGGAGTATCTCACTAGAAGTTGACATCAATGCCAAAGGGGGAGATTGTTGGCAATTTGGCACTAAGTTGTCATTGATGTCAATCGACATGATGAATACTCACATAAGGGTGAGCATAAAGAATGAAGGCCTACCGGTAGTCTCACACCACCGGAGGTGAAGATATGTTACCAATATAAGGTTCTCTACCAGTTTACAAAAGAAGAAAGCTCTATCGACAAAGAGTTGTACCGGTATGTGTTTTTCGGACCAACTGTGTGTTGGTGGGCCATGTCCTGATTGTTGTGATACCATGTGAAGTAGAGGTGGCAAACGTGTTATGGATGGTGAAGCCTCATCGACAAGGTTGATGAAATAGATAATCGCCATTAATGGAAGAGCCACAAATCACGAGATTGTATCTAACTAATTGCAGCTCGAGGAAAAAAGAATGACAGAGGAAGATCAAAGAGTAGTTGGTGCCTAAATCTATGCAAGGGAAATCCGATTCAGGACGTCCTCAAAAATAAAACTTATGAAGCACTTTATGTGCTGACTGATTTCGTGATAGAAGATCTGATTCAAGATTGGCATTTCCAGAAAATGTGCATTGGATAATGGAAACCATGTACAGGTGCATCCTTCTAGGACAGGTGATTGATCTGAGATAGGTAGGATTGGATCTTATGAATATTGTGTCAAAAAGAGGAAACCCTAACCGCTCAAGTTTTTGAATTGCGTTCTGGCAGGAAATCACCATATAAGAAATGAGAGCTCAAAACAAAATGATTGATGCTACGAAAGAGGACAAGTGTAGAGAGAGTAAGCAAAGAAAAAAATTGTGAGCCTTAGAAAGAATTCTAAGAAAGTTGTAGTGTGTGTGAGAAAGCATACCAGTGAGAGGATTCTACCGGTAGTTCTATAGTCTTGTAGTTGAGCCTAACTGGTAAGGCATGGCAGAGAAGGCAACATCCTAGTGTGATCCAGTGTGTTGAGAGATTGTGGGTGAGAGGGAGAGAAAGATAACAGAGGTTGATAAATAAAGACAATAATTCCACAACCGATAGTGTGAGATTCAGTGGAGGAGAAAAGACTGTCAACCAACAAAGTGTTATTTGATCAAAGAGTTACAAAATTCATTTGCAACAAGAAGCCTTAATTTTATTCAAATAGTATTTCAATATACATCACCAAGTTGAAGCTTGGTGCTCCTTGGGTTGGTGCCCAAAATCTTTGTAAGTCAGTATTTTACCTGTGTGGCTAGATTGGAGTAGTAGTCTTCAGCAATGTTTCTCACCGAGGGTTTTCCTATATTGGTTTTTCCTCATAAATTTGTTGTTGTGAGTTACTTGTGTGTGAATGATCTCTTTGGTTTTCTCTCTTGTATTACCAGTATGACTGTTTAGTGGTTAAGTGAATAACTGATATTCTAAAGTTAAATTAGACAAAAGAAAAAGCTTAGGAACCATTGATTCATCCCCCTCTCAGTGGTATTTTGTATTCAACAACCACCACTCATTGAGTTTCAAGATTGACTTCTTATTTGAACTAGTCACTTTGTCAATATATGCGCGCACACATTTTTCATTATGAATTTCCTCCAAATTTGATGGTAAGAGTATTATTAGTCAATCCTAGTGATAGGCCAACTTTGGGGCAAATAATAAGAAATATTTAACACTTTATAGTGAATTTCAGTTTGTTCTATACATGTCAATTTGGGGTCATAAACTTGTGAAAGGTGTTCGAGCAATATGTCATCAAGGGGTGAAAGACAAGAGGTGTGAGGGGGGTGAATGTAACTATAAAAAGAAAACCTATTGCAAATTGAAATAAAATTGGCAATAGGAACTGTCACTTTCTAGCGACAGAAAGTATTCTATTCTATTCCAAAATAAATTATGACAGTGATTTTTGAAACAACAAATTAATCAATAAATATCAAAACCAAAGCCAAAGCAATTAATTCTATAACATGGAAATAAAACACATATAATTAACACATATCAAATACAATGATCTAACAATGCAAATATAAACATTTGAAATTATAAAACATGAAAACATACTCTATAGAACATAAACAAATATTTACACTTCATCCGATGACTTGAGAGTGGGCGCCCTTCCTCCCAATCAGGCAGTTGAAGAAAATGATAAGAAAATTTGAAAGCTTAACTCAAGACAACAATATTATATTTTTGAATAATATGATTCATACATATCTTCAGAAATATTTGTATACTATATTTTGCTCTCCTTTCAAATCTACGTTGAAGCTAATATATATACTCTAATATATAACAGCTTGGTAGAAATAAAGATATTCAGTTTGGACTTTTTAGTCAACAAATTGGAGAAGAATGGGCTATGAAAAACCATATGCTAATATAAAAAATAACTCTATTATAACAACAACTAAAAATAGGAAGAGACAAAGTTTCTTCCAAACTAACAATAAGCTTGTATGTAACGTAGGTTATTCTCCCAACAGCTAGTACGTGAATTCTAGTTTCCTCAAGATATTGCATCCTCCATATAGTTGGCAGTACATCCTCATTACGGTTTTAACAATATACCTCACCCATGGGTTTTTAGCAATACATTTACACCACGATCTTTTGTCATGTACTAAGTATCATATGATATGGTGGTGTTGAGGTGGTGATTAGATTGCAAGGAGCTTGACGTGGTTGAAGATCTCATTTAGGAAATGAATAACCAAAGGAAATCTATGATAGGAAGTTCCTTCATAGAATTTGATAGGAAATCTACATGTTGCAACAATACTTATTAGTAAAAACAATTAATAATTAACTTTCATATTTTACCTCAAAACTAAATTAAATATCACTTATTAATATTTAATCATATGCAATGTAAATGGTAGAATTATATGAAAATGGAATGGAACTTGAATGTAGGAATAATTACAAAGGAATTTGAAATAGGCCAAAATATAGCATAAAATGGAATACAATTGGCTCTCATCACCTAGTTTTATCATAAAAAATGATTATAAACTAAGGATAACAAATATTAGGAAAAAAAATCAATATTAGAGGGTGTTTAATAGTGAGACACACAAACACACACACACACACACACACACACACATATATATACATATGCATATATATATATATACACACATATATATACATATGTATATATTTATATACATATATACATATGTATATATATGTAGTGTCATAAATTGCACACCCTTGCTAGGGTCGTACAATTCCACACTTAGCACCCGCCTTAGTGTGTTTGCATCTTGCATTGTAATTTCCCTTTAAGAATTTAATTAATTAATTTAATTAAATCTAAAGTCATATTTCATCACTCCTCACATCATAAAATTGGGCCCTTTACCCGAAGTGTGCCCCTTTTCATTTTATTCCTCCAACAAATCATTTAATCATAAACCCTAATTATGTCTTATTTTGACCTTTAAGGCCCGATTTCGCATATCAAAACATCTCAAAATTAGCTCTAACTTTGGGATTCACTCTAATATCATCATATCTAATGACCCCAATAATTTTGTGAAAAATTAGTCGGACCATGTGCAAAGTGCACATGGTCCTTGACTTTTTTCCCAAACTTTCGGGGGCATAACTCTATGATATTATAATAATGAACCCCAAAATATTGGAGGGAAACTCAATTCCTAGGTCAGCCTAAAGATGAAATTAAGATCTAGGGTTTCATACATAAGAGTTCTCTTTCTTCATTTGAAGGCATGGATCAGATCTAAGAATCTAAGAGTAGACTTTTGGAGCACAAGGAGCCTTCTATGTAGTGAAAGAGAATCCTATGTGGAGTCTTCAACAAAATTTAACAACATTCAACAATTCTTAACAACATTTCATCAAGCATTCATCATCAATTAGGAGCCTTGAGGATATTGAAGAATAATAGGAGATCACCGACTAATGATTGGTTTGTACCCCTCCCTTAGGGGTTGGGTGTGGCTTCATGTTATTTTCATGTCTTTGCATGAGCTTCATTAAATCAATTTACATATTTACATTCATCCTTTATATCACTTTGTATCATTTATTTAGAGCATTTGCTTTGTCAATTATAAGCAATTAGGGTTTACTCTTTAGGGTTGCTCTAGATTGTTTGCTTTCATTTTAGGGTTTTGCATGCACACACAAGATTCCTACACACACTATTTTACTATACCAATCAGCTATTTATGGAGGTGGAAATCACCAACAAAGGGGTTTGACTAAGGCAAAACCCTATATAGCCACCCCAAACCCTCTCTTTTGAGTTGCAAGTGCAGAAATAGGTATCTGGAAGGAGTTTCAGATTAAGAAAAGGAACAAGTACTACCCAAAAGTCTCAATTTTGCTCAGAACTATCAAGGACAGGGTCGTGGTGCCTTGGTCTTTCCCAAGACAGTGGCGTGGCAAAATGGTCCCCCTCAAAATCAGTGATTTTTTACAAGGTACAGGCTCAGGGTCTTAGAATTGCATCCCCTCTGTTGCAACTTTCTATCAGGTTCTCAGGGACAATGGCATGGCACCCTGAACCTAGTCAGTTTGGCATATTTTTTAGCATCAGGGACACATCCAAATTCCTCCCCCTTCTCTTCTCTCAATATCTCAGTTTCAGATCTGCAAGTTTGTTCAATTTTAGTTCATATACGCTTTATTGCTCATCTCCTAGTCTAGTTGATCAATCAAACCCTTATTTTCTCATTACATACAACAAGAGGAATAGAAACCCTAAGAGATAATATTTGGCCCTCTCTTTCTCACAAGAAATAGCCAAAATGAGCTATCTCCCTAGGCTCTTTTGTATTCCCAATGTGTTGGCAAAAGTGGGATTAGGTCCTAGTCACCCACTCTTGCTTTTCCCCTACACATTTTGGTGAACCCGAAATGAATCCAATCTTCTTTAATTCTGATTTATGTTCTCAGATGTGAGTGTTTTTTCTATTCTTAGATGTGAGTGTTTTTTCTATTTCAAATTCAAATTTACATTTACAATTTTAAATTCCTTGCAAATTTCAAAAAATTAGAGGTCAATTTTGTAAAAATTCCTAATTTTTCAATTCAAAATTGAACTTGCGGATAGCTTAATTTGGACCATTAATTTTAGATCTGATTTGGGAACACATTTCACTCATAAATTTCATTTTCTAAATCAACATTTAGAGTGCTTTTATTGGTTAAAATTGAACATTTCCTTCTGTTTTGCATGTGTTATCATTTGAAAAAGGAAAATTATTGTCATGATGCATTCATTCCATAAATGTGATAATGGGTTAGCTTCCCTTGCTTCAATTTTTCCATCTCTTAAAGAACCTCCTCCTATCTATAATAACATCTTAGTGCCTAAAATATTTGTTACCAACCCCTTCAAAACTCTCCTATGCTCTAAGGATGAAGATTTGAAGAGTGATCTTGACAAATCTCCTAAAATGTGCCCTTCCCATCTAGCTATCTTAGAGGAAGAGGATGATATCATAAACACCTTTCTTAGTGTTACTTTACCTTCTTTACATGATTCCTCTCTAAGTGAAAAGGTATTGATGGACATTGACTTATCTTCTCCTGAATTTGGTCTTACCAATGGGGGCATGTTAATGCAACAAGAGGTTATGAGCACTTCTTTAAAAGATATCCTTCCCAAGCATAAGTATTTGGAGAAAGATGCTCATCTCCCTCCTAAATAATATTCCATTCATGAGGATCATTTGTGCAAGGAGATGGTATTGCCCATACTTTTCCTAGTGATGGCATTTCCTCTTTTGACTTCAACAAAATTCCCACTAGAGATGAGACATTAATGAGAAATGCTTTCTCTTCTCCCGAAGCTTGTCTTACCCATAAAGATGCCTTAGAAAAATAAAATGAAATCATAATCAATTTCCTTAATTCTCTTTCCCCTAAAGATCCTATTGAACACATTTTGAGGGAAGAGGATGATTTAAACACATGTAGTGATGCTCTCCCTCCTAAAGATGAAGAATCAATGAACAATGTTATCCCTCTCCCAAAATTGGCAATAACAATAAGGACATATTTGTTCAACATATTTCTAATACTTTTTTCAATAACCTCACTATTTGGGATGAGCCATTAGAAGAGGGTGTTGATTATTCTCTACCCTATGGGAGAAAATATCTTAATAGCATCTCACCTTCCATGAATCTCAATCATTTTTCCTCTATAGGTAAGACATTGTTAACATCTCTTTCAATGGTCTCAAAGGTGAAACTTTAGAGAGTAATGTTGATCCTTCTCCGAGAGTCTATTACCCATGTAGATCCTTTGATGATAAAGGATCATATGACCTTTCCTACTAATACTCTTCCTTCTAAAAGATCAATGTCTACTTCTATTCTATCTCCTAAAATTGATCTTATCCATGATAATGTTTTAGTGCAAGAAGAGACTATCAACAATTCTTCCAAAAATCTTATTCATTCTTCTTCTAAAATTCAAAGGATGCCTTTGATATTCATAAACCATCTTCAATCAATTTGATACATGTGAATGAAACACCTAATAAACTCCTCTTCATAGTTTAAGGTTCTTGTCCTTCCCAAAGTTCTCAACGTAAGCCTATCTTAGTGGTTCAAGGTGGTTATGCGAATGATTCTTTTTGCACTCTTAAGAAACCTATTATTACTGTGCAAGGAGGTTATCCTACTAAGAGCCCTTATGAGTATGCTAAGAAAATCATTGGAGAGAGTTATCATATAGTTTCTCATACCTACAACACAAGAAACAATAGGCAACCTAATCCCCTTCCAGTTACCCCAACTTCACTTCCTCTCTCTTAACCTCATCTTCCACAAGAACCTCATATATCACAAACTCTTAGTAAGGAGTATGGTCTTATTGAACAACTTAAAGATACTCCTGCCAAGATTTCTATTTTGGATTTGGTTCAAACTTCACCTACTTATCATGGGATGTTACAAGATTCTTTGAAAAACTTGAACGTCCCACTTGCAGTGACACACAATAACATGGCTTCTTCGATTGGTCCTACAAACAAACCTAAAGATCAAATTGTATACACACAAGATGAGTTACCTTCTTGTTTAATCCAACATAAATATGATCCTCTTATGATTGTGGTTATTATCAATGATAGTTCTATAACACGAATCGTTGTGGACAATGGATCTAGCATTAATGTTTGTGGTGTAGAATTATTGGATAAGATTAATGTGGATCATTCTCTCATTGAAAATTGCTTCTCTTACTATTTGAGGCTTTGATAATGTTGCTAATATTCAATGCTTAGGTGTCATAACCTTTCATGTTAAGGTAGGTCCTTTTATTTTACCTACACCTATTCATGCCATGCTTGGTAATTTGACATATAACCTTCTATTAGGAAGACCATGGATTCATAGCATGCAAGTTGTCCCCTCAACTTTGCATAGGCAAGTCAAATTAATTTATAACAATAAGACATACACCTTATTAGCTGATACCAATCCTCAAGAACCAATAAAATTTGGATCTTCTTGTTCAGCTACTTCCCATTCTTCTCTGAATCCTCCTACTTCTTCAAAGACATCTATTTACTTTAATGATCATGTTCCTTCTAGTACTCCCGATTCTTCTACTAAATCAGAATCTCCTCCCAAGGATATCTTTTCTCTCGAAGGAGTACTCTCATATGATGATTGGAGATCTCTAGACTTTAACCCTACTTTTGTAGGAGAGTATAGAGTATCTCGAAAAGAATTTACGATTGAGAAGGAGAAATCTAAGGAGGAACCAAAAGAGAAACCCACTTTGTCTAAACAACTAAGTAACCACTTTGTGGCTGCTTCTAATTCAAATGAGTCTTCAAATCCTTCCTCTAATTCATAAAGCACTGAGACCTATGAGGCATCACCATCTCTTTCTGATTTGGCATCCCTTTATGGTCCTGGTTTTCACATTCTAGCTAAGAGTGTCTATAATGGAAATGGTTGTGGAGAAAATGAACAAGGCATTAAAGTTCCTTTAGAACATAACACACTTGAAGCTTCATTTGGACTTGGATATAATCCTTCTAATCCCACAAACGCATCTAAAAGACCATCTCTCAATGTGAATGCTATATTTAGTAATGATGACCACCTCACCTTGATTAAATCATCTTCTACTTTTTTCAACACTCATCCCCCTCATAAGGAAATCTTGGTGATGAACAAATCTCTTTAGGAATCTCCTCAAAATATTTATAATCCCCCTTATGAGACTTTATCTTCTACTCATTTTAAAGTCCCTTCTTCTAGGAATAAGGCTCTAATGAATTACATTTATCTCTCTCCCAAGATTTCTTGTGTGCAGGAAAAGTATGAATTAGTGGCCTATTCTTCTTCTATAAGCTTCTCTCTTTCTAAAGACTTTTTAAGATTCATCATCTTATACATGTTTTTAATCTTACTTATAGTAGAGCATTTAACATGTCATATTCGAATACCTCATTCAATCTATCATGTTTTTAAATAACATTAATGGCTATTATGTTGCTCATGATTACGTGATATTGGTAGCTCACTTATTGGGGGCTCATTGTCATTCATGATGGTACAATTTCATGTGAAATCATACTTTTTTGAAGCAACATAATAGCCTATTTCTATCTCATCTCTTCTCCCTATATATGGGGGGGGGCAAGAGTGATTTCAAACATCTCTCCTTCTTGAGATTAAAATTTCCCCTTTGTGAAGAAGTGTCTTCTACAATAATTTCTTATTGATGGTAGAGGTGTATTCATATTTGAATTCCTTCTCTCATATTGGAACAAGCATCCCTAATGGGGATCTTAAGTACATATCCTTAATTGGGACCTCCTCCTTGGTGATGGAAGTCTTTCATCATTCATCAATTTCTTTTCTTCATTGAGTAGTATCTTTTATATTAAACCCTTCTATTTTGTGCACATGCATATCTCTGATGAGGATCTCTTGCCTTCTTTTAGAAGAGTGTTGATATAAAAAGCCTCTCTTTGATGTCATTTCAATCCTCCATTCTTTTCCAATTTCCTTTATGGAGTTTCATTTTTGGATTATATCTGTTGCAATTGTTTCCATTTAACTCTTTCATCTTGTGTTAGAGAGCTCTCAAATCCTCACACTCTTTGTTGTGTTGGAATTGAGGTTTAGTTCTCTTTCTTACCAAATTATTCTCCATTAGTTTTTGATCTTGTATCAAATCTTCTTGTGAGCATTTTTCATCAATCTTCTTTCACAATTCGATGTGGTAAACATGATACCCTATTTCAACTCACTAAAATTAGCAAGCCAAAACAGGGGGGGTATATAACTACCCTCGAATTTTCATCACCTTTCTTAGTAAGCATTTAGGTGATTTTTTGATTTTATCTAACATGTGATTTTGTAGGGTGCGGTTCCTAACTATGTATTGTAGATACTGTTGGGGGTTTTGTCCGACAACTTGTGGATATATCATTTTTTATGAATGTTTACTTTTTTTTACTTTAGATTGCATATGCACATAATTTCATATGACCGCTAAAGGGGGATAAATTTAGTGTTGTAAATTGTACACCCTTGCTAGGGTGGTACAATTTCACTCTTGTCTTAGCACCCACCTTAGTGTGTTTGCATCTTGTATTGTAATTTACCTTTAAGCATTTAATTAATTAATTTAATTAAATCTAAAGTCATATTTCATCACTCCTCACATCATAAAATTGGTCCCTTTACCCTAAGTGTGCCCCTTTTCATTTTATTCCTCCAACAAATCGTTTAATCATAAACCCTAATTATGTCCTATTTTGATCTTTAAGGCCCGATTTCGCATATCAAAACATCTTGCAATCATAAGTAACTTTGGGATTCTCTCTACTATCATCATATCTAACGACCCCAAAAATTTGGTGAAAAGTTGGTCGAACCATGTGTGCAAAGTGCACATGGTCCTCAACTTTTTTCCCGAAATTTCGGGAGCATAATTCTATGAGATTATAATGCTTAACCTCAAAATATTGGCGAGAAATTTGAATTCCTAGATTGGCCTAAAGATGAAATTAAGATCTAGGGTTTCATACATAAGAGTTCTCTTTCATCATTTGAAGGCATGTATCAGATCTAAGAATCTAAGAGTGGGTTTTTGGAGCACAAGGAGCCTTCTATGTAGTGAAAGAGAAGCCTATGTGGAGTCTTCAACAATATTCAACAACATTCAACAATGCTTAACAATATTTCATCAAGCATTCATCATCAATTAGGATCCTTGAAGACATTGAAGAATAATAGGAGACCACCGACAATGATTGGCTTGTACCCCTCCCTTAGGGGTTGGGTATGGTTTCGTGTTATTTTCATGTCTTTGCATGAGATTAATTACATCAATTTACATATTTACATTCATTCATTAAATCACTTTCAATCATTGATTTGGAGCATTTACTTTGTCAATTATAATCAATTAGGGTTTACTCTTTAGGGTTGCTCTAGATTGTTTGCTTTCATTTTAGGGTCTTGCACACACTATTTTACTATAAAAATTGGCCATTTGTGGAGGTGGAAATCACCAACACATGATTTTGATTGAGGCAAAACTCTATATAGCCACTGCAAACCCTCTCTTTTCAGTTGCAAGTGCAGAAACAGGTACCTGAAAGGAGTTTCAGAAAGTCTCAGAATTGCTCAAAATTGTCAAGGACAAGGGCGTGGCACCCTGGTCCTACATAGGAAAGTGGCATGGCACCATGGTCCCCCTCAAAATCAATGATTTTTGACAAGGTATAGGCTAAGGGTCTTAGAATTGCATCCCCTCAGTTGCAGCTATCTGTTAGGTTCTCAAGGACAGTGGCATGGCACCCTAGTTCTGGTCAGTTTGGCTGAGTTTTCAGCATCAGGTACACATCCAAATTCCTCCCCCTTCTCTGGTCTCAGTATCTCAGTTTCAGATCTACAAGTTTGTTCAATTTCAGCTCATACATGCTTCATTGTTCATCTCCTACTCTAGTTGATAAATCAAACCCTATTTTTATCATCACATACAACAAGAGGAACAGAAACTCTAAGAGATAATCCTTGGCTCTCTCTTCTCACAAGAAGTAGCCAAACTGAGCTATATCCCTAGGCTCTTTCATATTCCCAATGGGTTGGCAAAAGTGGGATTAGATCCTAGTCACCCGGTCTCACTTTTTCCCTTCCACAATATATGCACACACACACACACACACACACACACACACACACACACACACACACATATATATATATATATGTACATATTATATATATAATATGTACATATATATATATATATATAGACACACACACACACACACACATATATATATACATATGTATATACATATATGTACGTATATATATACACATATATATGTGCATATATGTATATATATACCCATATGTATATATGTGTATATATATAAATACATATATTATGCTTGACAATTTCATTTTAAAAGTATATATATTTATACAATTTTTTTATTTTCTTACATAAAATTTTAAATATAAAATTGAAGAAAGAAAATTAGAAACAATGTTAACTTAAATTATCAATAAATACCAAGGTATTATAGTTCAATTGGTTGATCACAATTTTTAATGATGATGGTATGTGATATAAGGCCAACCAAGGTTCAAATTCTCAAGGCACATTAGAGCCTTGTATGTATATATACATATACATATATGTATATGTATATGTATTTATATAAACATATGTATATATATACATACATATACATATGTATATATACATATATACACACATATATGCATAAATATATATATATATATACACATATATATGTGTGTATATATATACCCATATGTATATATGTGTATATATATACATACATATATTATGCTTGACAATTTCATTTTAAAAACTGTATATATATTTATACAATTTTTTTATTTTCTTACATAAAATTTTAAAATATAAAAATGAAGAAAGAAAATTAGAAACAATGTTAACTTAAATTATCAATAAATACCAAGGTATTATAGTTCAATTGGTTGATCACAAGTTTTAATGATGATGGTATGTGAGATAAGGCCGACCAAGGTTCAAATTCTCAAGGCACATTAGAGCCTTGCACTCAACAAGACTTAATTCCTCATAAGCTCATTAAGAACCTGTCAACTTTACCAGCAGACCACAATAAATGATTATTCAATTTTTTATAATAACATAAAACATATTTTTAGTGGAGTGGGGTGTTGGGCCTACCATCTTACGCATTATCTTTGGTGTTGTGGAAGATAATGCCTTGTAGAAGCGCCAATGTTTGATTCCTTATTGGTGACTAACTTGTCAGATTGTCAACCACAACGTGAGCTTTTGGAACAGGCTAATCTCCACATAAAATGGCACTTGAAAAAAATTTAAATTTTTTTCCAGATGTGCAAAACAAGATGATTTTTTGTGCAATTTTTTCATTTTTATAGCAATGAGAATGAAGATCATGAAGATTTCATGCTGAAAATTTTGTCGAAATCCGTTGTGTTTTGCACATTTTGAAAATCGTACGAAATGCCATTTTATGTAGAGATTAGACGCTTCGTGAGCTTTTAGCTTCAAACTGTTTGTCCTTTATCATATGTCATTTTTAAGAGTCCTTTATTGATGACTAATTTCTCATATTGTCAGTTAGAGTACTAGTTTCTTCAACACTCTTTTATTGTAAAAGAAAGTTAGTTTTCCCTGTACCTGCAAATCTGTATTTCCTACAAATTCCATATACCACAAGATAAACCACACATACCAACTCTTTAATGTGCACATTCACATACATAACTAATATATCAAGCTCAACTTTAACTTCATCTTAACATTCACAACATAAGTCCAATTCCATCAATTTCCACATGCAAATATAATCAAATTACCATTAATTTATTCTTGACAATTTAATTTAAAATATATATATATATATATTTATTGAAATTTTTAATTTTCTTGTATAAAATTTCAAAATATAAAAATGAAGAAAGAAAATTAGAGACAATGTTAACTTAAAATATTAATAAATGTCAAAGGGTTATAGTTCAATTGATCAAGGACAAGTTTTAATGATGATGGCATGTGATATAAAACTGACCAATGTTCAAATTCTTGAAGGAACATTGGAGCCTTGCACTCAACAAGACTGATTCCTTATAATATCATTAAGAACCTTTCAAATTTACCAACAAACCCATTGACGATAAATGTTTATTCAAATTTTTGTAACAAAATAAAACATATTTTCAGTGGTGGGGTGCTGGCCTACCATCTTCTGCATTATCTTCGATGTTGTGGAAGATAATGCCTTGTAGAAGCCAATGTTTGATTCCTTATTGGTGACTAACTTGTAAGATTGTCAACAACAACATGAGGTTTCATATGTCATTTTTAAGAGTCCTTTATTTCTCCCGTCTCTTCAACACTCATTTATTGTAAAAGAAAGATTCTCATGTCATTTTTAAGAGTCCTTTATCAATGACTAATTTCTCACCTGCCTCTTCAACACTCATTTATTGTAAAAGAAAGATTGCCCTGTACCTACAAATCCTACAAATTTCATATACCACGAGATAAACCACATCAACCGACTCTTTAATGTGCACATTCACATCTATAACTAATATGTCGAGCTCAGCTTTAACTTCATCTTAACATTCACAACATAAGTCCAATTTGATCAATTTCCCACATGCAACAATTTTACACGACATCTACAAGAATCTTCCCAGATTTCATAAAAGTCCACACCTACCAACTCTTTAATGTGCATATTCACATCTATAACTAATATGTCAAACTCAGCTTTAACTTCATGAGTCCAATTCCATCAATTTCCACATGCAACAAATTTACACGGCATCTACAAGAGTCTTCCCAGATTTCGTAAAAGACTAAGAGATTAGAAAGTGAAATTGATTTGATGGTAGTCAATTACAATACTTGGAAAGTGAAATTGATTACATGGTAGTCAATTACAATACTCTCATTAGCTCAGATGACAAGGCAACAAAAGCGACCATATTTGGGACTCATCTATAAATTTTCTAAGAGAACTCCTCAGTTACAAAACTATAGGAGTTGACCCCAATTTTAAGTTCAGATTTATAGCAGGAGCTAGATCGATTAGTGGACATGGAGAATCTTTTCATTGTGATTTCTTGCCTTCTAATTCTTACAAATCATCAGCGGCTATACTGTTCAGCAGGCACGCAGAATTTGGGTTCGTAAATTCCTTCAATCTTTTGTTTCAAACCAATATTTTGAGTCTAAATGTTAACTATAATGACTCTTCCATCCCTCTGACACATTATGCTTGGTGTTTGCAGAATACCCATTTCCTTTTATGACATTTGACGCTGAAAAGGTGGCTTCAAGGACATATGATTACATTGTGGTTGGAGGAGGCACAGCAGGGTGTCCTCTGGCTGCAACTCTGTCACAGCACTATTCTGTTCTGTTACTGGAAAGGGGAGATTCTCCCTATGGAAATCCCGACGTTGAAGACATTAAAGGCTCTTTCAAGGTTTTTGGGGATCCCAGCGAATTCCCTTACGTCGTGGAGGGATTTGTCTCAGAAGAGGGAGTGCAGTTGGCAAGGGGAAGAGTTCTGGGAGGTGGATCAGCCATCAGCCATGGTTTCCACAGCAGAGCAAGCCTTGAATATATTCGGAAGATGGATTGGGATGAAAAGCTTGTAAATGAGTCGTATGAATGGGTAGAGAGGGTGAATGCCTTCAAACCAGACAAGCTTTTTCATTGGAATTCTGCTGTGAAGGATGCACTTTTGGAAGCTGGAGTGCTTCCTTACAATGGGTATACTTTGGATCATTTGGAGGGCACCAAGATTAGTGCTTCATCTATTGACAACAATGGAAGGAGACACACAGCTGCAGATCTTCTCAAATATGCAAATCCAGATAACATCGTAGTTCTTCTCAATGCTACAGCCAGTAGATTACTCTTCAATTCCTCATCAGGTACGTGGGCATTTACATTTTGATGTTGTACTTAGTTTCAAATAAAGGCTTAAATGGCCTATATGCTGTGCTTAATATACTGGCTAGTTATTTGGTGACTTTGTATTTCAAGTAATAATGAATATATTATCTAGAAGCATACCGATTCTATATGATGGAAAATTTTCTAATAGTTTTACATTTTTATTTTTTTTCATTGGATTGATAGGTTTAGATAAGATTTTAATATAATAATTTTCTTTATTTACATGTGATATTTTAGTTTATGATATAATTTTTATTTTTAATTTTTTAAAATTAGTTATTCAATTATGTGATGTAGGAAAAGTGAAGGTTATTGGTGTCGATTTTATGAGCAGTGTTGATGGTCTCTCTTATCAAGTATTGATCAATCAATTCTTACATTGTAGTGAGGTGATTTTGTCAGCAGGAAGTATAGGTAGTCCCCAACTTCTTCTCTTAAGTGGAATTGGTCCATCAGATCAACTTAAAGATTTAAATCTTTCTATACTTCTAGATTTGAAATTTGTAGGAAAAGGTATTCAAGATCCACCACGTGCAACATTTACCATTGAATCCCCTACACCACTTGAATTCGCTCAAGTACAAGTTGTTGGTATAGTAGATGATTCACAAGTATACATTGAGTCTGTTAGCTATTTCTTACAAGAAAATGCCACAACCTATGAATATCTAGGAATTACTGCTATGAAGGTGGCTTTTCCCTTATCAAGGGGTGAGTTACAACTTAGAACTACAAACCCTCAAGATAGTCCCTTTGTAAGGTATAACTATTATTCTCATCCCTGTGATCTACAAGAATGTATATCTGGTGTGAAGGTAATGTCAAATATTAGCAAAACAACTTCTATTCAGAAATTTGCATTTAAAGGTAGTGGAAACTCTAGTGTCCTTCAATTCATTGGGTTGGGATTACCTCAAAATCAATCCGACAATAAAGCCTTTGCCAAGTTTTGTAGAGATACACTAGCAACATTTTGGCACTATCATGGAGGATGTCAAATTGATTTTGTGATAGACAAAAGGCATCGTGTAAAAGGTGTTGATAATCTACGGGTCGTGGACAATTCAATTTTCAAGCATAGTCCTGGGACAAATCCACAAGCCACTACCATGATGCTTGGAAGGTATATATTTTCCTTTGTAGGCTCTATTATTTTTTAATTATTAATATTTATCATATTAATGACATGCTTTTATGTATACATCATATGCAGGTATATAGGAGTTCATATTCTTCAAGAGCACATGAACAATTGAACTCACTCAGCCATTTATAAATCTCAATAAAAATAAAGTATTGGAAACTTTATGTATCTCATAAATAAATGATGATGAAACTAAATTGTAGTATTTGTAATTTTACATATATTGTAATCCTTAGTGGATCCTCTTCAATATAAGTAAATTTAAGTGAATGAAACATACATAAAAGTGGATTGAAATGAGTGAGGTGATTTGATTTTTTATTAAATGTTGTGTTATTTAATAAATACTAGATTGTTATCAAACCAAATTTATCATTTATATTGTTTAACTTTATTAAAAAAAAGATGAAGAAAGTTTAATGGACCAATGGTCATAGCCATGTCATGCTACAAAATTTTGGATGAAGTTATAAGATTATCCCCAATCTATTTAACTAAGAATAAAAACCTATCTAAACTGTAATGTTCTTTTCCCCTGTGATTTATTAAGTATTTGCAGCGAATTAAATAAATCAAATATTAAGTTAAACCTAATTTAATTAACCAAAAGTAATTATTCAAAGGAATGATAAACTAATCACTCATAACATTTATATTATTTTATATTGAATTAACCTTCAAAAACATTTATAGAACAATTATATTAAAGATGAATGTATATCAATAATCAATAATAAAACATTGAGATAATAATTTGTAGCAATGAAACATTAGGGCAATGATTGTAAATAAAATTGATTAATACATATCTGTAAATCGTGGAGAGGTTGTTTTCCCGCACATAGAGGATTAGTTATAGGCCTAGGGTTTTCCAAGCAAGGAAGCACTCCAGGAGGACATGGTTCTTACACAGAACCCCACATGTCTTCACAACATGAAATAAACACAGCCCTGGCCAAGACACTCTCGGGTGTACGTTGTACCCCGAGTTGGACACACACTGTATGCCCCTTCTCCAATGCTCAATGCCCAACCACCAGACCTTAACTATCCTCTCGCTTTTGCTTCTTTCAATCTCTTTTGCTTCTATTATTTTCTCCCTCTCTCTCTGTGTACCCTTCTTTATTAATTCATGGGTTTATATAATGTCACAGGGTGGTTACCAAAAATCACACCCTTTCATAACTATAATAATGTTCATAATTACATTTATCTAATTATATTTATTGCAATTTATTTCCACGGGAAAAAGTCCCGTAACATGTATGACTCTTGGTTGCAGGAAATTTCAGGTACAATGCCGCATGAGTGCGAGGTTCATCTTCACCTGGATGTGCAGGTTTGAGTGTACCTCTTAAATCCTTAGAGTTGGATTAGGTGGTCGTAAGACCCTAGTTGACCTTAGTTGTGCTCAAGTGAGCATCGCCAGTCGTCGTCGGTTATCCCTTTTTGTTTGGGTTTGCGAGTCGTCCGTTTGGTTGACCTTCTCGTTTTGCGTGCTTGGTGTGCATGGTTAAATTGATTAATCAGTCCTTAGTAATTATTTTGATTATATATGTGTTTGTGCATTAGAGGTTAATGGACTAAATTAATCGGGATTTCGTTATGCGATTTTCGTTGATATGAATTGCTTATTTTAAATTGGGAGTAAATTCGACTAAATGACTGATTTTGAATATTAAATGCATTTTGAATATGCTATTGAAAAGAAAGTTTTGTATTTTATCGCAATAGATTGATTGTATTCTGTTGGCTTTTGAAATTAGAAAGATTAAATTTCAGTTGAATGAGAAATCGATTTTGGAATTGAAAAGCAAGTCAATTTGTTGTGATAGTTAGAAAAGGATTAATTTTGAGAATTATTGTTAAATAAAAATTTTAATTCCAAAAATAGAACTTTTGGTCAACTCTTCCATATAACCCAAAATTTGGGGAAAATTGGAGGAGGGGACATTTTGGAGAATTTCGGGTTGGAAAATATTTTGGAGATGAAATTTGGGGGTTTTGGATGGAGAAGGAGGGTTTTGGTAGCTGGATATTGGGGTTCTTCAGCAGATGATGCCAGGAACGCGAGATCAGGTAGGATCTAATTCTCAATTTTAGTTATTGTATAAAATGGAAATGGGGGTTTGAAGGTTTTCATGCTATCTTAGTTCCAGATTCTCCATTGAATGCCATGCTTATGAACTGATTTAGTAAATTAATTAGCTTGGCTGGGAATGTATTTGAGGTGTTGTTAATTCCTCTATTCTTTTTGGGCGTTTGAAAACCTTGGGTGTTTGTAAAGGATGAAAAACCATCAAGAAAATATGTTATCAAACGCAGTTCGTTTAATTCGAATTTATATTGAATCGAAATTTATTATCAATTTTGTGGTGGACATTTGTTGTAGTTCGGACTGTGTGTCGTTTTTTGTTTTAAAAAAAAATATATATTTGTTTTACCCCCCTGTGCGTTGTTTCTTTTATAATGAAAACGAGTTGGGCGAAATTTTAATAAAAACCGAACCCTTGGTTTGGGGTTGGAGGGCGGGGAGCGGAGCTGCACCCGCTCCTCCTCCCCTCCCCCGCTCGTCCCCCTTCTCCCGCTCAGCAAACACAGCAACCGTGGCCCACGATGGTGGCTGCAGGGACCGCGGTGGCCGCAGGGCGCCGCGGGACCTGCGGGCACCACCGTGGCGGCGCCCGCGAGCTTCCTCCGCCTGCGGCTAGGGTTGGGCGCCCAACCATCCCAGTTGGGAGGTGGGCCCCGCCCTCGCTTCCTTTTTTTAAATGCATTTTTTTTTTTAAAACATAGTTTTTAAAATGGTTTTTTTTAATGTATTTTTTTTATCATTCAAAAAAAAAAAAAATGCATATGATATTAATATCATTTTAATGTAAGTTATTTTAATGTTAAGTTTTATTTAGTTTCTTAATTATGATAAGGTGGCATCAATCTTGATAAATGTTAATTGGATATTGATTAATTTTATAATGGAGTTTATAGGTGAAGTAATTGTTCAATCTCATTTCATGACTTATGCTCTCTTTCTGATTAAGTTCTAAAACTGTTAATTTCGCAACTGAATATCATTGATTATATTCTGATTGATCTTGGATTAATAAATTTAGATTTTACCTTCTAGCTGATTAGAGCATTTGGCTAATTGAGGTAGTATTGTGTAAAAACAAAATAGAATATTATGCTATTGGAAAATCGTTGAAATACGATGTAATTACTAATTGATGATGTTAAATATTATCTTAGAACATATCATTTGAGTAATCGAGAAGTAAGTGAGATAATTTACCATTGATCATTAGAAACTGAAACGATATGCTTTTGGAAATGATTATCTTCATTAGATCCTCTTTTTATAATTATATTTCCGTGATCCATATTATGCATCTGGGTTTGAAAATATGAAACTGTAGAGGTTGGTTTTGAACCAGTATGTCTATGACGTTTTGATTGGAGATTAAATATCTTATTTATTTGATTAATGGCTGTCTGAATTTTATTAATATGAATTGGTTTAAAAACTCATTACGGCTTTATATGTCTGTTCGATGCTTTGAACCTTAAGGAGTTAGAAAACCAAGAGCAACCTATTCCTAGGTGAGGTAGATAACTATAATTTGAATTGGATCTTGTAGAAAACTTGATCGACTTTAAATGCTTAGATCAATTCGGAAAGATTGTACCTGTTGAATATTGTCTTTTCTGTTTATTGCCTATGCGAATTTAATTTCTGTATTTGCTTTTGATTATGAAATGGCAAGAGTGCTTTGTTTGATAGGTCCCTGTCGTATGGCGTGATTTGGTGTACCTGTTTCAGTCCTCAATTCTGAGTTGACTGTTGTATTGTGGTAGTGTCGTTTTGATCATATCCTCTTTGTGTGAGTCGAATGTTGATTTGTGGTTGACCGTTGTTGGTCAGGTCTCTAGTCAGAGTACCGTTAGTAAGTGATCATCTTTGAGTCGTGTATGACCAGATAGTTGTCTCTCCCTTCTTGAACTCCGTTCGTCTGACCATGTATATTCCTTGGTTGTTTGAGTCCGTCTGAGTTTGACCTAGTGTCGTATGGGAAAGTGGCTTTCGATTGGGGGCCGCGCCCAAAGTGGCTGCTGGGTAACCCGTCGAAAGTGAGTCTAATAAGTGATAACCTAAGTAGATTAGAATGTAATTTCTAAGTAAGTTAAATGTGCCTCACACATGGGACGTGTGCTATCATAGATTCGACATGCTATGAGAAGGCCTGATATGGCAAACCACCATCCTTGTCTTCATGAGAGGATGTGTGGGTCCACATGAGGCTGGGATGGGTTGGAAGCTCGGATTAGGTTGCCAGGGTGACCCAGTGTATGGGACCGGGACCTATGAAGGCTTGCCATGGTAACCATACGAGGTTGTGTGATGACACTTGTCCCTACGTTCGCTAGTGTGTTGTCGTTTTGTCCTGTTAGAGTACCTTTGTGGGTTGTCCTTTGTCTCTGCCCTTGTGAGTTTTGGTTTCATGTTAGACCTTGGGTGGTGATGGCTCAGTTTTATGGATGCTCTTTTGGACCTTTGTTTTAGCTTTGATTATGTTCAGCTGGATCCTGTTCTTCTCAGGGATCGTTTATGTATCAATTGACCGATGCGGTCGTTTGTATATTGTTTATGTTTCACCTTAATGGCTAGATTGTAATGGTGTAACCTCTTGTATTCTTAACTTTATTAATTATCAGAGGGGTCTTGCAGTTGAGCAGACCCGGAGATGTAGCCCTTTAGGGGTGAACTCCGAGATCATTATGGTGTTATGTGATGTATTCTCTTATGTTTCCTTTATTCAGCTTTATCATGTATGATTAGCTTATGTTAGAATGGTTAAGTGGATAAATGGAATTAACTTTAAATGCTTATATTCAGTCCCTTCTTGAATGCCATGTTGATCGAATGCGTAAGTGGTTTAGATGAGAATTATCGTTGATGCATGTATGTAATCGTCTTTTAAAATGCAATAAGATGGAATATGAAAGAATGTAACTTAGAGTAATGGATATATTCAGTTGTTGTAAGGAAATTAAGTATGCTTGAAAAGATCTCTTATGTTTATGATGAAATCCTAGTGTGTTAAGATATTAGATGTATGGCTTGTAATTTTAAATGAAAAGCTTGAATGAAGATTATGAATAGATCTCAATGGATGAGTCATTGCTTGTGATTTATATTTCCGTCCTTTGAAATAAATTATCCTGATTAAGAATTATCTCGTGATTAAGATAATCAGCTTATTGGATTAATTGTGTGAGTTAAGTGAATTGTGTAATTTAAGTAATCTCATTGGGAAACTCTTTAGGTGTTAGTTGATGTCTTCCGCTATGTAATCCGAATCTTTGATATCTTGTTGTATCTTAATGTGGTGTATCTTTAAAAAAAAAAAATTATTGCACTCTATTCTTGTGTTTTGGCTTAATCCCTTCGGGGTTTCCTGGCGGGGCATTACATTTGGTATCAGAGCCCATGTTGCAAACATTGGGATCTCTGGTGTCGCGTGTGCCCTCTATTTGTGTGAGGTGTATCGACCTTATGTGTATGCTTGTCCTCCTTTTGCATGTGAGTGATTGAGCAGACCTTAGCTTGTGTGTATCGTGTGTGTGTTCACACCTTGTTTTCGCCTTCTTGATGTTGGTGTTTGAGTGTTTATATGTGCATTGTGCGCTTATTGATGTCTTGGTCTACGATTACTCTTATTTTGAAAGAGAGTCGTATGTACCTTCCCTTATTGAGTGTTGTACTCTTTAGACTAATCCATTTGGGTTGGTCTGTGCTTGTCTTGAATCCGAGAGTGCGAATTATGTTTGTTTAAGATTATGATCTAGCTTGATGTTGTCCACTTGAAGGACTAGTATGGCAGATATTGTATGCTTATTTTGCAGAAAATTAAATGATTATCACCATTCCTCTCTCTCTTTCTTTATGGAAATTAAAATGATTAGGATATGAGTAATTATCTTTGATTCGAGTTTTCTTGTTTGCAAGAGAGAAAAGGGTGTGACTTCTTGAACCCTTGTGTGAGCATTATGACGCTTATGTTTTTAGATTATTAAAAGGGCTATGGGTTTTAAAATTTATTGGCTATTGGGAGAAAACTGTATGTGTACGTTTAAAGAATTCTCCAGGTGTATCTTGTAGGAGTAGCATGATTAAATTCTACCTTAGTAAGGTGCGTTTCTATGCGAATAGTTGAATTATGTGAAACTGCTTGTTTGTAGAAGTATTTAAAAAGAGCATGTTATTGTAGCTTCGAGAGAATATTAATGTGTTTTCCGAAAGATTGTCTTATGTGTTTCATTAAACCAGTTTGATTGAAGATTTATTTTAGCAAATGCTCCATTGAACTCACTTTTGGGTATATGTAATTACCTTAATGTGGTTAGAAAGTGCAAATGAAAAGCTTGTTTGATGTGCATGCATTAATATGTTTTATTTGGGTAATAGCTCTTTGCTTATCTTTGATCGTAATGTGATCTTCTCTAATAGGTTGCAAATTATGACATGTGTCTATATTGTATTATTATATGTGAGTGTTCTTAAGAAGTCTTGCATTACCGAAAAGATTGCCTCTCTTGATCTCTGCTTTGTTTGGAAAACTAGAACCTCCTGTTGCAACCATAATTATTGGAAATGTTTTTGTTAGGCTGATTGTCATCCTTCTAACGGTAGTGAAATGAAAACCGCGTAATTAAATGATAGGCTTATAGTGAGAAATTTTATAATGTAGTGTGATCTTGATTGATCTTGTGTCCTTGTAGGAAACAGTTTGATTATCAAACTCTCTTTCCCCTTCTCTTTGCCTAATCATAAGAATTTTAGAAATGGTATTAAGAATGCATTGATTTAAATAGAATGTTTATAAAACATGTGAAAATTGTGTGTTTTCTTTTTGGCTTCATAGTGATAGATGAAAGTCTTAAGCTTTAGAAATGAATTTGAATAGTTAGTAATGTGAGTTCGGATGCTTAGTGAAATTTAAGAAAGATATAGGAATGATGTTATTTCCTTATGTAATTGTGAATTGTTAATAATTTCAGTACTTGAATCTAGAGTAAACGTGATTCAGTTATTTATATAGAAAGCATAATTGAGATCTTCCTTGTATAGATGTTAGCGTACTGAAAAGTACTCCCCGTAAATGTGACTAAACCAGTGCTGGTGTATCTGTGTGTATTGTAAGAAACCAGTGCTTGTTTTATGTGCCCATGGATTGGTGAAGTAATCAACCATGGAGGATATGTTGCCTATGAGTATGGGAAACCATACTGTTTATGTGATGTTGCTTATTTGTTTCCCTGCTGAGTACCAAACCTCGGGTTGTGGGTAACTCAGTATGTTAAGGGGTAGTATTCGAAGTAACCATTCCTTGAATAGTATGGATTGGCATACGAGTAATGTCGGCGCGAAGTGACGTTAGCTTCTCTACTTCGAGGAATGATATAGTTGTACTACTAAACTGTATCAAGGTGTACTCAATACTTTCCCTTTGATGAATCTATTTATAGGTTTATGTGTGTGTCAGCCTATTCCTCTCCTTTATTTGAGCATTTGGATGGTGATTCTTGTGTATAGTGATGGTATATTTGGAGGATCCTTTGCCTTGTCTTCATGAAAGGTAGGTTTATTCATGTGTGCTGCCAGTTAGTATGTGTTGGTGGGCATGTGGGTGGACCCTAGTCATGTATACCTCTGACTTATGGCGAGTATCCTTCTAGATACGTCGCTATGCGGGATGTGACCTGCGCGTGCTTTTTCCGCGAGGTACACTACCATGCGGGATACGCCCATTATGTGTGTTCTCCACTTGGGGTATTGCCATGCCACGTGACGACGTGATGCGGGGTGATGTCGAGGTGCACACCACCATGCCATGTGGGTAGTGTGACTATGTCGCACCACATGATGAGCTACTGCAATAGCTAGTCAGTTGTTCCTTCCTTCCTCGTTGGTGGCTAGATGTTAGTCACACAGTGATGTTATGTGCAGTTGTGATATTCTTTATATTTCTTTGGGGATCAGCAGTTTATTTTACTTTGAATGTGAAGGTTTAGCCACAATCTTGTGATCTTTTGCACTTTTGACTTGGTGTTGAAATTCCGGATTATTTTTCTTGCCTTACTGTTGGAATTGAGGATTTATTATCTTTATTCATCTGTACTTTGGTGGCTAAACTGGTTTATCCTTATTGTTTCGGATGCTGGTCTTGTGTTGATATGTGAAATTCCTCTCCAAGGACGTATGATACGGAATTGGTAGAGTGTGTGCGAGGAAGTTGTTGTAGGGAACCTTGAGGATGGGGGTATGTGAGGCTGTGTTGCAGCTAGTATCCACTACCTACCTATGTGTGGTGACTATCTCTTGGAGGCTAACCACCTTGCTCAACAAGGGATATTCACGAAGGTCTTGTATGGAAGGTAGTACCGCTATGGTGTGCCTAGCACCATCAAGCCTTTGAGTGAGATATTGGATATTTATGATCATATTGTTGTTCTGAGATCAGGCATAGAGATGCTGATCGTGCATGTTACCTTTGACCGAGCATTGGACATGCTCACATGTGGCCTTTTCTGTTATGCATTCCAGTTATGTGGATGGTTATTGCTTGTATCATGGAGTAAATTGTGTTAACTTGTCACTATGTTATGGGACATAGTCTTTGGAAAGGTTTTCTTATGCCTGGCAAGTGTAAACAATTGAGTTATTTACGTTGCTCTTATTTCATGAAAGTTAATTTGGTTGTAGAAATTGATATTTAAGCTAGTTCTATTCAATAAAATTTTATGATAAAGATGGATTGGTAAAGGAAATTAATCATTATGGCATGTTTTCTTGTCATTTTTGGTCGATGATTACGATAATTGTTGTTTACCTCTTTGTAATGCTTTAATTTGGTGTAATGAAAGGAAGAAAATTCTTGTTTCTCTGCTATGATTGTGGATAATTCCTAGAATATTTTAAGGAATGTATGGATTTAGATGTATCTTGCCAATGGATAATGACGTTTGTAAAGGATTTTACAATAATATTTCATTTGATTATGGAAATATTTCTATGTGCAATTTGATATTTGTTGAATGAGTTTCAGGGCTGATGCGTACGACATGTTCTCCATCTAGCCTTACGACTTCCAGGAGTAAGTCGGAACCTAGGGGGGGAGAATGTAGTACCCCTACCCTAATCAATCTCTAATCTTGGTTTAATCTTGATTAGTTTATCTTAATATAATGTTAAAGTCAGATGTTTGATTTAACGCATAGCTATTGATGTGGTTTTCACACTAGTTGTATGCAAGTTATTCGGTGTTCCTATTTCGTGGTATTAATATTGAGCTAACGCTTTCATTAAGTTTCTATATGTATCCATGTATGACTCTTGGTTGCAGGAAATTTCAGGTACAATGCCGCATGAGTGCGAGGTTCGTCTTCACCTGGATGTGCAGGTTTGAGTGTACCTCTTAAATCCTTAGAGTTGGATAGGTGGTCATAAGACCCTAGTTGACCTTAGTTGTGCTCAAGTGAGCATCGCCAGTCGTCGTCGGTTATCCCTTTTTGTTTGGGTTTGCGAGTCGTCCATTTGGTTGACCTTCTCGTTTTGCGTGCTTGGTGTGCATGGTTAAATTGATTAATCAGTCCTTAGTAATTATTTTGATTATATATGTGTTTGTGCATTAGAGGTTAATGGACTAAATTAATCGGGATTTCGTTATGCGATTTTCGTTGATATGAATTGCTTATTTTAAATTGGGAGTAAATTCAACTAAATGACTGATTTTGAATATTAAATGCATTTTGAATATGCTATTGAAAAGAAAGTTTTGTATTTTATCGCAATAGATTGATTGTATTCTGTTGGCTTTTGAAATTAGAAAGATTAAATTTCAGTTGAATGAGAAATCGATTTTGGAATTGAAAAGCAAGTCAATTTGTTGTGATAGTTAGAAAAGGATTAGTTTTGAGAATTATTGTTAAATAAAAATTTTAATTCAAAAAATAGAATTTTTGGTCAACTCTTCCATATAACCCAAAATTTGGGGAAAATTGGAGGAGGGGACATTTTGGAGAATTTCTGGTTGGAAAATATTTTGGAGATGAAATTTGGGGGTTTTGGATGGAGAAGGAGGGTTTTGGTAGCTGGAGATTGGGGTTCTTCAGCAGATCTTGCCAGGAACGCGAGATCAGGTAGGATCTAATTCTCAATTTTAGTTATTGTATAAAATGGAAATGGGGGTTTGAAGGTTTTCATGCTATCTTAGTTCCAGATTCTCCATTGAATGCCATGCTTATGAACTGATTTAGTAAATTAATTAGCTTGGCTGGGAATGTATTTGAGGTGTTGTTAATTCCTCTATTCTTTTTGGGCGTTTGAAACCCTTGGGTGTTTGTAAAGGATGAAAAACCATCAAGAAAATATGTTATCAAACGCAGTTCATTTAATTCGAATTTATATTGAATCAAAATTTATTATCAATTTTGTGGTGGACATTTGTTGTAGTTCGGACAGTGTGTCGTTTTTTGTTTAAAAAAAAAAAATATATTTGTTTTACCCCCCTGTGCGTTGTTTCTTTTATAATGAAAACGAGCTGGGCGAAATTTTAATAAAAACTGAACCCTTGGTTTGGGGTTGGAGGGCGGGGAGCGGAGCTCCACCCGCTCCTCCTCCCCTCCCTCGCTCGTCCCCCTTCTCCCGCTCAGCAAACACAGCGGCCGCGGCCCACGATGGTGGCCGCAGGGACCGCGGTGGCCGCAAGGCGCCGCGGGACCTGCGGGCACCACCGTGGCGCCGCCTGCGAGCTTCCTCCGCCTGCGGCTAGGGTTGGGTGCCCAGCCATCCCAGTTGGGAGGTGGGCCCCACCCTCGCTTCCTTTTTTTAAATGCATTTTTTTTTTTAAAACATAGTTTTTAAAATGGCTTTTTTTAATGTATTTTTTTTATCATTCAAAAAAAAAAAAAAATGCATATGATATTAATATCATTTTAATGTAAGTTATTTTAATGTTAAGTTTTATTTAGTTTCTTAATTATGATAAGGTGGCATCAATCTTGATAAATGTTAATTGGATATTGATTAATTTTATAATGGAGTTTATAGGTGAATTAATTATTCAATCTCATTTCATGACTTATGCTCTCTTTCTGATTAAGTTCTAAAACTTTTAATTTCGCAACTGAATATCATTGATTATATTCTGATTGATCTTGGATTAATAAATTTAGATTTTACCTTCTAGCTGATTAGAGCATTTGGCTAATTGAGGTAGTATTGTGTAAAAACAAAATAGAATATTATGCTATTGGAAAATCGTTGAAATACGATGTAATTACTAATTGATGATGTTAAATATTATCTTAGAACATATCATTTGAGTAATCGAGAAGTAAGTGAGATAATTTACCATTGATCATTAGAAACTGAAACGATATGCTTTTGGAAATGATTATCTTCATTAGATCCTCTTTTTATAATTATATTTCCGTGATCCGTATTATGCATCTGGGTTTGAAAATATGAAACTGTAGAGGTTGGTTTTGAACCAGTATGTCTATGACGTTTTGATTGGAGATTAAATATCTTATTTATTTGATTAATGGCTGTCTGAATTTTATTAATATGAATTGGTTTAAAAACTCATTACGGCTTTATATGTCTGTTCGATGCTTTGAACCTTAAGGAGTTAGAAAACCAAGAGCAACCTATTCCTAGGTGAGGTAGATAACTGTAATTTGAATTGGATCTTGTAGAAAACTTGATCGACTTTAAATGCTTAGATCAATTCGGAAAGATTGTACCTGTTGAATATTGTCTTTTCTGTTTATTGCCTATGCGAATTTAATTTCTGTATCCGCTTTTGATTATGAAATGGCAAGAGTGCTTTGTTTGATAGGTCCCTGTCGTATGGCGTGATTTGGGGTACCTGTTTCAGTCCTCAATTCTGAGTTGACTGTTGTATTGTGGTAGTGTCGTTTTGATCATATCCTCTTTGTGTGAGTCGAATGTTGATTTGTGGTTGACCGTTGTTGGTCAGGTCTCTAGTCAGAGTACCGTTAGTAAGTGATCATCTTTGAGTCGTGTATGACCAGATAGTTGTCTCTCCCTTCTTGAACTCCATTCGTCTGACCATGTATATTCCTTGGTTGTTTGAGTCCGTCTGAGTTTGACCTAGTGTCGTATGGGAAAGTGGCTTTCGATTGGGGGCTGCGCCCAAAGTGGCTGCTGGGTAACCCGTCGAAAGTGAGTCTAATAAGTGATAACCTAAGTAGATTAGAATGTAATTTCTAAGTAAGTTAAATGTGCCTCACACATGGGACGTGTGCTATCATAGATTCGACATGCTGTGAGAAGGTCTGATATGGCAAACCACCATCCTTGTCTTCATGAGAGGATGTGTGGGTCCACATGAGGCTGGGATGGGCCGGAAGCTCGGATTAGGTTGCCAGGGTGACCCAGTGTATGGGACCGAGACCTATGAAGACTTGCCATGGTAACCATACCAGGTTGTGTGATGACACTTGTCCCTACGTTCGCTAGTGTGTTGTCGTTTTGTCCTGTTAGAGTACCTTTGTGGGTTGTCCTTTGTCTCTACCCTTGTGAGTTTTGGTTTCATGTTAGACCTTGGGTGGTGATGGCTCAATTTTATGGATGCTCTTCTGGACCTTTATTTTAGCTTTGATTATGTTCAGCTGGATCCTGTTCTTCTCAGGGATCGTTTATGTATCAATTGATCGATGCGGTCGTTTGTATATTGTTTATGTTTCGCCTTAATTGATGGATTGTAATGGTGTAACCTCTTGTATTCTTAACTTTATTAATTATCAGAGGGGTCTTGCAGTTGAGCAGACCCGGAGATGTAGCCCTTTAGGGGTGAACTCCGAGATCGTTATGGTGTTATGTGATGTATTCTCTTATGTTTCCTTTATTCAGCTTTATCATGTATGATTAGCTTATGTTAGAATGGTTAAGTGGATAAATGGAATTAACTTTAAATGCTTATATTCAGTCCCTTCTTGAATGCCATGTTGATCGAATGCGTAAGTGGTTTAGATGAGAATTATCGTTGATGCATGTATGTAATCGTCTTTTAAAATGCAATAAGATGGAATATGAAAGAATGTAACTTAGAGTAATGGATATATTCAGTTGTTGTAAGGAAATTAAGTATGCTTGAAAAGATCTCTTATGTTTATGATGAAATCCTAGTGTGTTAAGATATTAGATGTATGGCTTGTAATTTTAAATGAAAAGCTTGAATGAAGATTATGAATAGATCTCAATGGATGACTCATTGCTTGTGATTTATATTTCCGTCCTTTGAAAGAAATTATCCTGATTAAGAATTATCTCGTGATTAAGATAATCAGCTTATTGGATTCATTATGTGAGTTAAGTGAATTGTGTAATTTAAGTAATCTCGTTGGGAAACTCTTTAGGTGTTAGTTGATGTCTTCCGCTATGTAATCTGAATCTTTGATATCTTGTTGTATCTTAATGTGGTGTATCTTTAAAAAAAAAAATTATTGCACTCTATTCTTGTGTTTTGGCTTAATCCCTTCGGGGTTTCCTGGCGGGGCATTACAGATATCCTTGATTGTCGGCAAACTCAACTAAATGTAAGTAGTCCTCCCATGATTTGGGTTTATCCATGGTATACATGCGCAACATATCTTCTATGACTATATTAATTCATTCAGTTTGCCCATTAGATTTAGGGTGATATGCAGTACTGAAGCTTAATTTAGTGCCAAGTTCAGAAAAAAAGAGATTTCCAAAAAGATGATGTAAATCTAGGGTCTCGATCTGAAACAATATTCTTTGGAATACCATGCAATCTAACAATTTCTTTAACAAATATGTGGGAAATGTCAGAAGCAGAAGATTTTATTTTGATGGGTAGAAAATGTGCCATTTTGGTGAATCGATCTACTACTACAAAGATAGAATCATGACCTTTTTGGGTTCGAGGTAATCCAGTGATAAAATCCATACTAATTGATTCCCATTTCCACTTTGGAATAGACAAGGGTTGCAAGAGGCCAAGAGGTTTACATTGTTCCGCTTTTACCTTTTGACAAGTTAAGCATTGTTGCACATAAGTACAGATCTCACTCTTCATTTGAGGCCAAAAGTAGTTTTTCTTGATTGAAAGATAGGTTTTTGAAATCCAAGGTGTCCGACTATAGGTATATCATGAGAATCTTTAAATATTTGTGATTTAATGCCAAGGATATTAGGAATGCACAATCTTCCTTTGAAATAGAGGAGTCCATTTCTACTTAGTAAATATTGTTCTAATCGATCTTTCAAATGGATATTAGGGGACTGATTTTGGAGGCCTTCATAAATTGGTTGGAAATAGTCATCAATAGGTAATTTGGATTTGATATCATGTTCAAATTGGCTCCTTACCAACGTCAAAGCATTAACACATAATCTTTTTCGACTCAAGCCATCTGCCACTACATTCTCTTTTCCAGGAACATAATGGATAGTGAAATCATATTCAGTTAAGAGTTCCATCCACCTTCTTTGTCTCATGTTAAGTTGAGGTTGAGTAAATATGTGTTGAAGACTATGATGGTCTGTTTTCAAAATAAACTTGTTTCCCAATAAATAGTGTCGCCAAACCTTTAAGGCATGGACAATCCCTAATAACTCAAGATCATGAATAGGATAGTTTCTTTCTGCGGGTAATAATTTTCTTGATTCATAGCATACAACTTGGTTATCCTGCATTAGAACACCACCTATACCTATCTCGCATGCATCTATAATCACAAAAAAAGGTTTGCTAAAATTTGGGGTGCAAAGAATAGGTGCAGTTGTTAGCAATGTTTTTAATGTTTCAAAAGCCTTATCACATTCATCAATCCATTTATAATTTTGATCTTTCTTAGTTAGGTCGGTTAAAGGTGCAGCAATTTTTGAATAGTTTTTAACAAACCAATGATAAAACCCAGATAATCCTAAGAAACTTCTTACTTCGTAAGCATCCTTGGGGATAGGCCAATCTTGAATTGCTTTAATCTTAGTAGGGTCTGATGAAATACCTTTTTCTAAAACTATATGACCTAAATAAGATACCTCTGATTTAAAGAATTCACACTTGTTTAATTTGGCATATAATTTGTGTTTTCGTAAGGTCTCTAGTACCATCCTCAAATGTTGCTCATGTTCTTGCTCATTTTTTGAGTATATTAATATGTCATCCAAAAAGATGATAACAAATACATCTAGAAATGGTCAGAAGATATCATGCATCAAGGTCATAAAGGTTGCAGGTGCGTTAGTTAGACCAAAAGGCATTACCACAAATTCATAATGACCATATCGTGTTCGAAATGCCGTTTTGGAAATGTCAAATTCTTTAATACGAATTTGATGGTATCTTGACTGTAGATCTATTTTAGAAAAGCATTTGGCACCATGTAACTAGTCTAGGAGGTCATCAATTCGAGGCAAGGGGTACTTGTTCTTTATGGTTAATTTGTTAAGTTGTCTATAATCTATGCATAACCTCATGGTCCCGTCTTTCTTTTTAACGAATAATACTGGTGCACCCCATGGAGAGACACTTGGCCTTATCTTACCTTCCTTAAGTAGTTGTGTTAATTGGATTTTTAGTTCAGTTAATTTAGGGATTGACTGTCAATAGGGAGATTTGGAGATAGGTTCTGCCCCAGGAACTAGATCAATTGCATGTTCTACAGATCGTTTAGGAAGTAACCTATTTAATTCTTCGAGAAACACATCTTTAAATTCTTGCACCACAGGTTTAATATTAATATCTAATTTAAATTTATCACATGTTTTGAAAAGCATAGCACAAAATATTTTAAAATTTCTCCTCGCACTACACTTAACTTGTATTGCTGAAATGGTTTTAATGTGAAGAGGTCTTTTCTCCCCCTGTAAAATGTGACATGTCCCCATGTTAGAGTTTAGCATAACCTATTTGTTTTCACAACCTAGGAAAGCATTATTTTTCTCCAGCCAACTCATACCTAGAATAGCATCATATGTATCTAGATTTAATATGTGAAAATGATCATATGTTACAAGCTTGTCTAATTCAAATTTTAATTTTTCAATAATTGCACCTGTTTGTCTAACTATTTTACCATCTGCCATTTCGACATCTAAAGGTTCGATTGATTTAGATGCAATCCTTAGTTGTGCTACAACCCTAGGAGAAATAAAGCTATGACTACTTCCTGAATCAACAAGAAAAACAATGGGATGATTATTTATAGAACCTTTAATTTCAATTAAAGAAGGTTGGTAATGCACTGTACCTGTATCTACAGCTGCATAAATTTTCATGTTGGAAGGGGTGAAAACCTTATTATCTTGATTTTGGTGTTGTTGGGGGTTGCATGAATGGTCATTTTTATGGTGGTTCTTGCCACATTTCGCACAATAAGGGTGCATTCGAGGACAATTTCGCTGAAGATGATTTTCACCACAAGCCCAACATTGAATTCCTGATGATGTTTTATGGTCTTTGTTGAAATGGGACATATTGGTGGATCTACACTGAACAGTATTTTGGTTGGAATATTGTCTTCCTTGTTTGAAAGTTTCCTTATGTGATCCTTCCCTATTTCTTTTGCGATTTTCTCTTTTTTGTCTTGAAATTTGATGATAATTTTCAAATTTTTCTGCAATTTATGCAGCTTCATCTACTGATACTGGCTTGCTACACCATACTTGAGCTTGGTATTCATATCTTAAACCATTGATAAATCTAACAACATGATCATTTCCTTCTATGAATGGTACAAATATATTAAGTCTTTCAAAGTTTTGTTTATATTCACTTACAGTTTGTAGCCTTTGTTTCAATTCAAAAAATTCATTCTTCTTTTCTTGTAAAAAGTAATCGGAAAGATATTTCTGTTGAAATAATTTTTTTAATTGTGACCATTTTGTTCTATCAATTCGTAGCTTTAAACATCTAACTGTATCTTGCCACCAATTTAATGCACTACTTCTCAATTGGTAGGTGGTGATCTTTGTTCTAGCATAGGTACTTGTGTTTTGTAAGTCAAAATATCTTTCTAGGTTAGTCAACCATTGCTCTGCTTCCTCTCCTGTACCAATGTCGCCACTATATTCAGGTAGCTTGATTTTACGGGCAAAATTATCTAATTCTCCTTGTGTTTGTTTGCTAAATGTATTTTTTGAGGATTCTGATTCACAAGTGTCAAAGTTGTTTGATTTGGAAGTGTCACTCTCTTCGAATGATTCTCGTCATCGTTTACTTTTTGTTCTATGTTTTTCATTTCTGTTGTTTTGATGACGTGTTGATCGAGAACTTTTCTTGCTCTTTGAGATTGATATCTCTTGTTGTTTGCTTCGTTCTATAGATTCCTTGTTAAGTTGATTGACTTGAGCCGCTAGTTCGATGATTTCATTTAGTAGGACTTGATTGGTTCTCTCTAGGTCTTGGTAAGCTTTTCGGTCATTTTATGAAGCCATTGTGATGGGTCAATTCCCCCCCCCCCCCTCTTTTTTTTCCCCTAAGGTCTTTACCAAATTTTTTTGTCTTAAGGAGATTCTCTAGCTTAGAGTTGTTTCAATTATTTAAAGATGTATATGTTTTCAAATGTACTTCCTTTTCTTAACTAATTTATTTTCCTTCCAAGACAATTTAGATTTATTTTTATTAAGAGCAACAAATATCAAGTTGGGAATCCAATAAGGAACTAGTGAAAATAATTTTAGAACAAGGGATAGAAATGCGTCATCTGATTTAATGCCCTCAGAGAGTTGCAAAAGGCAAAGTTGATGCAGATCTCTCTCTCTCTGTGAAATCCAAGGTTTTTGTTAGATACTCATAGAAAATAAATAAAAATAAAACATAAATAAACTCAAACAAATGTCATTGGTTTAAAAAAAATAAAAAAATAATTTAACACATACAACAAGCTAAAATATAATTTTAATTCTAAAAGATTGACAGATTATGTGTAATCTAAGGTTTATCTCCCAAATCCTCCTATTCCTCCCTCTTTAAAAAAAAGCATACAAAGGGTTAACTAAAAGTTACTGTCTACTAAGAATGGTTACTTTTTCTCACATAATTTACCATATTTACCTTTAAAGATTTTAAAAAATTTGGCCTATTCTATTAGTAATTATTTCTTAATGAGAAGTAATCCACTCATAAAGTCATATTCAGTAATAAAAATGTGCTGGTAAATACTTTGGTAAATGATAACTAGGGAGTCTAATAATCTTGAATCAAAACCTAAAGTAAAAAGTAACTACTATTTTATTGTCTTGATGATTTTATTTTCCAATGTGTAAGATAGGGAAGATAAATGTTTAGCAACAGAGTCAAATAAAATTGAATGATCTCGTACATGCTCTCAAGATCGATTTGGCTCTGAGACCAAATGTAATGGTATTTTCCCTTGTGATTTATTAAGTATTTGTAGCGGATTAAATAAATCAAATATTAAGTTAAACCTAATTTAATTAACCAAAAGTAATTATTCAAAGGAATGATAAACTAATCACTCATGACATTTATATTATTTTATATCGAATTAACCTTCAAAAACATTTATAGAACAATTATATTAAAGATGAATGTATATCAATAATCAATAATAAAACATTGAGATAATAATTTGTAGCAATGAAACATTAGGGCAATTGATTAATACATATCTGTAAATCATGGAGAGGTTGTTTTCCCACACGTAGAGGATTAGTTATAGGCCTGGGGTTTTCTAGACAAGGAAGCACTCCAGGAGGACACGGTTCTTACATAGAACCCCACATGTCTTCATGACATGAAATAAACATAGCCCTGGCCAGGACACTCCCGAGTGTACGCTGTACCCTGAGTTGGACACACACTGTATGCCCCTTCTCCAATGCTCAATGCCCAACCACTAGACCTTAACTATCCTCTCGCTTTTGCTTCTTTCAATCTCTTTTGCTTCTATTATTTTCTCCCTCTCTCTCTATGTACCCTTCTTTATTAATTCACGGGTTTATATAATGTCACAAGGTGGTTACCAAAAATCACACCCTTTCATAACTATAATAAGGTTCATAATTACATTTATCTAATTATATTTATTGCAATTTATTTCCACGGGAAAAAGTCCCATAACATAAACACTTTGAAATGGAAGTAGAGCCATGTGTTGTACTGTTCTAAGTATAAAGGCGTTTACTTGGTCCAATATCCACAAAATTGGCATATAAACTTTGGATATTAAAATTTGATCATAAGAATCAAAACATGTCCTTACCAAAGATAAATAATGCTTAAATGTCAACTAAGAGGAAGGTGTTATTCTACAAGGGTCAAAAAAACACACTAGTCTATTTGTGGAGCGTACACACTAACTTATTGCTATTAACTAGCTTCCCAAAGAAAAATAAACATAGCCAAACATTTCCTCCATAACAAGCTTTTCTTCTTGAAAAAATAGTAATATGAGGTTTATGAATTTTAGATGATATCCCAAACAACATTTTGAACCCTCTCATTCCATGAGATAAGAATCATTTTTAAAGGAGAGGACAATGGGATTTAAAAGTATAAATGACCCTCTCATTCAATGAGATAAGATTCTTTTATTGAAGACCTAATGAAACAAGATTTTTCTAGTTAATTATTTTGAGAGATGTAACTCCATATTGGCATCACCATTCTTATCTTATCTGTGAAAGAGAAAATAAAAGTTTAAGACTTCTATTTTCTTCCTTATCCAATCAGAAATGACAACTTTCCTTTCATTGTAGACTAGTGTTTCTTATCATTGAAACTTGACAAAAAATAGCTTTAAACTTATTCCATTAATGTTTCTAAATTGAATCGTATTTTAAGTTTTTTAATTCCTCATTTTCAACAATAAACTAAATCCCATTAAAAAACTCAAGAATTTCTTAATTAATAAACTTAATAAACTTAAGTTTTCACATTAATGTGATAAGGTTATTAATTAATAAACTTTATTTTTTAATTTTATTTTATGAGATAAGTTTATTTATCCCATTTACATTTTCAATTCTTAAGTTTTTTATTTCTTAATGCTAGTTTTTAACATTAATGGGATAAGTTTATTAATAAGCTTAAGTTTTACAATTCTAATTTTTAGTAATTAATATTTTTTTTGTCATATCCTTGAAACTTGAAAAATTTATCTTTTCTTTTATCTTATTAATTTTTCTAAATTGAAGAGGATTAAATTAAGTATTTTAATTATTCATTTTTAGCAATAAAATCCATTAAAAAAATTAAGATTAGTAATAGGATAAATTTATTAATTAGATATTTTATTTATTTTAATGAATGTTAGATATTTTAAAATTTGATATTTGTCAAAATATATTACATATTTAAAATATATATATATATATATATATATATATATATATATATATATATATATATAGATATTCTAGTACTTGTATATGGTGAAAATGGATAGATGAAAACAACAATATTGAAAGACTAAATGAATTCAACCACAAAACCCTAGCCTAACAACAACAAAGATCCACCATAACATACGAAGATTACCTAAGACAATGTAAATCAACAAAATCACAAAGATTATACCATCACATGTCCACTAGCGTTTGGATCTCCATTCTTCCTATCTCCATTGATCTTGCTTGATATATTTGCTCTTAGATTTTATGTGTGCACAAGAGCTCAACAAAGAACGAAAATGTGGTTGCAAGTAGGCTTGATTGCATATGAAAGTTTGAATGTGTAATTGAGGGTTGATAATGAAAGAAGCATCTCCTTATATAGAAGACACTTTAGAAAATGGAGGGATAAGATTAAGAGGTGTAAAAGATAGATGGTTAGCTAGGATTAGAGGGTAGGTAGAAGAAATAAGAAAATAATGAGAGGGTAGGTAGTGTAGGAATTAAGAGATGAATGACATGTGTCATAGGTAGAAAAGGCTAATAAATGAATTAAATAAATAAAAATTTATTTAATTAATAGAGGAAATGACATCAATTAAATAAATAAATAATATTTATTTAATTTAGGAAAAGGATAATTTAAATAAATAAATGTATTTATTTAAATGAGGAAAAAGGTTAGAAGAAGATAAATGAATTAATTAAATAGATAAAGATTCATTTAATTAATTTTAGGCTAAAATTTAATTAAATAAATAAAAATATTTATTTAATTTAGACAGGACAATTTTAGGTGTGTACAGTATTGATACCATCTTTAACTCAAATAGTATGAGGGACTATTGTCGTAGCATATCTTTAACATGAACCATATCATTCAAATTAATACCAACCAAATTATCCCTATGCTTTTCACTATTTCACCCAAATATCAATCCTAAAGCATTGTATTAATCCTTGCCTGGTTCTAATTTTGGCCCAAACTTGATCATACATCTAATGGATAACAAACCTATACATTTTTAAAACTCTCAAATCTACCATTTTAATTCATAATTTTATTGTAGGGATAGTGCGAAATTTATTTTTATGTCAATGGGGTAAAAGTACAAACCCGTGTCACACTTTTACAAAGGAAAAGGTTAACACAACAATAAGTGTTCAATTTCGTCGCCATAAAAGTGACATTTATATTTTGAATTTGTAGATGATGTAAACTGATGAAATGTATAAAATTTGATGAAGTTTAAGTCTACTATTTTTTGAATTTTTTTGTCAATAATTGATGGTTTTTTTTTAGCTTTAAAGTCAATTTTTATTGTTGGGGTTTAGTTCCCATCAAAATAGAAAATATAAATCTCTCTCTTTTTTTTTTTTTTTTTTTCCTGATTTTGATACCCCTGATAGATGACATACATATACAGTGTACTAAAAAAATAAAAAAAATCGATGTATATTTTCTTTGTTATAGTATTTGGAAGTCGAATATACCAGAATTTGATAGTTTTTTTCTCCCACCATAATTTGTCTATTCAATTATGATAATCAAAAAACAAAAAAACACCCTTTTGGAGAAGACTGTCTCCTCTAGTAAACCATTTTTTTTTTCAATTTTTTTTGAGGTTATTCAATAGTTATTTAGTTTTTGAAACTAGCCTCTAATCGAACATTAGAATACCTAATTGTAGTATTTTTTATTTTATATATAACAAATATAATCAAAACAATATAAAAATTATATGAGTAGATTCTTGACTTCAATCTCTACAAAAGGGTTTTTTTTTTTTTAATAAATTGAATTTAACTATTGAATTTTGTTGCAAAAGTCAGAAGTTTCAGAAAATGACCAAATTTGGTGATGTGGCTGCCACTTAGGATTTCACTTAGACAATTCCAGTCGGAACCCTTTCGGCCAAAACCCTTTCGGCCAACATGCTCAGTCATTTGCATGACTAGTCGCTTGAAGTTCATATAAATAAAATATAATTTTTTATTTCAAAAAATCAATTTCAACTCAGTGCGAATTAATAAAAGTAATTTTTTAATAAAATCATTTTTTTTCAAAAAAAGTGGTATTTTGATATTTTTCAAAAAATATATGTCTAATTTACATACATTTTCATCATTTTAAGTTCATATGAACATATACAGATATAAAAAGAAATTTAAATACATATACATGTATTTTCAACATTTTAAACATATTTAAGCTCATAAAAAAAGATATAAAAAGATATTTAATCATAAAAAGAAATATAAGCATGCCTGACCCCTTAGGACCACATATGACGGGCAAGTGCAAGGTAATGAGTCACAAATTCATGGAAGTCTGTGCATTGGAAAACGTGCTCTTATAAACGAGGGCCCGTTTTCAAAAAACGGGGGCCCGTTTATGCTTCAGGCTCCTGAGTCGAAAGGTAACGAGGGTCCGAAGAAAAAATAAATGGGCCCCCATTTTGTTATAAAATGGGGGCCCGCTTTCAAACAAAACGGGGGCCTTTTTTAAAGAAACGGAGGCCCGTTTTTTAAAAATGGGCCCCCTTTTCTAAATCACATTTTTCCTTTTTTTTTCACAAGCTGCCCTTGTTTGAAAACGGGGGCCCGTTTTGTGGAAGTTGATTCCACAACCCACCACTTGGCTCAGGATTAGGCCCGGGGTAGGCCTGGGATGGCCACACCTGAGACATGGACCTACAAATTCAAATCTCCATAAATGAAAGCACAAATATGAACTTCTGAAATAGTTTACCTGCCTCTAATCAGAGAATTTTTATACGAAATTAAAACCCATTTCAGATTACTCTGTCTAGATTCTAAATATGTAAATTTATTTAAAAATTGATTATTTTAACTATTTTTCATTTAATTTATACTAAATCGGGTCCATAAATTTGAAATATTAACTAATTTTGTTAATTTAATAACTTTTTTATTTTAAAGAATTTTGGAAAAAAAATTATATGTCATCAATCTACACAAAATTCTTTTGTATTTAAAAAAATAAAAAATAAAAAAATGTTAAGTTTACATCAAATTATGTGGGTCGTACACGTCAAATTTTTAAAAAGATAATTATGACCATTAAAAAATTAATTAAAAAAAAAATATTAGAAAAAAAAATACAGAAAAATATGCTCATCAATCTTCAATGTGTTACAAACCATTTCCCAAAACGGTTTGAGAAAATAATTTTAATTGTGTCAAAAAGTGTGGGTCGTACACATGCATGGTATGGTCCTGAAACAGGCATTTTTTAAACATAGTTTTCAGAACTCCATTCAAAAAGTTATTTTTTATTATGTGGGTATTAAAATAAATTACATATTTGGAAAGTACACTTAGAGGGCTATCTTTTATATTACTGAATTTTTTCAAGATTCAATCTCTAAGTGTTTCAAAATTTAAGCTCAAATGAGACAAAATCTGAAAATCGGGGAAAACACTTCCACTTTTTGGCCAAAAAGTGGACTCATCTTCTTGCACTGACCCTGACCCCTTAAGACACTATTGGGTCCTATGGGGTCAAATTGGGTCTTAAGGGGTACATTATACACACTAGGATGCTATAATGGGTCATATGTGGTCCTAAGGAGTCATGCATGTGTTAGAACACATGCATGACCCCTTAGCACCACATATGACCCCTTATAGAATAAATGCAAGACCCCTTAGCACCACATATGACCCCTTATAGCATCCTACTATGTACATTATGCATACTATTGGGTCCTATGGGGTCAAATTGGGTCCTAAGGGGTACATTATACACACTAGGATGCTATAAGGGGTCATATATTCTCCTAAGGGGTCACACATGTTCTAACACATGCATGACCCCTTAGGATGACATATGACCCCTTAGGACACTATTGGTTCCTACAGGGTCAAATTGAGTCCTACGGGTGCATTATACACACTAGGATGCTATAAGGGTCGTATGTGGTCCTAAGAGGTCATGCATGTGTTAGAACACATGCGTGACCCCTTAGCACCACATATGACCCCTTAGGACACTATTGGGTCAAATTGGGTCCTAAGGGGTACATTATACACACTAGGATTCTATAAGGGGTCATATGTGGTGCTAAGGGGCCATGAACACATGCGTGACTCCTTGGGACCACATATGACCCCTTATAGCATCCTAGTGTGTACACTACATTCTATTGGGTCATAATGGATATGCTATATAAATTAGTATGTTATAAGGGGTCATATGTGGTCCTAAGGGGTCACACGTGTTAGAAATCATGCATGACCCCTTAGGACCCTATATGACCCCTTAGGACACTATTGGGTCCTATGGGGTCAAATTGGACCTTAAGGGGTACATTATACAAACTAGGATGCTATAAGGGGTCTTATGTGGTCCTAAGGGGTCACACATGTGTTAGAGCACATGAATTCAACCTCTTAGTACCACATATGACCCTTTATAGAATCCTTGTGTGTATGTTGTGCATGCTATTGGGTTATAAGGGGTATGTTATATAAACTAGGATTCCACAACGCGTCATATGTGCTCATAAGGGGTCACCCCTTAGGACCACATATTGCCCCTTAGGACACTATTGGGTCCTACGGGGTCAAATTGAGTCCTAAGGGGTACATTATACGCACTAGGATGCTATAAGGGGTCATATGTAGTCCTAAGGGGTCATGCATGTGTTAGAACATATGCGTTCAACCCCTTAGCACCACATATGATCCCATATAGAATCCTAGCATGTACATTGTGCATGTTATTGGATCATAAGGGGTATGCTATATACAATAGGATGTTACAATAGGTCATATGTGCTCCTAAGGGGTCATGCATGTGTTAGAACACACACATGACCCCTTAGGACCAAGTATGACCCCTTAGGACACTATTGGGTCCTAAGGGGTACATTATACACACTAGGATGCTATAAGGGGTCATAAGAGCTCCTAAGGGGTCATGCATGTGTTCTAATAGATGTGTGACCACTTAGGACCACATATGACCCCTTAGGACACTTCTGGGTCCTATGGGTTGAAATTGGGTCCTAAGGGGTAAATTATACACACTAGGATGCTATAAGGGGTCATATGTGGTGCTAAGTGGTCACACATGTGTAAGAACACATGTGTGACCACTTAGGACAACATATGACCCCTTATAGCATCCTACTGTGTAGGTTGTTCATGCTATTGGGTCATAAGGGGTACATTATACACACTAGGATGCTAGAATGGGTCATATGTGGTCCTAAGGGGTCATGCATGTGTTAGAACACATGCATGACCCCTTAGGACCACATATGACTCCTTATAGCATCCTAGTGTGTACATTATATTCTATTGGGTCATAAGAGGTATGCTATATAAACTAGGATGTTACAAGGGGTCATTTATGGTCCTAAGGGGTCACGCATGTGTTAGAACACATGCATGACCCCTTAGGATCCTATATGACCCCTTAAGACACTATTGGGTCCTATGGGGTCAAATTGGGTCTTAAGGGGTACATTATACACACTAGGATGCTATAAGGGGTCCTATGCAGTGCTAAGGGGTCGCGCATGTGTTATAACACATGCGCGACCCCTTAACACTTCATAGGACCCCTTATAGCATCCTAATGTGTATGTTGTGCATGCTATTGGGTCATAAGGGGTATGTTATATAAACTAGGATGCTACAACGGGTCTTATGTGGTCCTAAGGGGTCACATGTGTTAGAACACATTTGTGACCCCTTAGGACCACATATGATCCCTTAGGACACTATTGGGTCCTAAGGGGTACATTATACACACTAGGATACTACAAGAGGTAGTTCCTAAGGGGTCACACATGTGTTCTAACACATACGTGACCTCTTAGGACCACATATGACCCCTTAGGACACTATTGGATTCTATGGAGTCAAACTGGGTCCTAATGGGTACATTATACACACTAGGATGCTATAAGGGGTCATATGTGGTGCTCAGGGGTCATACATGTGTTAGAATACATGTGTGACTACTTAGGACCACATATGATCCCTTATAGAATCCTAGTGTATACGTTGTGCATGCTATTGGGTCATAAGGGGTATGTTATATAAACTAGGATGTTACAAGGGGTCATATGTGCTACTAAGTGGTCACACATGTGTTATAGCATATGCGTGACCCCTTAGGACTACATATGACCCCTTATAGCATCCTAGTCTATATGTTGTGCATACTATTGGGTCATAAGGGGTATGTTATTATAGTGTCATAAAATTGTGACCCTATCAATTTTTGACTGCATTAGGGTCCTCATGCATGTGAGATCAAATCCTCTAGCCTGATTATAGACTGGAGATTGCTCAACCCTCAGAATAACTTCTTTCTTGGCCTCTACATAATCCCATCTACACTTTTCCCTAGAGAAAGGGGTAGGACAGGGGCATGGCGCCATTGTCCCCCCTTGGACAAGGGTGTGGCACCCCTGTCCCTACCCTATTATGGGGTAGGACCCTTTCTAGGGTTGCATTGTTGGTTGTGCATTGGGCGGGAAACTCCCCCAATGTTGACCTATGACAAAAATCAAATCCACTAACATGTATTTAAGGGGCATTTGTCCTCTCATTTGCATAAGTCAGAAAAGGTGGAATGTCTATAAGGTCATGTTGCATAAGCGATCAAGCATTCAAGAACATTCAAGCATTCTTTTCCAGCATTGAGCATTCTCAAGTCTCCCTTCAAGGCTAGGTGTTGCATTCAAGTCAAGGATTCAACCATTGAAGAGGAGATTGATTCCAACATTCAAATCCACACAAGCATTTCTATCAACATTGCTACCACAATCTCCCTTGAGGTGATTTACAATCCAATCTTTCATTTACATCTACTTGCAAGTACTTTCTTTCATTAATTGGTTAATTCCAAAACTGGGGTTTGACCTAAAGGCAAACCCCCAATCCCAACCCATTTTCCTCTCTTTTCTATGTGTAGGTTGTAGGAGCGTAGCTGTACTTTCGAATTCGGGCTCCATTTGTAGAGTCGGGAAAACCCTTTTCATTTCGCAGATTTTTCGGAGGACCGTGTATGTTCCTGCCAAGGTCTAGGCAAATTTTCCTCAAAATCACAAGGCGACTTTGTCTTGACATATTACTGCCAGATCCAGGTGCACAACTTCATCCCATATTTTGATCTCAAGTTATAATTAGTTCTTTGTCACTTTTGCACTACATAATTCAATCAATTCCTTTCCATTTCAAATAAGGAAGAGGGGATCAAATTATCATTCCCATTTCATTCAGAATTCAATCTTCATCTTTGAAGGTTGAATCTAGTGAATTCTCCTCTCCTCTTCCAAATGTAATTTGTTGAAAAGTGTTTGAAGGGTAATCAATAGTGAAAGGGTGGTTTTCCTCTTGATCTCATCAATCACCATTTTTCCACATTACATTTTGGTGAACCCGACATCTTGCATGCTTTCCTTTGAACAAAATTGCATATTTTTCATTTACAAGTTTCAAATTTCTACAAACTTAGTGGTTAACTAATTAAAAACCCTAGTTTTTAAATTTAAAATTGAACTTGTAATTTGTAAAAAATTGCTTGTGGTTATTTTAGATCTGAAAAATTGTTTTGATTGTCAAATTCAATTTCCTCATTGTCTTGTTCAATTTGCAATTAAAATTTACAAAATTAAGAGGTTACTTGTTAAAACCCTAATTTTCAAAAATCATCTTGAACTTGTGCAAAAGTTGGATATCCATTTAATTTTCAGATTTCTAATTGGTCTCAGATTTGTCTTCATTCCTACAATTCAAATTTTCAATTTCCCCCCTTTTTCCCAAAATTCAAATTTTAAAATTAAGTGGTTAGGTCATAAAACCCTAATTTTCAAAATCAATTGGATTTTGTGCAAATTTCAAATCAATTTCATTCCAATTCAGATTTCTCAACTTTTTCCAAGGTGTCCCTATCCATTAGGTTTGACCTTTTTCAAAATTGCAATTCAATTCCTCTTTTTTTTCAAAGCCCGAATAGGGTCCTATTTTCACATTTGTGCCTTCATTTTGCCCATCTAAATTCATCATTTTTTTGGGGTTAGCTTTAAAATCATTGTAATATCCATCCCTGAAAATTTTGAAAAAAGTTGGCCAGACCATGTGCGTTCTTGCCACGATCCTCGGCTTTTTTCCCAAAATTTTGGGAGACTGTTATGACTGTATTTAATAGCCTAAATCCAGAAGATTGGGTGATTTTGTCGATTTGTGATCCCTCCAGAATTAGAAATACCTTCAAAATTCAACATTTCAAATTTTAAGTATTTTTTTAAAATTAAGAGGTTAATTATAGTCTGCCCTGATTTAAAAAAATTCTGATTTTAAAATTAAGTGGTATTCTCTTGGCCCTAATTTTAAAAATCCAATTTCCTTTGATTTTTGGAAACCATGTCATCCTTAGCCCCCAACAAAGTTCAAGTTGTGTAATCATTATTTTCTTAAATTTTGCATTAATCAATTTTGTAAACTTTGTTTCAAAATTCAAAATTCAAATATTCCCTCTAGTGCATGAGTTTTACCTATTAGTCCTACCTATCCTATCCCTGTTAAACAAAGCATTAGAATTAAGGCTTCCCAAGGTTTAGTTACTAAGGAGATGGAGCCTAATTTAGGTGACTTCTTTAATGAGGACCATGCTAATTATTCCCTTCCTAATCATGTGCCTATTCACCCCATTGATAAATCTCATGATGAAGAAGAAGCTTTCACTAGGGTCTCTATAGATCAAATTTCCACATTGGATAATCAATTTGATAACTTTCAACAATGGATGTCCCAAGAATACCTTAATAGTGAAGCTCTTCCATTAATTAAAGGCCTTAAGCACATGATTTGAAGTGATAAGAATGGAATTGATATTGTAAAGCGGAAAATCGAACCCTAGGTGTTCCCCCACTCCAAGGAGAGAGAAAGGGGGTCACTAGGGTTGACGGTTTTCACTTAGGAGAGACTTTACATTCAAAAGAGGGGTTGAAACTCACAAGATCCAATCCCATACAATGCAAGACTGAATTCTAAATGAGTTTCAAGGGTTGAGACATCAAGGATACCCTTTTTTGTAAAGAATGTAGATAGAATGATTGAACTAGGAATGTATGTAAAAGCAAGAAAGATTCTCTTGTAGATGGAGATAGGGACACGGGATGAAGCTACGGACCTGAAATTAGCAATAAAATGTCGAGACGATTCTGTTTTACAAATTTGAGCGAAAGTTGACGGGACGATGGCGCCCAGAGTGCACACAGTCCTTCGAAAAATCCGCGAAACGAAGGGGGATCTGTTCGTCTCTACACAAGGATTCCAGATCTTCAATTACAGCCGCATACTTGTAACCTACACATAGAAAAGAGAAGATGATTGGGGGGTTAGGGATTAGGGGTTTTCCTTTAGGTCAAACCTCGGTTTTGGAAATAACCAAGAAATGAGAATGCTGTAAATGTAAGCGTTTGTAATGTAATCAAGTACTGATACCTTGTTGTAAGAATGTTTGTATTCTTACATGCGAAGGTGTAATGATGTTGTATGTTGTATGTTGTAGGTGATCTCCTCTTCAATGGTTAAATCCTTGTCTTGAATGCAACACCTAGCCTTGAATGGAGACTTAGAATGCTCAATTGCTTGAAGGAATGCTTGAATGCTTGAATGTTTGAATGTTTTAATATCGTTTCCGCCTCTTGCACTTTTCTACCACCACTTTCTGTGAGGATAAATGTAGTTTATATACTTGTCAATTAGGATTAGGAGACTGATTTTTACGACCTTAGGCCGACCTAGGAACATTATTTTCCAAAGTGCAAACTTAAAGACCCGATGCCCAACAAGAGACTGGGCCCAAAATAGGGCCAGGGACCAAGGCGCTGGGCGCCATGGTCCTGAGGGACCAGGGCGCTAGGCGCCATGGTCCTGAAGGACCAGGGCACTGGGTGCCATGGTCCCACCTCCTGGGACAGTAGGGTGCAAGAAGGATCAGGCCAAGGTGCAGAAATATGCAGTGTTTGATGTCGTAAATAGGTTTCGGGGTCTCCATTCAGGTTCAACGTTGCGCCGCCATCATGAAGACCCAAATGCAGTCAAAATTGCAAGTGTCACAATTTTAGGACGCTACATTTAGCCCCCACTTTAGTGGGAGTATAAGCGTATGCCCATACTTCCGGTAAAGTACAAGGAAACAACATTGAAAGACTCTCACCACATTAAGGAGGCAAGATACACCAAGCCCCCAGTGGACTCAGGATCTTACAACTTTGATTGACAAAGTAAAAGGGAAGATCATGAGGGAGAACCATGACTGTCAGTAGTAAGGTTCCCTCACTATGAGTCATGCAAGAAAAATACCAAAAATTTTCAAGGCAAAGCTAAATTCGCCAAGAAATTTTCAAGTATCTTGAAGAGATATGAACGGAGTGTATGCCCCCTATGTTAAAGCGATTGCACACGCCTCATCGGGGGTGATTGCTTTAAGGTAGTGATACACATAAGAAATGAGAAGGGAAAGGAGCACATTATCACAAGGATTTAGCCCCCAAGTGTGAGATAAACCCAAGGATAATAGAGACAAAACACAAAGCACGAGGTGACTTCTCTTTCCTTGGGGTCAGTATGCTGTATGATAATTCATGTATATCATATGTATGTATGCATAATTGTTCTTCATTCCCCAGTCAAGGAAGGTCACCTAGAAGAAGGGAACACATGTGTCTTTTGAGTCAACATAAAAGAGACCAAAAGAGATCTCAATGCTTTGCATCATCCTCAAGTAAACAACACTAAGGACAATAAATAGAAGAATGAGAATAACACATAGAAGAAGTAACAAAAGAGATCAAGAGAGGAGGAGAGAGTTTGCTATGCAAATGAACTAGTCTAGCACGTCATCTACCCCCCGATCTTGCTGATCAATATTTCGGGAAGGAAGGAAACATGCTAGAGGAGGAACATCCAACACAATAGATCGAGCTATCACAAGATCCAAACAAGGGCTATGTTCATGTTCCAAGCCACGTTGTTCTTGTCTAGGAGCTAGGATAAGTGCTTTAGAAAATTCGTTAGATAAATGGTTATCAACATCAACATATTCATATTCACTATCAAAATGAAGAGGAGTAACATTTTCATCATGAATAACATTTTCATCTATATCATCATCAAGATTTATAAAAATAGGATCTTTAACTCGCACAGGATCAAAACCATCATGCATCTTATGTTTAGGAGATTTTGGCTCAAGTTTTGGCTGAGGAGAAAATGGAATAATACTAGCTGAAGGTGTTTTTGGGGATTGCAAAGTTTGAGAAGCAGGTGCATGAGCTCTAAGACGATGCTTTCGTCAGCGTTCACGTGCAGAACGATTTCATCTAGTCTTAGTAGGAAGTTGAGAAGGTTGAGGAGGAGGAATGTTCTCATCCTTATCACTTGGGTGTTTAGGTTGTGGTCTCTTAGGTTGAATAATAGGAGAAGAGGAAGGTCTCTTCTCTCTATAAGAGGAAGGAGGAGGAACTGCTCCATATAAAGGAGGAATATTTGGTTTAGGAAGGAGGCCAAGTCCATCATGACGAGGAGGTCTAGGTCTACCTTTAGAAAGTTTATTAGATATAGACGTAGTCACATCCATAGGGATGGGTTGGGAATCTTCTTGAGGAAAGACATTAGTTTTATCTTTCAAAGGAAGGACTTCCTTCTCAAGAATTATAGGAATATCAAGTTTGGGTGTTCTAGGTTCACTTAGAGATAGGATCATATCTTTTTTCCACTTTTGATAAGATTTGAAAAGATGATCACTTCGCGGTGGAAGAGATTGAAATTGTTTAGGCCAAAAATAATCAATAGGAACGCTAGAAGTTCTTTCAGCTGGTTTAAAGAGACTATGATTGATAGTAACAATTTCACCATTATGGGGAAATTTCAAACACTTGTGAATAGGAGAAGCAATAGCTTTCATGGAAGATAACCAAGGATAGCCTAGCTTCACACGAAATTGTTCGGATGATGGAATAATAGCAAAGCTCACATCAAGGGATTTGTTATGGACCTCAATAGGTAATGTAATAGAACCAATTGCAGGAGAAGAAAATGCATCAAATAATTTCACAACCACATTTGTTTTGTCATAGATTACTTGATTCAATTGCAAAGTATAAAGAAATTCTTCAGTAATGATATTAACCATACAAGAAGGATCAATAAGCAGTCCACGACAAGGTGTATTCTTGACTTTTGCAGCTATATATAAAGGACCATCAGGTGCCCTGATAGTTTCATTGGAATCAAATGTGATGGAAGGTTATTTAGGGATTTTCTGTTGTTCCACAAAGTTAATCACATTCGGAGTCATAGACACAAGACCATCAGGTGAGAAAGAGGAATCATTAGTCTCAATCACATTAGAGGTATGAGAAGGTAATGGATCAGTAAAAATCTTAAGATTTTGGTTAGGAAGAGCTACAGATGTGTTGCCTTTATCATTCACACCTGAAACAGAGATAGTATTATTATCAATCAAATCTTGAATTTTACCCTTTAAAGAAAAACATTTTTCAGTATCATGCCCAGGTTGACGATGAAATTGACAAAAAGATTTGTTATCAAAATAGGGTGAATTAATCTTTGAAGGATCTATTTGCCTTATAGGAGGAAGAGTAAGCACATTTTGTTCCAATAACTTATTCATAATACTATGCAATGATTCATTCAAAGGAGTAAACTTTCTTTCTTTCTTGAAAAACTTAGAAATAAGAGGCACACCTGATGCTGCATTCACATTGTTGTTGATGATATTTTCATTGAACTTAATGAACTCTCTGTTCCGTTTAAACTTCCCAAATGGTTGTTGACTACTATCACCCTTATCACTCGGAGCCATAGGATTTGCTTGTTCCATTTGACTCACAGTCAGTTGATAATTGTGAAGAGTTGCACACAACTGCTGGAAAGAAGTAAACTCAGAAAACAAAAGTTTTTCTCTAATATTTTTTTGTAAATTAGAAATAAAGATTCTTTGAATATCATTGTCAGGTACTGGAAAAGAAATTTGAGCACACAAATGCTTATATCTACCAATGAAATCAGTCACTTTTTCTTTAACACCTTGTTTACAATGCATTAAATCAATCAAAGTAACTTTAGGACCTATATTGTTTTGAAATTGTTGAATAAAAGCATTTGCAAGTTGTTGGAAAGAAGTAATAGAATAGGAAGGCAACGAGCAATACCATTGTAGAGCCTTATCTCTTAATGTTCTAGTAAGGTCATCAGCAAAATCGGTACATATTGTTTGAAAGGTCTTAACATGTGTTAGAGGATCACCTTTACCATTATAAAGCTCCAACTGCGGGATTTCAACATGCTTAGGGGGGATAGCTCAAACAATGTCAAGAGAAAGTGGGCTCGTAACATCAAATGTGGGCACACTAAACTTAGATTGATTCATAGAGGCAATTTGTTGCTATAAAGAAGAGACAGTTTGTGCAAGATTGTTAATGGTCGCTTCAGTTGAAGAGTTCATATTAGACATGTTAGATTGTGATGGAGGTATTATGTTATTTAAAGAAGGTATTGATTGAGAGTAAGGTGGTGGGACACTATGATAGTTAGTCATAGGAGATGATTGGAAAGAAGGAGCATTACAAGGAGGAATGGAATGGTTAAATGAATTGCCCCCTTGTGTCATGTTCATTTGTGGAGATGTAATAGGGACACTCATTGAAGGAATGAATGAAGAAGTCGGATTGAATGAAGGAAGAGGGTTGATTGAAGAAGAAGGATTGCCCCCATGATTGGTGATCATAGGTGGAATGTTTTTTATTGAAGTAGTCATTATGTTTGATGTAAAAGTAGGTATACTAGCAATAGAAGTTGTCAAAGGGGTAGAATGATTGACTTGAGTAGGAGGTTGTGTATAACCTAAAGTTTCGGCACAACTCTTTATAGGAATCACATTCAAATCCACGATGTGTGCAATACCACGCAAAATATCAATTCCATTCTTATCACTTTGAACCATACGTTTTAGACCCTTAATCAATGAAAGAGCTTCACTATCGGGGTATTCTTGAGACATCCATTGCTGAAAATCATCAAATTGGTTATCCAATTTTGAAAGTTGTTCTACAGAAACCTCATGGAGAGCTTCTTCATCATTAAGAGGATTAGAGGAATTACCCATGTCCTCGTTAAAAATGCCATTCAAATCAGGTTCCATCTCCTCAGTAATTAAACCTTGGAAAGACTTAATTCTAAGGCTTCGTCTAACGGGAATAGTGTAAGTAGGGCTTATTGTTGTAAAACTCATGCACAACTTCCAAGAAAGGTAGGCACAATTGAAAATTAGGGCCAAGGGGGTAGCACTTAATTTTAATTGTTATCTTGAAAATTGAGATCTTGAATTTTGAATTTATTTTCGAATTTAGAGGTAGCAAATTTCAATAAAATCAGCCAATCTCCTAGATTCAAGCTGTTAAATGCAATGATAACAATCTCCTAAAGTTTCAGAAAAAATGTCGGGGACCGTGGCGAACGGAGTGCACACGGTCCTCGCAACTTTTTTCAAAATTTTCAGAGATGAAAGTTATGGTGATTTTAAAGCTAATCTGAAAAAATTGAGTGATTTTACGATCTGTAGATAGGCCAAATTAAAGTTGCAATCTCAAAATTGAATCCTACCAAGATTGTTGAAAAAATGCAAAATTTGAATTTTGAAAAAAAGAGGAAACTGAAATTTTGAATTTTATGATTTTAGAGGAAATACTGAAAGCAATGCAAGCTTTGAAATTTAAAAGTTGACTCGATTTCATGCGAAATTCAAATTTGAAAGCGGAAATCAAAGTTGTTGCAATTAAACACTTAATTTCAAAAGTCACAAACTGCAAGAATTTGAATAAAGTACTGAAATTTCAAATGAATGCCAACACACTTTTTAGATTTAGGACTGTAAGAAACACAATTTTAACACAAAATTTCAATTTCAACAATTTTTGAATGATTATAAGCCTTAATCCAAGCAATCACTAGACCAACTTTGACTTTAATTTTGAAAGTGTTAAAATTGATGAAATCAGCCAAGATTCTAGATTCTAGCAGAAAAATACAGTAAGATCTAGCTCCCGAAATTTTAGAAAAAATGTCGGGGACGATGGCGCTCGGGGTGCACACGGTCCTCGCAACTTTTTTCAAAATTTTCAGGGATGAGAGATATTGTGATTTTGTTGCGGAATCCAAAGTTACAGTCGATTTGGAGGTGTTTTGATCAGTGAAATCATCGGTCAAAGGTTGAATCAAGAGGGTTTTAAAAATTAGGGTTTTGACACTTAACCACTTAATTTTCAGAATTAAAGCACAAATATGATTTTGACAATTTGCAATAGAAGGGTAGATCTAAAACAAGCATTAACAATTAAACATTTCACAAGCTCAATTACTAAAAAGAAAATTTAGGGTTTTTATGCAATTAACCTCTAAAATTTGCAAAAGATCAAACATGGAAATGTAATTAAGGAAGCCAAATTTTTTTATTTTTTTTTTAGATCTAACCATGAATAATCAGAATTAGGATGTTCACGTCGGGTTCACCAAAATGTAAAGCGGAAAATCGAACCCTAGGTGTTCCCCCACTCCAAGGAGAGAGAAAGGGGGTCACTAGGGTTGACGGTTTTCACTTAGGAGAGACTTTACATTCAAAAGAGGGGTTGAAACTCACAAGATCCAATCCCACACAATGCAAGACTAAATTCTAAATGAGTTTCAAGGGTTGAGACATCAAGGATACCCTCTTTTGTAAAGAATGTAGATAGAATGATTGAACTAGGAATGTATGTAAAAGTAAGAAAGATTCGCTTGTAGACGGAGATAGGGACACAGGATGAAGCTACGGACCTGAAATTAGCAGTAAAATGTCGAGACGATACTATTCTACAAATTTGAGCGAAAGTTGATAGGACGATGGCGCCCAGAGTGCACACGGTCCTCCGAAAAATCCGCGAAATGAAGGGGGATCTGTTCGTCTCTACACAAGGATTCCAGATCTTCAATTACAGCCGCGTACCTGTAACCTACACATAGAAAAGAGAAGATGATTGGGGGGTTAGGGATTAGGGGTTTGCCTTTAGGTCAAACCCCGGTTTTGGAATTAACCAAGAAATGAGAATGTTGTAAATGTAAGTGTTTGTAATGTAATCAAGTACTGATACCTTGTTGTAAGAATGTTTGTATTCTTACATGCAAAGGTGTAATGATGTTGTATGTTGTATGTTGTAGGTGATCTCCTCTTCAATGGTTGAATCCTTGTCTTGAATGCAACACCTAGCCTTGAATGGAGACTTAGAATGCTCAATTGCTTGAAGGAATGCTTGAATGCTTGAATGTTTGAATGTTTTAATATCACTTCCGCCTCTTGCACTTTTCTACCACCACTTTCTAGGAGGAGAAATGTAGTTTATATACTTGTCAATTAGGATTAGGAGACTGATTTTTCCGACCTTAGGCCAACCTAGGAACATTATTTTCCAAATTGCAAACTTAAAGACCCGATGCCCAACAAGAGACTAGGCCCAAAATAGGGCCAGGGACCAGGGTGCTGGGCGCCATGGTCCCACCTCCCGGGGCAGCAGGGTGCAAGGAGGATCAGGCCAAGGTGCAAAAATATGCAGTTTTTGATGTCGTAAACAGGTTTTGGGGTCTCCATTCAGGTTCAACGTTGCGCCGCCATCATGAAGACCCAAATGCAGTCAAAATTGCAAGTGTCGCAATTTTAGGACGCTACAGATATATTGTGTGGCATTGCACATATTGTCGATTCTAGTGTCATGCCTATCAAGAGTTGTGTCAAAACCCTAGGTTATTCAAAACCTTCAACACAAGTCAATCCCTCAATTCTTTTGACTACTCTTATGACTAGTATTCCTACTTTTACCTCCAACATCATGGCTACTTCAACTCAAACTGTCATTCCTACAACCATTGGTCATGGGGGAAGTCCCTCTTCTTCATTTAATCCTCCATCTTTATCTATGTCTTCCTTGAGTGTTCCTATTATTCCTCAACCAATCAGTGTGACACAAGGGGGCAATTACTTCAACAACTTTATTCCTCCTTTAAGTGTCCCTTTTCCTACCCAATCATCACCTATACCTACTTATCATAATGTCCCAACACCTTATTCTCGGTCCATGTTTCTTTCAATAACATTATACCACCTTCTCAATCAACTATGTCTAACATCAATTCTTCTACCAAAATGACAATTAACAATCTTTCTCAAACCGTGTCTTCCTTACAACAACAAATTAATTCTATGAGTCAATCCAAGTTTAGTGTGCCCACCTTTGATGTTGCGAGCCCACTTTCTCTTGATATTGTTAAAGTTGTGCCACCTAAACATGTTGAGATCCCTCAATTGGAAATCTATAATGGAAAAGGTGATCCTCTTATGCATGTCAAAACATTTCAAATCTTGTGTACTAATTTTGCTTATGATCAATGATTGCTTGCAAAATTGTTTACAAGAACACTAAGAGATCAGGCTTTACAATGGTATTGTGTTGGCATTATAACAGACAAGAAGAAAGTTGGCAATCCAATTACAATGAGAGATTGTTGGCATTTCAATAAGGACATTGAGAAGGTTGTTGATGACTATGGATATAACTAATTAAGGATGATTACTGTCTTAAATATTATTATTTTGTCATTGATGTCAAGAAATTGATTTTCTAATTCAGTATGATGTTGCCATATCTTAAGAAGTATGATTCGATGAGTATAAAGATGTCGGTAAAAGACACAGAAAGAATATGATAAATAAGGGGATAAGTTATTCAATGGGCAACTACTACCGAGTTAGACAATGATGAGATCATGATGTTTAGATTGTTTTGATATCCTACATATGCTATTATTTGAAAGGTTAATACTATACTATGTCACCAAGCAAAGAACCTAGTTGGTAAACCCTAAGGTTATCGCTATCGGTTAATGAAGGTAGAATGTCTACCGAGTGAAGTTTAGTATTTACCAAGTTACAACTGAGCTATAATAGAATACATTAAATGTTTACATGTGATATTTAATGAAGGAAGCTGATGAGCCGGAGCAGATTAAATGATTGGTAAGCCGTGTATGAAGATTGTTAAAGAATCTATGGTAAAGAAAGATTGGCAGGAAGATCTACAGCTCAGATTGAACCGCAATACCCTAACACAAGTTCCAAGGTGAAAATGCAAGTTCCAAGGCGGGGTAAAACATTTTCAGATCGAAGGATACATTGAACCTAGACAAGATTGAAGATCTGATGGCTATGATTGATCATGGGAAATGTGATCAAGGAGATTAAGCGGTTGGAAGATTGTTTATAAATAGGAAACTGTTGATAAACAATGTATGCGGGCAAGTGTATGCACAGGGATGCTACATAGTGATTACCGAGCACATAAACTTGAAGACCTGTTTTGATAATAGAGTATAGAAGCCCAGTAGATAGACAAGATTAGTTCTATGTCTAAATTGTATTGAACAAATAGGAATTTGCTTTAGCATTTTTAGATGTGAAGTTGCAAACATATTTTTATTACTGTTATTTTGAGAAGTAGCAGAAAATCTCTTAACCGTGTGGACTTAACAGTCTTATTTGTAAAATCCTCTAGCAAGGTGACATTCTTATTGAGTGTTTGAAATCCTTTAACAAGGTCACTTCTAACAAGGTGAATATCCTAATAGATCTGAGGGAAATCCCTTAATCGGGTCACATCTAGCAATGTGTTTGTAATCTTTAACAGGATTTGCTTTTAACCGAGCATACCCTAGAAGAGTATATTTCTTATTAGGTCTGAAATTTCATAGTGGTTTTTCCCTATTTGGGTTTCCACATTAAATCTAGCATTATATGTTTGTGATCTTATCTATTTATGGGTCTGCTTGCATTACTATTTTTCTGATGAGGTTACCGAGGTTGAATCTCTTGTTTTTATTGAAGATTAAGTTTGAATGATTCACCCCCCCTCTCATATTGTTAGCTTGGCATCTGTACTAATCTTATTTAGTATCAGAACTATCACTTGGTATCAGAGCTTTGGACTTTGGAAGAAAAGTTTAAGGGCACTTGAGTTAAAGATCCAAAGATGTGTAAGAGGGATGCACCGAAGTTGAATAAGTCAAGTTTCTCTACATGGTAGAAAAGGATGAAGCTATATCTATCAGGAATTGGAGAATATGCTATCTATTATCTGGAGAAAGATTTCATCACACCGAGCACCTATCAATTGATAATGGAAGAGATAAAGGCAAAGCATGAACATATTCAAGCAATGATTGAAATAACATCTGCATTGACTGACTCAGAGTTTAATGATCTAGAAGGATGTACTGATGCAAAGGCAATGTGGACTAAGCTCATATCTGTGTATGGTGGAGATGAACATGTTCAAAGAGAAAAAGTGGATAGTCTAAGAGGACAACTTGAATCTATGAGGATGAATGATGGTGAGAACATAACCTAGTATAGTACAAGACTAAAGGAGATTGTGAATCAAATCAAAGGAGCAGGAGGAACTATTGTAGAAAAGGATGTAACAAGTAAGTTGTTAAGAACCCTTCTACCAGCCTATGCAATCTGAGTCTCTGCAATCAATGAATTGAGGTCTGTACCTAACATGCCAGTTTCTTTGGATGCTACTATTGGTAAGCTATATGCATTTGAGTTAAGTAAATTTGATAACAGTGGGTCATCAGTAAATAAAGTTGAATCTGCATTCAGTTCTTTTCATATTGATGAAACTGATGATTACAATGATAGAAAGTATAAGTACTCTGAAGGGAATCACAGTAGAGCAAGTGAAAGATTTCACAAAAACATGGAGGAGGTACACAAACTGTATGAGGAAATCTAAAAGAAAGAAGAGTTTGAAGCACTATTAGCCAGAAGGCTATCAAGAGGAAAAGGTAAGTATAAAGGAAAGCTACCTTTAAAATGTTTCAATTGTGATAAGATAGGACATGTGGCTTCTAACTATCCTGACAAAGAATCTAGTGAAAAGAGAGATTACCGAGATGACAGACGGAAAGAGAATCATTACAGAGGACACTGAGACTTTAGGAGAAGAGATAAAAAGACACGCCTAATAGCTGATGAGGAATCTAATGATGATAAATCATATGAAACTGATACAGAGGAAGTTGTTTATGTGGTTATCAAAGATGGATCAGATGAAGAAAGGTATGAAGAAAAAGCTTTAATATCTCATATAAATACTAATGATTCTTGGATCATAGATAGTGGTTGCTCACATCACATGACAGGTGATAAACACAAGTTTATTAAATTAGATTATTATGATGGAGGCTATGTAAGATTTGGTAATGATGCACCATGTCCAGTAAGAGGTAAAGGATCTATAACACTTCTTGACAATGCTAAATGTAATGATGTTTATTGGGTTGAAGGTTTGAAATATAATTTGTTGAGAGTAGCACAGCTAAACAACACAGGTTACCAAATATAGTTTGAAAAAGGAATTGTCAAAGTACATGACAAGCATGGAAAGTTAGCTGCTACTGGGACACAAACAAGAGGTAATACATTTCATCTTGACTCAACTCAGAATAAATGTCTATATGCTAGGATAGATGATACCTGGTTATGGCATAAAAGGTTTTGTCATGTTAATTTTGATAATCTGATCAAAATAAGTAAGAAGCACTGAGTAAGAGGTCTACCAAGTCTTGAAAAACCTGAGAATGCTATGTGTTGAGGATGCTAGATGGGTAAGATGACAAGATCAAGCTTTACAAGTAAGTCCTACACTTCTAAGGGAATTTTAGATCTTGTGCATACTGATCTTTGTGGTCCTATGAAAGTTCAAAGTTATTATGGTGATAAATATTTCATATTATTTGTGGATGATTACTCAAGGATGATGTCAGTAATGTTTTTAAAAGAAAAATCAAAAGCTTTTCAAATGTTTAAATGGTACAAGGCTAGAGTTGAAAATGAAACAAGAAGACAACTGAAATGTCTCAGATCAGATAGGGGAGGAGAGTTTACTTCTGATGAGTTCAACTTATCTTGCAATGATCATGGTATAAAAAGACAAGTCTCTGCACCGAGAACTCCATAGCAAAATGGGATAACTGAGAGAAAGAGCAGATCTATTGTGGATTGTGCCAGAACCTTGATGATTGAAAAGAAAGTTCCACAAACATTTTGGAGAGAAGCAATAAGCATAGCAGTTTACACCCTGAACCGAGTACAACTGAAGAAAGGAACTTTGAAGACACCTTATGAGATCTGGTATGATAAGAAACCTAATGTTAGTTATTTTAAAATCTTTGGGAGTAGATGCTATGCTCACAAAGATGATAGAAATGGTAAGTTTGATAAAAAAAGTGAAGATGGAACATTTCTAGGTTATTCTTCTAGAAGTAGAGCATTTAAATGTCTAATCAAATCATCTAACAAAATAGCAGAAAGTGCAAATGTGAAAATTGATGAATTTGCAAAAAGAAATGATGAAGGAAACTCCAAAGAACCAGAAGATTATGAAGGATTTGTCTATGTTCAATTGAGAAGTCCTACTTAGAAGACTGGTGAAGAAAATGAAGAGAATATCCAGTTACCGAGTGATGAAGAAGATCATACAGAGCCTACCAAGCCTGTATTAGCCAAGTATGTCAGAAGGAATCATGCACCAAGTCAGATTATAGGAGATAAGAATGACCCAGTGATGACAAGGAACAAACTAAGACAGAACACATGTCTAATATCTGAATTTGAACCGAGAATAGTGAAAGAGGCATTTAACAGTGAAGATTGGATAAATGCTATGACAGAAGAGATTGATCAAATCGAGAAGAATGACACATGGACACTGGTCCCAAGATCGAAGGACAAAAATGTAATCGATACAAAGTGGATCTTCAGAAACAAGCAAGACAGTTTGCAAAGGTTATGCCCAAGAAGAAGGAATTGATTATGGTGAGACTTTTGCACCTGTGGAAAGACTTGAAGGGGTAAGAACATTGTTGGCATATGCTGCTTACAAGAATTTCAAGGTATATCAAATGGATGTGAAATCTGCATTTCTGAATGGTATATTAGAAGAAGAAGTTTTCAATTGAACAACCTGAAGGATTTGTTGAAGGAGAAAATAATGATCAGGTATGTAAATTGAACAAAGCTTTTTATATGGTCTGAAACAAGCACCTAGAGCATGGTATGAGAGATTGCACTCATATTTGATCAAAATTGGTTTTATAAGAACAAGTGAAAACAACAATATGTACATGAAGAATGATAAAAATGGAATACTGATCTCAGCCATATTTGTTGATGATATTATCTTTAGTGGAAATGACTCTTTATGCAAGAACTTTGGAAATGAAATGAGTAAAGAATTTGAGATGTCATTAATCGATGAGATAAAATATTTTATAGGTCTGCAGATACTGCAAATGAAAGATGAGATTTTTATTACCCAATCCAAGTACATAAAGGAAATCTTGAAGAAATTTGGAATGGAGGATTCAAAACTAGTAAGTACTCCTATGACTACCAACTGTAGACTATCAAAGAATGATGAATCTGCATATGTTGATGAGACACTTTACCGATCTATGATTGGAAAGTTACAATATGTTGTTCGCAGCAGGCCAGATATAGCACATGCAGTAGGTATTGTTGCAAGATTTTCTGTAGATCCTAAGGAAACACACATGACGACAATCAAAAGAATTTTTAGATACTTAAAATGCACTGAAGATTATGGCTTAGTATATCAGAAAGAAAATGTTTTTGATTTAAAAGTTTATACTAATGCTGATTGGGCAGGCAACATTGATGACAAGAAAAGCACAAGTGGAGGAGCTTTCTTTTTAGGAGAAAGACTAGTGAGTTGGCTTAGAAAGAAACAAGGATGTGTTTCTCAGTCAACAACAGAAGCTGAATATGTTTCTGTAGCACTGAATTGCACCAATATAGCATGGATCAAACAATTTTTGGAAGGTATAAATGAGCAAGTTACCGAGCCAGTAACTATATTCTATGATAACACTAGTGCCATTAACATTTCAAAGAATCTTGTTATGCACTCTAAGACAAAGCACATCTCTATCAAATATCATTATCTTAGAGAAGAAGTTCAAGAGAAGAAAGTGGTTTTGGAGTATGTTAGCACAAAGGAACAAATTGTAGACATCTTCACCAAGCCACTGCCAAAGGACACTTTTGAGTATCTCAGAAGTCGGTTAGGGGTCCTACCCCTATCTTCCATTCACTGACCGAGTTCGATGAAAGCATCAATTTGATGACTCTACAAAATATCTTTTAAGAGTTGATGTTGATTTACACACTTTAGGAGGTTTTCTAAAGGTGTGCAGGAAACAATAAACAGGGAACAGGAATTAAAGACAAAATGCTCTGACTGAGACTGAATTGATACATAACAGCATGGAATTCACTTCTCAGAGGAAGAAATTATGTTTTTAGTTCTTTTCATTGTTGGAATTGTTGTCAAAGGGGGAGAAGACTAATGTATGGGGGAGAAGTCTACTGACCGAAGCAAAAGACTACATTTTAGAACCGGTGAGAAGACTAATGACAGAGGGAGAGCATTTCAAAATTTCACAACAATCTAAATCAGAATCAATAAAGTCAAATCAATTAGTTTTGCCATCAATGCCAAAGGGGGAGATTATTGGTATTATAACAGACAAGAAGAAAGTTGGCATTCCAATTACAATGAAAGATTGTTGGCATTTCAATAAGGATATTCAGAAGGTTGTTGATGACTATGGATATAATTGATTAAGGATGATTACTGTCTTAAATATTATTATTTTGTCATTAATGTCAAGAAATTGATTTTCTAATTCAGTATGATGTTGCCATATCTTAAGAAGTATGATTTGATGAGTATAAAGATGTCAGTAAAAGACACAAAAAGTATATGATGAATAAGGGGATAAGTTATTCAATGGGCAACTACTACCAAGTTAGACAATGATGAGATCATGATGTTTAGATTGTTTTGATATCCTACATATGCTATTGTTTGAAAGGTTAATACTATACTATGTTACCGAGAAAAGAACCTAGTCGGTAAAGCCTAAGGAACCTAGTCGGTAAACCCTAAGGTTATCACTATCGGTTAATGAAGGCAAAATTTCTACTGAGTGAAGTTTAGCATTTACTGAGTTACAACCGAGCTATAACAGAATACATTAAATGTTTACATGTGATATTTAATGAAGGAAGCCAATGAGCTGGAGCAGAATAAATGATTGGTAAGCCATGTATGAAGATTGTTAAACAATCTATGGTAAAGAAAGATCGACAGGAAGATCTACAACTCAGATTGAACCGCAATACCCTAACACAAGTTCCAAGGCGGGGTAAAACATTTTCAGATTGAAGGATACATTGAACCTAGACAAGATTGAAGATTTGATGGCTATGATTGATCATGGGAAATGTGATCAAGGAGATTAAGTGGTTGGAAGATTGTTTATAAATAGGAAGCTGTTGATAAACAATGTATGCGGGCAAGTGTATGCACAGGGATGCTACATAGTGATTACCCAAAACAGAAGCTTGAAGACCTGTTTTGATAGCAGAGTATAGAAGCCCAGTAGATAGACAAGATTAGTGCTATGTCTAAATTGTATTGAACAAATAGGAATCTACTTTAGCATTTTTAGATGTGAAGTTGTAGACATATTTTTATTACTGTTATTTTGAGAAGTAGCAGAAAATCTCTTAACCGAGTGGACTTAACAGTCTTATTTGTAAAATCCTCTAGCAAGGTGACATTCTTATTGAGTGTTTGAAATCCTTTAACAAGGTCACTTCTAACAAGGTGAAGATCCTAACAGATCTGAGGGAAATCCCTTAACCGGGTCACATCTAGCAATGTGTTTGTAATCTTTAACAGGATTTGCTTTTAACCGAGCATACTCTAGAAGTGTATATTTCTTATTGGGTCTGAAATCCCACAGTGGTTTCTCCCTATTTGGGTTTCCACGTTAAATCTGGCGTTATATGTTTGTGATCTTATCTATTTATGGGTTTGCATGCATTATTGTTTTTCTGATAAGGTTACCGAGGTTGAATCTGTTGTTTTTATTGAAGATTAAGTTTGAATGATTCGCCCCCCCTCTCATATTGTTATCTTGGCATCTGTACTAATCATATTTAGTATCAGAACTATCATATTTCTCTTTTCCTTCTTATTCTATCACTTCTTTTCAACAATTGGCAAATGCTTTCATCCAACAATTTCAAAACAACATTGGTCCTAAAATCACTTTGCCGATTTAATGTATTATAAACAAGGTGCTAAAGAAAAAGTGACTGATTTCATTGGTAGATATAAGCATTTGTGTGCTCAAATTTCTTTTCATGTACCTGATAATGATATTCAAAGAATTTTCATTTCTAATTTACAAAAAGATATCAGGGAAAAGCTTCTTTTGTCTGAGTTTACTTCCTTTCTATAGTTGTGCGCAATATTCCACAATTATCAACTGGTTGTGAGTCAAATGGAGCAATCCACTCCTATGGCTCTGAGTGATAAGGGTGAGAGTGTTCAAAAACCATTTGTGAAGTTCAAACCAACTAAAAGCCTCATCAAGTTCAATGATACAATCAACAACCACAATGTGAATGTTACAATAGGTGTGCCTTCTATATCTAAATTTTTCCAAAGAGAAAGATAGTTTACATCCATGAATGAATCTCTACATAGTATTATGTCTCAGTTGTTGCACAAAAATGTTATCAAACTTCATCCTATAAACCAATTGATCCTTCTAAACTTTCATCCCCTTTTTTTATATCAATTCCTTTTGTCAATTTCATCGTCAACCTGATCATGATACTGAGAAATGTTTCGCATTGAAAAATAAGATTCAAGACTTGGTTGATAATAATATTATATCTGTGGCAGGTGCGAATGATAAAGGGAATAAATTAGTATCTCTTCCTAATCAAAATCTTAATATTTTCACTGATCCCTTGCTTTCTCATACCTCTAACGTTATTGAGATTGTGCCTAATTCTCTCTCTTCTGAAAAATTCACCTTTATGGCTCCAAACTTGGTTAATATGGTAGAAACAAGTGATATGCCTAAGGATCCTTGTATTAAATTTGACCCTAGTGAGACCATTAGAGAACCCGATGGCCCTTTATACATCATTGCAAAGGTTAAAGATATCCCTTGCCGTGGTGCCCTTATTGATCCGTCTTGCATGAATAATATAATAACTAAAGAATATATTTTCACTTTATGAAAGCATAAACCACTATATGATGCTTCTAATGTGGTTGTGAAGTTATTTGATGGCTTCTCTTGTCCTACCATTGGTTCTATCACCCTTCCTATTGAAGTTCATACTAAATCCATGAATGTTGACTTTGTTATCATACCCTCTTCTAAGAAATTCTGTGTGAAGTTGGGCTATCCTTGGCTATCTTCCATGAAGGTTATTAATTCTCCAATCCACAACTATCTCAAATTTCCTCACAATGGATAAATCATTACTATAAACCATAGCTTATTTTGTCCATCTTAAAGAAGCTCTGGTGTTCCTATTGATCTCTTTTGGCCTAAACAATTTCAATCTCTTCCATCAAGGAGCGATGCTCTTTTTCAATCTTATCAAAAATGGAAGGACAATATGATCTTATCCTTAAGTCAACCTAGATCCCCAACACTTGACATTCCTATTATTCTTCAAGATAAGGTTCTTCCCCTCACAGATAGAGCTAATCTCCCTCCTAAGGAAGATTGTCAACCTATACCTATGGATGTGACTTTACCTTCTCTTAAGGAGAAAAACAATATTCCTCCTAAGGTTAGACCTATACCTTCTCCTCATGATGGACCTGGTCTCCTTCCTAAACCTAATATTCCTCCTTTCTATGGCGCAGTTCCACCTCCTTCCTCTTATTGAGAGAAGAGGCCTACTTCTCCTATTGTTCAACCAAAAAGACCTCAACCTAAACCTTCCACTATCAAGGAGGGAAACATTCCTACTTTTCCAAGTGTTCCTCCTCCTTCTCATCCTTCCACTAAGACTCTACGAAATCATTGTGTGAGAGAGCATCGACGAAGACGCCATGTTCAAGCTCGTGAAGGAATCCCTCAAAATACTCAATCTCCTCAAACTCTGACAATTGACATGATTCCCTTTTCTCCTAAGAAAAATGTTCAACCTACATCTCCAAATAATAAGTTGCACAAAACATGTGATGGTTTTACTCCTATTCGTGTTCTTGCTCCTCTTTCTCTAAACTTTGATGAATAAATGGGTGAAAATGTTATTCATAATGGTAATACAACTCCTAATGCTTCTGATAGTGAGTATGAGTATGTTGATGTGGACAAGAATTTATCTGATGAGTTTTCAAAAATCCTAATCCCAACTCCTAGAATCGAACAAAGTGACTTACAACATGAGCATAGTCCTTGTTTGGATCTTATGATAGCTCCATCTGTTGTGCTTGATGTTTCTCCTCTAGCATGTTGCTCGCCTTCCCAAAATAGTGACCAGCAAGATTGGGAGGCGAATGTAATACTAGATTAGAAATATTAGCTTTGCAATTCTTTCTCGCTCTCCTTTCTTTCTCTTTTGTGACCATTCTTCTATATGTATCCTTGTTCTTCTATTGCTCCCTTAATGTCTACTTGGGGATGATGCAAAGCATTGAGATCTTTTCTTGGTTTGTTTCATGTTGACTCAAAAGACATCCTCTCTTCCCTTTCTTCTAAGGTAGTTTCCTTCTTTGGGGAATGAATATTATTATATGCATATACATACATGATATACATGAGTTATCATACATCATAATAACCTCAAGGAAAGTGACACTACCTCGTGTTTTGTGTTCATTATCCTTGGGTTTATTCCTTGATTGGGGGTTAAATCCTTGAGATAACGTTCTCCCTCTCTTCTCTTTCTCTTGGGTGTATCCTACCTTAAAGAAATCTCTCTCGATAAGGTGCGTACGATCACTTTAACATGGGGGCATACACTCCCCTCATATTTCCTTCTTTGATACTTAGAATTACCTAGTGAACTTTGTTTTTCTTTGTAAACATTTGGTATCCTTGCTTTCATGACTCATAGTGGAGGGAACTTTGCTACTTTAAGTCATGGTTCTCCCCTTCTCGATCTTCCCTTTTACTTTGTCAATCAAAGTCGTAAGATCCTAAGTCCACTAGGGGATTGGCGCATCTTTCCTCCTTGATATCGTAAAAGTATTTCAATCTTATTTCCTTGTACTTTACCGGTAGTATTGGCATACGCTTATGGTCCCTTCTTCTCCTTGACCGCTAAAATCTAAGTTGGTTAGTGCAAAATGAGGTGAAAAGCCTTTTTTGCTGCTTATATAGCAAAGGGGTTTTGGCCATAACCATTCCGGCCAGAAGGTTTCCGACTGGAACGCCTTTGCCACGCCGGTGCCACGTCACTGCCACATTGGTCCATCCGGAACCCTTCCGGTCGGAACGCTTCTAGCTAGATCAAACAGATTAGCTCTAGGTGTGACATAGATCCATACTTTTACCCAATGAAGAAATCAAATACCTCTTCTCCTTATTTATCCCAAATCTTCTCAATGAAGTGTTTGAGTAGTGAATGATTGTAGAGTGTTTCGATCTAAAGCATACTTGTCCTTTCACCCTCTTTCCTTTAGGCTTTGTATTTAAAAATATTTATTTGATGCGTTTTATTCTCTTGAAGAGTTTTCTAAAAATATAATTTCTCATTATAGTGTGCTAGCTTGAAGGATTTTTGACATTGCCACATTTGAGAAAGGGGATGATGATATTTGTAGTCTAATTTACTGTAAATCCATTCTGAATGATCCCATTAAATAACATTCCCCTTTATATTTATTCTTATTGTAAGCTAGCTATGTCCCACACTTTACCCATTGAAATTATTTTAATTCCTTCTTTCATGTCTTTTGTGGAGAAGAGTTTAGCCATTGAATTGATTACTAGTGGGACATCTTTATCTTGAACTCTTACATTAAAATTTTTTGCATATTCCAACCATTGAGAGTTTGTGGTATTATTTCTTTAATTATTTTTCTATTGTAATTATTTTTAGAGAGCTCATGAGTTGTGTTCTAATTAATAAAAATCTGGATAGGCCCACATCATTACATATTCATTGAAAAGCACCACCTAGGGCACATGAGGAATTCACACCTTGAAAAAGATAAAAAATACCAAAACCAACAAGGAACCACCCAACAACTAGGATAGAAATAGAAAAGACACAAAGAGATGGTCTATTGAGCAAAGGTGTTACACTCTTTCCAATATTTACACAGACCAATAATTTTATCAGAGAAATTAAATTTCTTATTATAATATTTAACAAAGGTCAAGGTACTAGAAGTCAGAGTTTCTTTGACCATAGAGATGAGATGCTCCATCGGAGTAGAGGGAGATGGAGCATGTCTCTTTTATTTATCTTTCCTATGCTCATTTTATTCTGAAATGGCCTATAAGGAAGCTAACTTCAGGGCCATCTCCTAGCTTAGCTTGTACATGTCCTCAATTTTTTTGCTTTAGGATCTCCTAGATTTCCTTCAGCTCCATCACAACCTTGCTTTCATTCCTCTAAGACATCTTGTCTCTAAGGTCATTCAACATCCCCTCAATTTTGTCCCATTTCTCTAGTTTCCTAGCCATATTATTAGTAGCTTCCTAGACTCATTCATCCTTCTCCTCCATAGTCCATTTATTCTCCCCAGCTCCCACCTCAACCATCACCTAAAATCAATTAATGTTACTAATAGAAACATCCAATTGAGAAGAAGAGTTATTAATAACAAGTCCTTATTCTCAATACTTTCTTCTAGCTTTAACACCTTATAATCCCAATTAGAAATGCTTGAGTTGGGGTTGGGAGCCTCCTATACATTAGGGAGGGAGGAAACCTCCTCCAAAGCCATAAGGGACCAGTCCAATTCTGAATTTGAGGAAGAATCAAACTCCTCATTGAATTCCACATAAGTTTCCTCTTCTTCTGATTCCAGCACCTCCACATGCTTAGAAGGCTGATTAGGAGAAATTTTTAGGTTTTCTTCATTGATGGGTTATTGGGGGTAGGAACTAACTTAGGTTTAGAGGTGGAGATAATATTGGGGTTAGGTTTTGTAATGAGGGAACTCAATAGATCAACCACTAAATTAGGGTCCAACAAAGGGCTAGGGAGACTTGACAGTGACCCAATAGATGGGGTTAAAGCAAGATGAAGTTGTAGAGTCTAAGAATCAACCCTTGATGAAGGGGGGGGAGGAGTTTTTGGACATAAAACGAGCAAAAAATTGAGTCCTAGAAGAACAAAACCAGTAGGAAAATTCATTTTAATATTGTACCTGAGGTGTTTTAACATTAGGAAGATTTGAAGAACACAAATTGACATTGAGAGGGGTGGTGAATCAGTGTATTTTAAAAAAAAAAAATTTAACTATGTGTGCTAATACTACTACTACAAATTAATTGAGAACACTCACTCACAAGAGAACATCACATAACACCAGAAGTATGACAAAAAACCAATGTGGGAAAAACCTCGATGAGAATAGTTGCTAGAGTTTATTTCTCCAATCCAGCGTCACAATGAACAACATATTACAATGTTTAGGGCACCAACCCCTGATTTTATGAGAACCTACTTAAAGGAGCACCTACCCCTACTCTGAGCACCCACTCAAAGAAATACAATGATTGTTCAAGCTTACAATGCAATAAAAAAGCCTTGTTACAAATTAATTTTGTAACACTTACAAATTTCTCATATTATGAGAATGACTCTTTGCCAGCTAAAGTTATTCATGTGTTTCTCCTCCTTTCTTTGTATGGTTATCTTCTTCTTCTCTGTTACAATGTTTCTCTTCAGAATGATTGGTTCTTTCTCTAACTTCTCTTTTCCACCATACACAATCTCTCTCTCTATCAATTTCTAATTCTTCTCTTGGCAGCCACACTTTCTGTACTTCACCACTGCAACACACCTCATTACAACACATCAACATGCCCATACAATCAATTTGTGGAGATGTCTTTATTTCCACCTCTATCTCTATATCTTCAACCACACCTACCAATGTTGAATCATATTTACTACATCTGCTAGATTGGATCAATTGTTTACTTATCGGAGATTTCTTCTACTACAGTCTCGAATATTTTATTCAAGTCGGTTGTCTTGGAGGTCTGTAACTCTGGAGATTTTATTTTCTATCCTGAATGTAATCTCATACTCGCTGCTTGTAGTAAATGCATATTGTCTATCTTCAGATCATTCTTTATACTTGGATTAATAAGTTTAGTAATCTTCCTCTACCCAAAGCGATACACCATCCTTCCTCGAGCCACATAGTCTACCTGCAACTCAGTCCCCATCAATGTGTCTTTCATTGTCTCTAAAAAATTTGACACCTAACACACTGAAATCCACCATCACTGACTTTGGTGTATCAAATATTTTCTTCGATCAGCTAGGGTACCAGATCATTCGATCAAAGTCGGTTTGTCACCATGTAGATCAGTTTGCCTATCACCATGTAGACATTTTCTTATTCAATGTCGAAGTCACTTGGTCAATCCTAGTCAATCATCCATGTGGATCTTTGAGTCTATCGGCTTTAAAAGTCGGTCATAATCATCAATTCTATTGGTAAAATACCCTTTTATCTTTCTGACAAGTGTCCTCTAATTCTCTCCATATATTCCATGTCATCGGGTCAAAATTGGTCAATGCCCATGTTGACTATCGATCTACTCAGATCCACTGAACTTTATGCAAGTTCTACCTAAGCAAGATAAGCTTCTAGAATTTTCATGAAGCCCATCTCTTTCTTTGTTAGCCTGCATCTCATTTGCATGATCTCTCAACACACGCAGGATAAGACTTCTCCTTTTTGTCTTTGCTTGTCCTTGTCCTGCACCATATTCCTTGACACTCTTTCTCCTCACAGGATAAGATTTGTCTTTCTCCTTAACAAGCATCAACTTGTACCATGACCCTTTTCTTATCCTCGTGGAGCTGCACTGGATAAGGAAAAATTTCCTTTTCCTTTATACTCTTATCCCACAACACTCTTCTTCCTATTGTGAACCCTTGAAGGATAAGGGTTTCCTTAGGATCCTTTTCTTTTTCTTATCCTCATCTCGTGCGGGATAGTGGGAGACCTCTTTTGTTTAGCTTTTTGTGTTATCTTGCGAGGTAACCTATTTTTCATCATTCTTGGCACAGGAGAGCAGGGAGCCTTGATCTTCTTTAATTTTGCTTATCCCATGAGATCTTTCTATCCAACCTTCTATGGTGCGGGATAGTAGGACAGACCATTTTCCTTCAACTTTGTTATCTTGTAGGGTCATTCGGCTACCTTCCAACTCACCGTGGGATAGCGAAATACATGCTTATACACAATGGGTCCCACATGATCACAACAAAACATAAGCAAACCACTAAGCTACCAACATGTGGATAGATGGGGACCACTTGGTTGATCAAACTTAAGTTATCTTGCAAGGCATTCAATGCTCAAGCAATATACTATGGGATAAGAAGAAACATCATGTGCACTTCACAAGTGTTATTCGGCACAATAAACACATGACCTTTTTCACACCATGGGATAAGAGGGACCTCCTTGTTCATCGAATCCTAAGTTATCATGCACGGTCTTTTCCCTACTCATGAACACAACATGGAACTCACAGATACACGTGAGCCAAATAATTTCTGCCATGTGGGAATCGACTTGGTGATAGTTGCCGACATGATCGATATGTGAAGACGTTGAAACTGGTCGACACCATGAAAATGAATCTGATTGAAACCCCTACAACATAACATGACGTGTGACTGTGATCTTATTCTTAGTGACCTACAACCTATGGACAACCCTTGATATCTACTTTCTTCTCAACAACCATTTGACATCCTTTTGACATCAATGACAATTATGCCAACAATCTCCCCCTTTGGCATTGATGTCAACACATACACCCATAGAATCATTCACAGATCAGTTCTCTGACCACTTCTCCCCCTTTGCCAATAATGGCAAAGGGTGCTACGACTAACTATCAATTGTGCATGAAATTCCTCTTTGATTTTCTATAGAAATGAATGGAACTTCCAATTTGTGATCATGACACATCTACAATACATTAGAAATTTCCTTTACAACTTCTTTATCTTTGTTGCTTGTCGCTAAATGAACTATTATTACAATATTAAGAGTAGTTCTATTACTACTTACAAAAATAATTCAAAGCTCCCCCTGAGACTGTACATGAGGTTCAAGGAAGTAAGGGTAGAAATAGTATGCTCCCCCTAAACCATGGATCTCAAATCAATACTTTAAGTGCAGAATAAGGGTGAGACAACACCCAATTTTTTTCTCAAGTATTCAAAACTATCCTTAGGAAGTGACTTAGTAAAGATATTAGCTATGTGCTCACCAATACAAACATATTCAACTTTCACTTCTTTCTCTGCAACCTTTTCCCTAAGAAAATGATATTTGATTACAATGTGCTTTGTCCTAGAATGCATGATGAGGTTCTTTGATATATTTATTGCACTTGATTTGTCACACATAATAGAAATAGGATCTAAAAATGATACGTGAATGTCCTTTAAGGTCTCTTTCATCCACAAAACCTATGAGTAACATGTGGCAACTACAATATACTTAGCTTCAGTAGTTGATAATGAAATGGAATCTTGCTTCTTGCTATGCCATGAAACCAATCTATCTCCTAGGAAGAAATATCTACCACTGGTGCTCTTCCTGTCATCTATGCATCTTGCCTAATCAACATCAGTATAGGCTTGCAAATTGAAATCTCCTTTCTTTGGATACCATAAGCCATAAAGGAGTGTTCCCTGCAGATACTTGAATATCCTCCTAACTGCATTGACATGTGATTTCTTATGAGATACTTCAAATATTGCAACCATGCATACAACTTGGACTATATCAGGCCTTGATGTTGTAAGATACAACATGCTTCCAATCATGTATCTATACAAGGTCTAATCAACACTAGGTGACTCATCATCTTTGCTCAACTTGCATCCTGTCACCATGGGAGTACTAACCGGTTTGTTGTCTTCCATCTAAAATTTCTTCAACATGTCTTTAGCATACTTGGCTTGAGAGATGAAGATGCCCTTGTTTTTTTGTGATATTTACAAACCAAGAAAATATGACAACTCTCTAAGCATGGACATTTCAAACTCTGACTGCATCTGATTAGCAAATTCTTTGCATAAAACATCTTTGCTACCTCCAAAGATGATGTGATCTACATATACTACAACTATGATCATGTAGTCTCCATTTACGCTGATATATAAATTATTGTCAGCATTTCCTTTTCTCAAACCTTGCTGATGGAGATACTTATCCAACTTAGAATATTATGGTCTAGGTGCCTACTTTAGACCATATAAAGATTTTTTAAGTCTGTAAACAAAGTTATCATCTTCATGCTACTGAAAACCTTCAGGTTTCTCTATGTAAACCTCTTCTTCAAGATTGCCATTCAAAAATGTAGATTTGACATCCATTTGGTATACTTTGTATCCTTTATATGTTGAGAATGCAAAAAACATCCTTATAGCTTTTTAAGTCTTGCAATAGGTGCAAATGTTTCTTCAAAATCTATGCCCTCTATAAAAGCATATCCCTTGCATTCTATCCTTGCCTTGTTCCTTATTAATTTGCCTTCTTCTTTCATCTTGTTCCTATAGACCCATTTAGTCCCAATGATATTCTTGTCTGTTGGCCTAGGAACCAATTCCCATGTTTTGTTCTTTTCTATCTTCCGCAACTCTTCTTCCATTGCCTTAATCCACTCTTCACTCTTGCTAGCTTCATCATATGTTATGGGTTCCATCTTAGTCATAAGATAGAAGTTTACTTTTTTAGTATTCCTAGCTTTCCTTTGTTAGGTCTCGGAGATAACTGAGAGGGGGGGGGGGGGTGAATCAGTTGTCAAATGAATTTAAACCAAAAACAACTTAAACAACTTTCTGCTTAATACCGGTTGCAATACCGGTAGAGATTAATGCATGAAAAAAAAGACAAAGTCATCCACAACACATAACACCAATATTTGTACATGGAAACCCTATAAGGGGAAAAAATATGGTGGAAAACCTTACCCACAATCAGATGATACTACTGCAGATAGTAAGTGTATACAAATGGGGTCTGCACATGCAGAAAGGCCAAGTGCCTAGAGCTCATTGCTCAATCACAAAATAGGAGTCACACTGACTAGAATTGGATGGTTAAATCCAATAATAATATACCGCTCAAAATAGCATCTTCATATGCTAGATTTAGTACTAGTGTAGTTCTGATTGTCTTCACAAAACCCTCCTTCAATCTTCAAATGATGTCTGCGTGTATAGCTCTGCTTATTCTCACATATACCTTCACATAATCCTTTTTCGCACTCCACACCTGATCTTACAAATAAGATCTTACATTTATACAATAACCTAGAACCAATTTTAGTAGGTTGGCTCTACAAGATATATTACAATAAAATCATTTTATAACAAAAACAATATCTGATGCAATGACCGATTCAACATGTCAGCTCAATGTATTTACAATAATAATAAGTCATCTCCATAGTGTGCCATGCTGATCTGGAGAAGATAAACCCACTGGTGTACCGGACATCGGTGACTATGCATAAGTCACTTGCTTGCCGGTGAATCTTGCTGATTCTCCAAAGTGCCAGAGTTGATAAGTGTTTAGTAGGTGTTGACATCAATGACAAAACCATACCAAAATACCAACAATCTCCCCCTTTGGCATTGATGGCAACACAAGATGGAAAAACCATCAAAGTGCCAAAACAGAAATGCCAAATACCAAAAGCCAACAATTTTCCAAAAAGAGATCATAACTAGAAATCAAAATACAGATACAGAGAGTAATAATCTCTCCCAAATAACAATCTCTCCCCTTGGGAGCAACTTGTGTTTTTCTTGTGTTTTTCCATACCAATATCTCCCCCTTTGACATCAAATGCCAAATTTAGTACAAAACCAAGTTCATATACAAAATACCAACCAAATTAGTATACCAACTACTCCCCCTGAGAAGTAGCTTCATCATCAAAGCCAGAGTAAATGATTTCTCTGTTAATTCTACCAGTTGATGACAAACATCAACTTCCTAAGTCTCTACTGGTGGGGGTATGACCCCAAGCTGGTCTCTGAGATATTCAAAAGTCTCCTTAGGTAGAGGTTTAGTGAAGATATCTACAATCTGCTCTTTAGTATTCACATAAACCAGTTTTATTTCCTTTGCTTCAACATTTTCCCTTAGAAAATTCAGTTTGATAGAAACATGTTTGGTTTTAGAATGTAATACTAGATTCTTAGATATATCAATTGTTGCAGTGTTATCACAATAGATAGTAATAGGTTCCTTGCACTTTACCTTTATGTCTTTCAACATTTTCTTAAGCCATAGTACCTGTGTACAATTAGTTGCTGCTGCAACATATTCTGATTCTGCTGTTGATAAAGATGTACAACTTTGTTTCTCACTCAACCAAGAAACTAGTCCGTTTCCAAGAAAGAATGCTCCTTCGGTGGTGCTTTTTCTATCATCCACATCTCCTGCCCAATTTGCATCTGTGTATGCACATAATTCAAAGTTTTCATCTCTAGGATACCATAATCCAAGATTTATAGTGCCTTGTAAGTACCGAAAAAATCCTTTTTACTGCTGATTCATGATTTTCTCTAGGATTACTCTGAAATATTGAAACAATACATATTGCATTCATAATATCAAGTCTGGTTTGTGTCAAATACAGTAAACCTCCTATCATAGATTTGTATCTAGTTGGATTTATAGGTGTAGATTCATCCCTTAGTGATTGTTTGTCATTTGTAGTCATAGGTGTGCTTACCGGTTTAGAGTTCTCCATCCCAAATTTATTTAGTAACTCTTTTAAGTACTTGGATTGACTCAATAATATATCTTTATCAGTCTGTGAAATCTGCAATCCTAGAAAGAATTTTATTTCTCCAATCATAGACATTTCAAATTCTTGCTGCATTTTAATAGAAAATTATTTACATAATCCATCTTCTCCTCCAAAGATTATATCATCAACAAAAAAATCTATAACCAAGATGTTATCATTAGTCACTTTATAGTATAAGTTGCTATCAACATTACCTTTAGAAAAATCAATCTTTAAAAGATACTTATCCAATCTTGCATACCAAGCTCTTGGAGCTTGCTTCAATCCATACAAAGCTTTTCTTAACCTGCAAACCATATCTTTGTTATCTGTTAAAGAAAATCCATCAGGTTGTTCAATGTAAACCTCTTCTTCAAGATCTCCATTAAAAAATGCACATTTAATATCCATTTGATATACTTTGTAGTTCTTATGCACTGCAAAAGCCAAAAATAATCTAACTGCCTCAATTATAGCTACCGGTGCAAAGGTTTCATTGTAATCAATTCCTTCTTTCGGAGAATATCCCTTGTACACTAGTCTTGCTTTATTTCTAATAACCTTACCATCTTCATTAAGTTTGTTTCTGAATACCCATTTGGTTTCAATTACATTTTTATCTTTAGGTTGGGGAACTAATGTCCAAGTGTTATTCTTCTTAATTTGTTCCAATTCTTCTTCCATAGCTTTAATCTAATATTTATCTTCACATGCCTCATTAACAGATGATGGTTCAGTTTGAGAAATAAGACATACCTCTTCATTTCCCAATCTTCCTCTTGTCATAACTCCTTTATACTTGTTTCCAATTATCTGATCTTTAGAATGATTCAGTCTTACATATCAGGGTGTCTTTGTTTGTTGTTGTTCCTCAGTTACTGTGGAATTTTCAAATGATACCAGTGTAACTGGATCTTCATTCTGTACTAGTGGATTCAGTGTAGGTTCATTTGTTAATATTTATTTTCCCGGTTCAGAGTCTATATACCTTGAAGTTCCTCTAAATTGTTCATCAATTTTTACATTTGTACTTTCAGTAATTTTTTGAAATCTTTTGTTAAAACATATATATGCCTTGCTCTTAGATGAATAACCAAGAAATATTCCTTCATCACTTCTAGGATCAAATTTTCCAATATACTCATCTCTTCTGATATAACATTTGCTTCCAAAAATTCTGAAATATTTAAGAGTAGGAGTAATACCAAACTATAGTTCATGAGGGGTCTTACCGGTTTCACCTTTGATGTGAACTTTGTTGAATGTATAGACTGTTGTATTGACTGCCTCTCTCCAATATACATGTGGTAGGTTTGCTTCTGATAACATACTTCTTGCTACATCCAAGATAGTTCTATTTTTCCTTTCAACAACTCCATTCTGTTGTGGTGTCCGAGGTGCAGATAGCTATCTTTTGATTCCATTTACTTTACAGAATGTATTAAATTCCTTAGATGTAAATTCTCCTCCTTGATCTGATCTTAGACATTTGATTATCTTACCAGTTTCATTTTCTACTATAGCTTTGAACAGTTTGAACTTTCCAAGTGCTTCTGATTTTTCTATGAGAAAAGTAACCCAACACATTCTAGAATAGTCATCAATGATTAGCATGAAATATCTATCACCTTGTAAGCTTTTAGTTCTAGCTAGACCACATAAATCAGTATGAATTAAATCAAGAGCATTATTGGATTTTTCTAGAATACTTTTGAAACTAGCTCTAACTTGTTTTCCAAATTGACATTCCTTACATACTGTATTGTGAGGTTTGACAATTCTAGGCAAATCTCTAACTGCCTTAGTAGTACTAATTTTCACCATGCAATCGAAGTTTACATGATAGAATCTCTTATGCCATAGCCAACTTTCATCAATATGTGCAATTAAGCATGTCTTTCACTATTATTCAAATAAAAGATATTACCTCTAGTCTGATTATCAGTTGCAATTTCTAAACCAGTTCTATTCATGATTTTGCATTTTCCATTTTTGAATTGTAACTGAAATCCTTTCTCAACTAATTGACCAACACTAAAAAGATTATGCTTTAAACCTACAACATAGTAAACATTGTCAGTATTATGCTTACCATCAAGAGATATTGTACCCTTACCTTTGATTAAACAAGCTTTATCATCTCCTGTCATATGATGTGAGCATCCTGAATCAATGATCCACTCATCCTTTACTTCAACTTTAGCTGCCAAGGCCTGTTCTACTGGTTGAGCAGTAGGTGTTGGTTGATCTTCTGTTATAGCAACAAAAACCCATCCATTGTCTATCGAATCCTCATCAGAATCATCAGTCACACCTTCATCAGTAATGTAACAAGATTTGTCTTTATTCTTCTTAAATCTGTATCTTTGATATTTAGGGTTAGGCTTGTATGTTCTTCTAGCTTCTTCTCTTAGTCTAGCATGTCTATCAGGGCATCTTGAATCCATATGACCAATCTTATTGCTGTTAAAACATTTAAAGGGTGCTTTACCTTCATACTTACTTCCAGCTGGACCTTTAGGCATTTTCCTTGCAAATAGTGCTTCAAGTTCTTCATTTTCTTTCCTGCTTTCTTCAAGTTCTCTTGCATAAAAGTATTTCCAATTTGATTTATCAAATGATGGTGTAGATGATGATGCTTTAAAAGCTAAATCTGTCTTTATAGTAGCAACAGGACCAAATTCTTCAATTTCAAAAGCTGAAAGTTTTTCAATCAATGTATCCCTAGTTACTGATGTATTAGGCATTGTTCTTAACTCATTTATAGCAGTAACCTTCATTTTATATGCCGGTGGCAATCCTCTTAAAAATTTTGAAACAATTTCATCCTCACTTAAGGTTCCTCCACAACATTTAATACCCAAAACAATCTCATTTACACTTTCCATAAAAGCAAAAATCCTTTTATCTTCTTCCATTTTTAGATGTTCACACCTGACCTAGAAGCTTTCAAGTTTTGCAATTTTGACTATGGAATCTCCTTCATTTAGTGTTTCCAAATGATCCCAAATAGCTTTAGCAGTAGACCTATCTGATAATCCCATGATTTGTTGATCTAATAATGCGCTCAAAAGTGCTTCTCTTGCTTTGCAATCATTTTCTTCATCCTTTCCCAAGGTAGGTGGATTAGGCTAACCAGGAGTAGGAGTAGTATGACCATTCCTTGTAACATCCTAGATGTCCTTTCCAATGCAATTTAGATATCTCTCCATTTTGATCTTCCATATGCCATAGTTGGCTCCATCAAGTTTAGGATTGTCCTTCCTAAAATAGTTAGTAGACATTGGATCTCCTCAAGCTATTAAACTTCTACAAAAGAGGACTAGGCTCTGATAGCAATTGTTAGGTCCCAGAGACAATTGAGAGGGGGGGGGGGTGAATCAGTTGTCAAATGAATTTAAATAAAAAACAACTTAAACAACTTTCTGCTTAATATCAGTGAAAGAGTCTGTTATACCGATGGATAGATTTATTAGATAATTGCAATACCGGTAAAGATTAATGCATGAAACAAAAAAAAAAAGTCATCCAAAACACATAACACCAATATTTGTACATGGAAACCCTATAAGGGGAAAAGCCATGGTGCGAAACCTTACCCACAATCAGATGATACTACTGTAGATAGTAAGTGTATACAAATGGGGTCTGTACATGCAGAAAGACCAAGCGCCTAGAGCTCACTGCTCAATCACAAAATAGGAGTCACACTGACTACAATTGGATGGTTAAATCCAATAATATTATACTGCTCAAAATAACATCTTCATATGCTGGATTCAGTACTGGTGTAGTTCTGATTGTCTTCACAAAAACCCTCCTTCAATTTCAAATGATGTCTACGTGTATAGCTCTACTTATTCTCGCATATACCTTCACACAATCCTTTTTCGCACTCCACACCTGATCTTACAAATAAGATCTTAGATTTATACCATAACCTAGGACCAATTTTAGTAGGTCGGCTCTACAAGATATATTACAATAAAATCATTTTATAACAAAAACAATATCCGATGCAATAACCGATTCAACATGTCGGCTAAATGCATTTGCAATAATAATAAATCATTTCCATAGTGTGCCATGCTGATCTGGAGAAGATAAACCTATCAGTGTACCAGATACCGGTGACTGTGCATAAGTCACTTGCTTGTCAGTTAATGTTGCCAATTCTCCAAAGTGCCAGAGTTGATAAGTGTTTAGTAGGTGTTGACATCAATGAAAAAACCATACCAAAACACCAACATCCTTCTAGTTTGCACACCATCATTTTTCTCTCCAATAATTTGATCCTTAGGGTGATTCTTTTACACATATCTTTTGGGGGCTTTACTTGATGCTTCTTCTTCATGTTCACTCTTAGATTGATCTTCATCTTCAACATATGGTACTTCAGTCTGAGTAATTGTGTTTTTCCTTTCTTTATATATATCTTCATCTACTTTCACATGTACACTCTCAATTACCTTCTTTAGTATTTTGTTGAAACGCTTGTAGGCTTTTCTTTGAGTAGATAGCCCAATAAGATACCTTCATCACTTATGGACTCAAAAATACCTAGTCCATCTTCATCTCTTTTGATGAAGCATTTGCTTCCAAACACCTGGAAATGCTTGATTGAAGATCTCCTATCATACCACAGTTCATAAGGTGTCATTATGTTGTTTACCCTTAGTTGTACTTTTTTTAGTGTATACAACTGTGTGAACTGCCTCTTTCCAATAGATATCAGGCACATTTGCTTCATTTAACATTGTCCTTGCCATCTCTTTGACTATTATTCTTCCTTTCCACAACACCATTTTATTGTGGTGTCCTAGGGGTTGAATACTGTCTTCTGATTCCATGCCTCTCACAACAATATTCAAACTCATTTGTGTTGGCATTGTGATGATGTTTTGATTGTCATTGAAAGACAGACGCTTACTTGATGTATGAGTTATGCTCAGCCAGTAGTTGTTCCAACCGGTATTGTATGTCATTGAATATATAGTCTTTAGACTATCGGTGTTTTGTAGAAGATGTTTACCGGTCACAGATTGATTGAAGACCCCAAGCAGTACAAGGATCACAAGTAGAATGAAGGACCCGAGCGGTAGTCTACTTTTGATTGGAACACTATGATCTTCTAGTCTTCATTTTTGACAATCAGTAATTGGTATATTGTATTAATCGATATATATGTATGTGATGAGCTACCAACTGGTATTATTGTAATGTGTGATGAGTTATCATCCACTGACACTTTGGCATTGTTTTTGTGTCATGTTACCAAATGTGTCTAAGTACACTGTACCTAGGAACTTGTAGTCTAATCTTATTGGACTAACATGAAATCTGATTCCTTTATAAGGACATCATGTCTAAGTTTTGAAAGAGAGATAGAGAAGAAAAGGTTATTTTATGTGCGATCAGTGAAGAGAAGGTTAGGTCTATGTGAAGATATAGAGTGTGTAGATATAGAAGACTGAAGTAATGCTGAAATGCATTAACAATGAGCTATCAAGGATCTAATTAAGCATACAATGATATTACCTAGACCATTCACTTGTTGATTACTAATATCTTCGACAAGTCTGAAACTCTTAACTGGGTAGGCCCAACAAAGCCTTTGTTAATCCTCTGACAAGGAGGTTCACAACTATGGATATGAAATCCTTTAACAAGGTAGTCTTTAACAGGACTTATCTCCTAACAGAGATCTAGATTCCTAACAGGATCTATTCTAGTGAAGAAACATTGTATGACCTTAACCAGTCTGACCTTAACCAGTCTGACCTTAACCAGTCTGGTTACTATTTTGTAGATAGTTACTTGTGAGTTTCTGCTCACCGTGGTTTTTCCCATTTGGATTTCCACGTCAAATATCTTGTGTTATGGTGATTGTGCTTTTGTGGGTGAATGCTTTGTTTGCTATTTGGTTTGCACTTATCTTAACCAGTTTATTAGTGAATCTGTTGCACCGGTTATCTGCTAAATTGTTTAAAAGATTGATTACAGTATTTTTTGGTATACTAATTCACCCCCCCCCTCTTAGTATTCATCAATTGGTATCAGAGCAAACATTTCTATAAGTCTAACCAGTTGGAAGGAGATATGGGGGAATACAGTGTGAGGGAGCTTACTCATCATCTCACTCAGACTGAGAGAGCCTATGATGAACTCAAAGTCAAGTATAAAGCCTCTTTGGCCAAGAGAAGAGAGCATGCTAAGAAATTGATGAAACTTACTGAAAATAGCTCTTCTGATGAAGCAGACATGGATGCCCTAGTTGAAGAAGTTGAAAAATTGAATGAATCAAAAGCCAACCTAAGAAGGGAGTTGGAAGGACTGACTATTAGCATATGTCAGGAGCTTGAGAACAAAAGGAAAGCTGAAGATTTGGTAAAAGACAAAGATCATGAGATTTCTAAGCTGAAGCAAGAAATCAGTTCCCTTAACGCTCATCTCTAGGAGACTAAAGTGGAAAAAGAATAAATACAAGGTGAACTGAACATGGCTATTTCTGACAATGAAACCTTGATGGAATCCAATGCTTCTATTTCCAAGGAACTTACTGAATCAAAGGAGATACTTGCAAAATTCAATCAGAGTGCTGCTAAGCTAGAGAAAAAGCTAGAATTGGCAACGCCAGTAAAGAATACCACTGGACTTGGTTTCTCTAGATATGAGGAAGGTGAGACCTCTGGAACAAAAGCTGAAGCATCAAAGAAGCAACCGACATCCAAGGATAAAGGTAAGAAAAAATTTAAGCTTGTGTGCTTTAATTGTCTCAAAGAGGGACATGCTGCCAATGTGTGTAGAAGCAAAGCCTACAACAATTTTCCTTATTTTCAAAACAATGTGCGTAGATCAAATAGATTCAATGGAAACTGTTATGCATGCAACAAGCTTGGGCATAGACCATTTGAATATAGGACAGTTTTGCACAACACTAGGAGATATCCTCCAAGGACTCAAAGAGTTATCTCGAAACCTTCTGTGAACTAGAATCCCAACTAGTACAATACCTATGACCATCGGTCAGACGGTTATAAAGTAGCAACTAGTTGGAGAGCAACTTGTTTGACCTATTGTGGTAGTGGTCACACTGCTACAACATGCAGAAGGAAGAATGGAAATATGAACACTGGACAATGGAGAACACCTAGAATGGTATGCTATCATTGCAACAAACCGGGACACACTTCCAGAACTTGCAGACTAAGAAAGAATCCATCAGGTGATATACTGATCACTCCAGAAGAGAAGATTGATGTTGAAACTATTCAAGCAGATATGTATAGAACTTGGAAAAATAAATCAGAAGAAGAATCATAGGATGAACCTATTTCTGCACCTAGTGTGGAAGTCTCTGAACCGGCAAACTGAGCTTCAAAAAATCTTAGGGGGAAAATATTGGTGAAATGTTTCAAATCCTTGGTTTATATTGGTAAAAGACCTTTATCGGTATTTGTTACCTGTCAATCAGCAGAAGATCTGAAGTGACAAAGGAAAAATTAGGGTTTGTACCCTAGCGGTGATGCATTTATTAGGGTAGGTGAGAGTTTGCTTAAAAGGTATTTTCGTCGTCACTCTTACTTATTTTTTTTCGAAAGAATAATTTTCAAGAGTAGAGAAACCATAGTGATTTGTTTAATCAGTTGAAGAAATATTGTGTGAAATCTTGCAATCATTTTCAAGCAATCAGTAAAGAACACTAAGCGGTGAACTAGCGATTGAAGTGGTGTATTGTGCATGATATCGACAAAACCTAAATTTTAGATTGTGAAGGTATTTTTTGAAATTCATTCTTATCATTTGGTCATGGCTTCTACATTGTACTCTAGTTCTAGTGAACCCGTAGATACATCTGAGTTTCTTCAAAAGAAAATGAAATACAATGCCCTATCTCAAATTCTTGTTGGAGTTATTGTTGAGGGAAATATTTCTAGGTATATAGATTGTAAGTTGGAAGACCTAGGATTCCTAGTAATTCACTCCCAGCTAAGTTTGTTTTGTGGAGATGACAAGAAGATTAAAACCATAGTATAGCATCCTTGAGAAGATGAAACTGCACAATGCAGTATATTTTCTAGAAGAATTCTTAGAAGAAAATATTCGCATGATCCTTAGCAGAGTGCATGGTGACAATATGTACCTCGAGCGGACCCATGACATCACACCACAAGTGATTCATGCCATCACCGGATTCTGCAATGTTGGAGAAGTACCAGTTCTATGGAAGGTCACCAAAACAAAAATGACAGAGCTCACCAGTTCTATGAGTGACCAACGGGCAATGACCGTCAACACCATTAATGATGAGCTGGTAAAATATGCTTGCATGGTGATTGGTTATAGGATATTTTATGCTAGCAGAATGAATTTTGTCCCTACTATTGTGGTAAATGTTGCTTATAGGATGATTAAGGAAGATACTACATATGACCTATGTACCTGTTTACAAAAGCAATTGTTGGTGAATCTGAAATCCATTAAACAAAACAAAACTCTGAAGTTCAAGTTTGGCCAACTTCTGATCGGTCTATTCTTCTATTTTCAAGGTTATTTCCCTAGAGTAGGTGATGTTCAATGGTCTACTAACCTACCAGTTTCGAGACAGATTAAGGAGAGTCTACAAGCAGTGAGAACTGCATATCCCGAGGTTCTAAATAAGTATTTTGATGAATTCAGACTAAAGATGAACTAGATAATAAGGATATCTGGTGATTTAGTGAAGAAGTATGAAGATGATATCTGCTTCAAAATAAGGACATATCACTGCATAATGGATGTGGTAGAACCTAGAAAGGAAGTGGTTGACCCTATGGGGTATGAAGTGGTGAATGACATATTGATCAGGTATGCCTCTACCCTACTTGCCTCACCACTAGATGCAAAGAAGAAAAGAACCAGTAACTACTTGGAGAGGGTCAAACCGATTGAGGAACCGAAGCAACAAAAGGGAAAAGCAGTGCCATCGGTATCAACACCGGTTACATCTGTCAGTCCAAGAGTGACCAAGCGGTCACCAGCCAAAAAGAAACTTGAGATTATTTTGGCAAAAGTATTCGAGAGGAAGCAGAAATCCAAGACTCACTCATCGGAGTTAGAAGACACTCAACTGGAGATTCAAATAAAGAAGACAAGGCAATCAAGCAAAAAGCCGAAGTCTACCGGTAATGTACCAGCAACTTTTGCACTGGTAAATTTAGATATTACTTCTTATAAACCAATGACACATTGCCAGAGGACAATAAAGAACATTAGGAAGAAAGTGCTTGATGATTTAAAGAAATATTTTGATGAATTTAATGATAGTGAGAAAGAGGATGTAGAATAGGAGGTCATTAAATATTTATGTGTTAATGATCGGTCACCTTTTGAGATTAAAACTGTTACTCCAAATTCTTTTTATGATTCTTTGGATAACAAATGGTGCATTGCCATTGAGAGAGAACAAGAGATCAAGGAGAAATTTTTTGCACAGTACTTTCCTGATGCTTCAAATTTTGAGTTGTTTGAAATTGTTGATAAGTACAAAGGCATTTTCTTTATGAGAAGAAGGTGACTTAGGTTTACTAGAAGGTAAAACCTATGAAGTAGAAAAAGATACACATACACAAGTTAAAGCTATTGTCAAAATGCACTAAGTATCTAAAGCTGCTAGGCAGGCTGATCAAGCACTTGACCTATCCTCAAACAAACCGGATGACGTTTTTGACAGTCAAGGAGAAAGAGTGACAAAACAAAATGACCATATTGATGTTGATGAATTAGATAATGAGGATGTCACTCTAGACAAAGAAAAAGCTGAGAAAGAGAAACAAGCCAAAGAGAAAGTGGAGAAAGAACAAGAAGAAAAGCAAGGCAAGAAGAAGAGAAGAGGAAAGAAGAAGAGAAGAGGAAAGAAGAAGATAAGAGAAAAGAAGAAGATAAGAGAAAAGAAGAAGAAAAGAGGAAGGAGGAAGAAAGGAAGAAGGAGGAAGAGAAGAAAAAGCAGGAAGAGGATGAGAAGAAGAAAGAAGTGGAGAAGAAACAAGAAGAGGAGAAAAAGAAAGAGTTAGAGAAAAAGAAAGAAGAAGAAAAGAAAAGAGTGGAAGAGGAGAAAGAAGCAGAGAAGAGAAAACAAGTGGAGATCAAGGCCAAAGAAGGAGAGCAGACTCCTAAGGCAACCAGTGATCAAACCAAGCAGGTTGATTCCACCAATCCCATTGATCTAACTCTTGCATATCTGACTCAATCAACAATTGAGTCTGAGCTGCTCCAAAGCATTAAACTTGCATAGGAAAGACTGGAAGAATTACGGAAGAAGAAAGAACAGGATGTCATACAATTTGTTGTTGACACCCTTACCAGTCTAATTCCTAGTACTAACCTCCCCAGTACCAACTCCTCTCTATCCAAGCTCAAATTTCTTTGTACGGTAGTGGAGGACAAGGTACAATGCTTGGAGGATGTTGCTCAAGCAACTGCAAGTAAGAACCATGAAAAGGAACTTAATATTGCCTTAGTCAAGCAAATGAATGAACTGAGGACACAACTACTGAAGCAGAAGGATAATATTAGTGTTGCTATGGGTGAGGGTAAATTACTTCTGAGTAAAATCTGCCAACCCCATCTATTTTGTGAAGATGTGTTCAAACAGAAAGCTCAACTCCAATCGGAGTTACAGGAATACATCAACAACTTCAAGATGCCCTATGATTTATTCATTGTCTATGGACAAACTGTTCATCATTTTTAGCATCAAACTATCAAGATGGACTTAGAAATCTGCAACTAGACTCAAGATCTACAGGAGCTTCAACTGCTCCTATTGCCTAAACTGTAGGCTCTTCAGAGATGTTTTCTCAACTTGGAAGCCATCACGGTAACTCAAGAGATGAGTACCATCGATGCAAAGGAAGAACTAACATTCCAGATGAAGACAGAAAGTGAGATTGCTACCTCGCTACTTGAGTCATGGACATTAGACATTAAGATTTTTGTGAAGAACTTTAAATCTATTTTTGAGAAATTTCATTCCTTATTGTCATGGACATCTACTCTGTTTTATTTTATAAAAAGGATAGTTTGCATTAATTTGTCATTGTTGGCAAAGGGGGGGTAGTGTACATTAAAATTTTGGTGAATGCTTATGCACTTAATTGTATTTTTTGCAAAGGGGATAGTGTATATGCTTAGGGGGAGTAATTTTGATTATGGCATTTTTTTTGTAAAACACTTAAATATCAAAATTTTCCTAAGTGTTTCCATGATTGTCATTGATGGACACACACTTACTTGATGTATGGGTTATGCTCAACCGATAGTTGTTCCAACTGGTATTGTATGTCATTGAATATGTAGTCTTTAGACTATCGGTATTTTGCAAAAGATGTTTACCAGTCATAGATTGACTGCAGACCCCAAGTGGTACAAGGATCTCAAGCGGAATGAAGGACCCAAGCGATAGTCTACTTTTGATCAGAACACTATGATATTCCAGTCTTCATTTTTGACAACCAGTAATCGGTATATTGTATTAACCGATATATATCTATGATGAGTTACCAACCGGTATTATTTTAAAGTGTGATGAGTTATCATCCACTGATGCTTCGGCGGTGTTTTTGTGTCATGTTACCAAATGTGTCTAGGTGCACTATACCTAGGAACTTATAGTCTAATCTTATTGGACTGACATGAAAATAGATTCCTTTATAATGACATCATGTCTAAGTTTTGAAAGAGAGATAGAGAAGAAAAGGTTATTTTATGTGCGATCAGTGAAGAGAAGGTTAGGTCTGTGTGAAGATATAGAGTGTGCAAATATAGAAGACTAAAGTAATGCTGAAATGCATCAACAATGAGCTATCAAGGATCTAATTAAGCATACTGTGCTATTATCTAGATCATTCACTTATTGATTACTAATATCTTCAACAAGTTTTAAACCCTTAACCAGGTAGACCCAACAAAGCCTTTGTAAATCCTCTAACGAGGTAGTTCACAACTATGGATCTGAAATCCTTTAACAAGGTAGTCTTTAACAGGACTTATCTCCTAATAGAGATCTAGATTCCTAACAAGATCTGTTCTGGTGAAGAACATTGTATGACCTTAACTGGTCTGACCTTAATCGGTCTAGTTACTATTCTATAGATAGTTATTTGCGAGTTTCTGCACAGTATGGTTTTTCCCATTTGGGTTTCCATGTCAAATATATTGTGTTATGGTGATTGTGCTTTTGTGGGTGAATGTTTTGTTTTTTATGTGGTTTGCACTTATCTTAACCAGTTTATTAGTGAATCTGTTGCACCGATTATCTGCTAAACTATTTAAAAGATTGATTATAGTATTTTTTGGTATACTAATTCACCCCCCCCCCCCCTCTTAGTATTCATCAATTTGATGTGAACTCACCTCCACAGTCTGATCTTAGACATTTCAGCTTGTATCCACTTTCCTTCTCAACCATCTTCCTAAATATTTTGAATCTTCCATAGGCTTGAGACTTGTCTTGGAAGAAGGTGACCCATGCCATCCTTGAAAAATCATTTATGAGAAACATGAAGTATCTTTCTCCATTTAGGGCCCTTGTTCTTGTAGGTCCACACAAGTCAGTATACACAAGCTCTAGTGGCCTTGTAGTTGAGTATTCTTTAATCTTGAAGCTTAATATAGTTAGCTTTCTTCTTTGACACTCATCACAATAGGTGCTTTCTGGTTTGATAATCTGAGGTATGTGCCTGACATACCCTCTTGATGGGGTTCACCTAGTTTGCTTAACACTTCACCTAGTTGATGTTGCTCAGTTCCACCAACTAACCAGGCCTAGTTTCTCTCTCTAGACCTCCAAGTCCTTCTCAATATCTTCTAAGGCTTGACTCTTGACCATTCCAAGGTGTTTTCTTCAAGTGTTTTGGCTAGGAACCCTACCAATTCATAGTGCTTCCCATGTGCTCAATTATGGCTTCTCGGCTTCAACTTGTCAAATTGACCTCCTACTATTCTGAATTGATGCAGAGGTGTGGAGGTGTCTTCTAACATGTTTTGAATTCCTTTTGGGTCCATTTGAGGTTTGCAATCATTAGGTTTCTTACCTATTTCAAGATTTCACCTAGAAAAGGGCTACAAGGAATTAGCCGTATTAGGCCTCCAAAATCTGGTTTTCTAGGGCTTGAGTGAAAACGATGCAAAAGACCCCCTAGAAAGTTTTGTTTTTTTTCAATTATGCACCTAACCTCAAGATATTTTTGTGGTTTTGGATTCTTGTTTCACCGTACAATATGCTAACCCCAAAATGAGGGTTTTGAAGGGTTTCTAGGCCTTCCCGACAGTGACTGGTCAAGTTGGGGTTTGGGAATCAAATGACTTTTTCAAGGCTTCTCCTCACATTGGAAACTCTATCCCAACTTCATGGACCCCTCCAAAATCTTAGATGGTGGTTTGGCATTCACCCCTGCACTTAGCACTTCAATTTCACCTTATTTCCTCTAGCCAGGTTGCTCTTGGACTCGCCTAGAATAAGGTGACAGTCACATTGAAACTCATCTCTAGCACTTGTCCCTGCATATGTAGATTGTACAGATGGTTTCCCTTCATTTCCCAACAATCTGTGATGGCAGCACATGTGCAATTCACGGGGCAACCATTCTTACATAAACTGCTATATACAAGTCAAAACTGGTTGTTTACAAACCAAAGCAAGAAAACATCAAAGTATACTATCTACAAAGCTTGAAATGGAACCAACAAAACTATAAAACACTAGAGAAACTCAATCCATTTCTGGATCAATGGATTCAATCCATTTTCAATTACAAAATGAGTAAAATCAAGCCAAAATGCTACCAACTAGTCTAAAAATGAGTAGTTTCAGATTGTTGAACTCACAAAACATATTCTCCAACCTTGGTAACCATGCAAGAGAGGGTACTTATATCTTTTCCCATGTGTGGAGTCATCTTAGGGCATTGGACAATCCCTAACTCCATCGCTAACCAATTTAGTATAAAAGTTGTCATGACAAGTTTCAAAAGTTGTCATGACAACTTTTTGCAATTTTGCATTTTTTCAGTTTTTGGTCTTTCCAACCTATGAGACCTATTCTAAGTCATCACACATGACTTTTAAAACATTTCTTAGACTAATTTAACCCTCCCTAATGCCTATACCAAGTTTTGACACTTCTGACCATCAAGAAGGTCAACTACCTACTCAAACCCACTATTTACACAAAAATGCAAACCTAAGAAGAATGAACTCAACCTAGGCTTACATTGACTCAAAACACTAACTCTAGGACCCTCCTAGAGTCCTTATTCACTAATGACTTGGCTAGGGTCAGTACAAGCCAATATTGAGAAAACTAAATAGTCGAAGTCCTAGGTGCTCCTGCACCATTCTCCCAAACAAAAGAAAATCATGTCACCTCCTTGGGAATCATATTCTGATCAATTCCAAGCTTCTTAAACTCTATCTCAAGAATCCATGTAGCTTCTGCATCATCCATACCCTACCATTTGAGTAGGTGCTCCCAATAGGCTTGATGCCTTGTCTTCTTGGCGATCCTTGAACTCAACACCTTCTCGGCCTTTGGATTTGGTTTGGCTAGCAACTGAAGGTTGTTCACATCTTCTGATACCTCTAAGTGACTACAATCTGAACCTTGAATTAATCCCTTGTAGGCAACTAAGTCTATTATGTTGAAAACCCATGTCAATCCTATGTCACTAGGTAGATCCACCTTATATGCATTTTCTCCATACTTGGCTAGAATGACACATGGACCTATCCTTCTCATTTGCAACTTGTTAGGCACTCCTTGTTGTAGCCTTTCTTTGTTTAGGTGCACCATGACAAGATCTCCTACTTGAAATTGTAGGTTCTTCCTTCTTTCATCAACTTTTTGTTTGAGTTTTCTTGTATTCTCCATCAATGCTTGCTTGACTGATTCATGGACCTCCTTCATTGATTGAGCAAAGTCTTATGCATATCCACTCCTTGCTAATGCACTTTCTAAGTCTCTCAAATCCAAAATACCTCTTGGGTGCACACCATAGACCACTTCAAAAGGGCTCTTGCCAGTATTCCTATTCATGGTGTCATTATATGCATATTTAGTCTGTGAGAGTACTTGATCCCATGTCTGACCATATTCCTTAGTAAGGCACCTTAATAAGTTTCCCAAGCTCCTATACACCACTTCGGTCTACCCATTTGTTTGAGGATGGTAGGCTAATCTAAAAGAGAGGTTGGTGCCAAGCTTTTTCCAAAGTGTCTTCCAAAAATGACTCATGAACTTTGAGTCCCTATTTGAAACAATTCTCATGGGTAAACCATGTACCCTCACAACCTCTTTGAAGAACAATTGAGCTATTTGGCATGCATTATGAGTAGTCTTGCAAGGCAAAAAGTGACCCATTTTGCTAAATCTGTCCATAATGACATAAATGCTATCATGTCCCTACTTTTTCCTCAGTAAACCTACTACAAAGTCCATACTAATGCATTCTCAAGGTCTATTTGGTATGGGAAGAGGTTGGTATAGACTGACATTTGTAGAAGTACCTTTGGCTTTTTGGAAAACTATGCAAGTCTCCACATACTTCTTCACATCTTGATTCATCCTTGGCTAGTAGTAATACCTTTGGACCAACTCTTGAGTCTCATTGACTCCAAAATGTCCACTAAGGCTGCCATTATGCTTTTCTTGTATGAGGTTTTCTCTCATTGAGCCTCTAGGCACACAAAGCTGCCCACCTTTAAACAATAGCCCATTTTGCAAATTAAAATCAGAATACTCACTATGGAAGTGATTTTGATACTCCTTACACACCTTGTATGCATTTGAGAATTCTTAATCCTCCGGGTACAAGCCTGTAAAACTATCAACACCTATGCTTCTCAATTGGATTTTTTGGATTGTCAAAATTCTCCTTCTTAATGCATCAACTACTTGGTTTAACTGCCCTTTCTTGTGCTTAATGGTGAATGTGTAGGCCTACATGTACTCCACCCATTTCATGTATTTATGACTGAGTTTGTCTTGTGTGTTTAGGAAACTCAATGCTTGGCTGTCCGTATAGACTACAAATTCCTTAGGGAGGAGATAGTGTCTCCACTTCTTCAAAGCCTGCACTAAAGCATATAACTCAATATCATAAGAGGAGTATTTCCTCTTACCATCACTTAGCTTCTAACTATGGAAGGATACTGGTCTTTCTTCTTGGCTTAGGACAACACCTACTGCAACATTGCTTGCATCACATTCCACTATGAAAATTTTCTCAAAACTAGGCAACACTAGCACCGGTTGAGTAGCTATCTTCTGCTTCAAGGTTTCAAAACCTTTGTTTGCTTCTTCACCCAACTAAATTTTTTCCTTCATTCCACCTCTAATGGTGTCTAGCTTTGGTACACATATAGCACTGAATTGCCTAATGAACTTCCTATAGTACTGAGCTAGTCCATGGAAGCTTCTCACCTCTATTGCTAACTTAGGAGTAGGCCAATTTACAATGGCTTCAACCTTGCTAGGATCCATCTTGAGGTTTCCTTGAGACAACATAAACCCAAGGTAAACCAAATCCTCTTTAACAAACTCACACTTATCCAAGTTCATGGTTAGCTTTTCATCATACAATCTTTGTAATACATCTTGCAAATGATTAATATGATCTGCCCTATCCTTACTGAAAATGAGAATATCATCTAGATATACCACCACAAATTTACCTATGAAGTCCTTCATCACCTCATTCATGAGTCTCATGAAGGTGCTTGGAGCATTGGATAAGCCAAATGGTATTAAAAGCCACTCATAAAGACCCTATGTTGTCTTAAAGGCATTTTTTCATTCATCACCCTCCTTAATTCTAATTTGGTGATATCCATTTTTAAGGTAAATCTTGGTAAAGTACTTGGCTTCCCCTAAAAAATCCATGAGGTCTTCTATTCTAGGAATATGGAACCTATATCTGATGGTGATCCTATTTATAGCTCTAAAATCAGTACACAATCTCCAAGTACCACCTTTCTTTGGGGCTAACATGGTAGGGACAACACAAGGGCTAATGTTTTTCCTAATTAGGCCTTGGTCTAATAGCTCTTGGATTTTCTTGGAAATCTCAACATTTTGTTGGGGAGTCATTTTATAAGTTGTCTTGTTTGGCAAGGATGCTCCAGGAATGAAGTCTATTTGATGGCTTATGGTTCTTTTAGGAGATAAGGTGGTTGGTTGTCCATCACTTAATATGCCTTTGAATTTATTCAACAAATGTTGCACCTCTATTGGCAAATTTGGCTCCTCTTTCTTGTCTTCCTCTTTGGGATTTATTACTAGTGCAAACCCTATACCTTCACCTTCCTCAAGTGTCTTCTAGAATTGCTTTTCACTTACCAAAAGAACATTAGGACTTGCTACCCTCTTTTCACTTTCCTCAAGGATAGACTGAATCTTTAATGTGACTCCATCTTTCTTGAATGAGTATGCATTCTTGGCTCCATCATGGATAGATTGTCTATCAATTTTCCATGGTGTTCCCAATAGAAGATGTCATGCATCCATGGGTAGGACATCACATAACACCTTGTCCTTATACCTGCCAATGGTAAAATCCACCCATGCTTTCTCATTAACTAGGACATGTTGGCCTTTGTTCAACCAAGTGACTCTATAAGGCTTGTTGTGAGGTATCCTTTGCAATTTGAGCTTACTCACTACCTCTTCTGACACAATGTTGTCTATTGACCCTGAATCAATGATCACTTTGGAAACTTTGTCCATAATCTTGCATTTGATCCTAAATAAGGACCTCCTTTGGCTTGTCTCTTCTCTGACCGGTTCTTTGATCAAAGTTCTCCTTATCATCAAGTTGTCACCTACCTCTGACTCTAAGGAAACCTCTGAAGTCTTGTAGCTTGAAGACTCTTCTTGAAGATAGTTCACTCTTCTTTCACTACCATGTGATGATGATCCCTTCTCTAGATACCTATATGCTAGATGACTAAGTTGATTGCAATGGTAAGACTTCATTGTTGCAAAATATGAGGAACCTCTACCTTGGCCACTAGATCTTCCTCTGAAACCACTGTTGGATCCCCTTCCTCTATTGAATCCTCCTCTATTAGTGCCACTCTCTTGCTGCTCCATGAGTTTAGACTCTCCTTGTATTCTTTATTCAGAACTTCTTCCTCCAAAGCCTCCCCTATGGCCTCTATTGTGGTTTCCTCTACCCCTGCCCCTATTGCTACTTGAGTCATGTCTTCTTTTCAATTTTTCCTCCACCTTAAGGGAAATTTGATAGATTTGATGGACTATTTTTGGGCTCATTAAACTTATTTCTTCTTGGATGTTCCACCGTAGACCATTTAGGTACCTAGCAACCTTGAGACTCTTTTCTTCCACCACATGAGATCTAAGGCCAAGTTTGTGAAACTCCTCCATATAGCTACTGACATCAAGGTCCTTTTGTCTTAAGTTTTGGCTCTTCCTATTAATTTTCACTTCATAGTCATCAAGGAGATAGACTTCTTTGATTTTAACTAACATCCCTTTCTAAGAAGAGATGGCTGCTTTGCCCATTTTCTTCCTTTCATCTTGCACAAATTTCTACCATGTGAGAGAAGCTCCTCTCATCCTTGACTTGGCTACTTTGACTCTCTGGGCTTCAGTTATGCCTTCACATTCAAAATGGTTTTCCATGCCTTCTATTCATTCTAGGACCACTTCTGTCTCCATCTTACCAGTGAACAATGGCAATCCTTCTAGTGATTTACCACTCAAGGCCTTCAATGCCTTCAAGAAAGGTTATTTCTCTAAAATAGGATCAGGTTTAGGTATTTTGTCTATCTCTAACACTTCTTTACCCTTCCCTTCTTTTCCTTCTACCTTTACCAACACTCCATCTACCTTGGTTTCTACCTCACCAAGCTTACTTTCCAATTCTAGTAGCTTCTCCTTCAGGAGTCACCATGTTGTTGTCTCCTACAGATTCCGCTGAGGACATCTACTCACCTAGCCCAAATCTTATAGGCTCTGATACCAATTTGATGGGGTTCACCTAGTTGGTGTTGCTCAGTTCCACCAACTCACTAGGTCTAGTTTCTCTCTCTAGACCTGCAAGTCCTTCTCAGTATCTTCTAGGTCTTGACTCTTTACCATTCCAAGGTGTTTGCTTCAAGTGTTTTGGCTAGGAATCCTACCAATTCACAGTGCTTCCCATGTGCTCAATTATGGCTTCTTGGCTTCAACTTGTCAAATTGACCTCCTAATATTGTGAATTGATGCAGAGGTGTGGAGGTTTCTTCTAACATGTTTTTAATGCCTTTTGATTCCATTTGAGGTTTGCAATCATTAGGTTTCTTACCAATTTCAAGATTTTGCCTAGAAAAGGGCTACAAGGAATTAGCCCTATTAGGCCTCCAAAATCCAGTTTTCTAGGGCTTGAGTGAAAACAATCCAAAAGACCCCCTAGAAAGTTTGTTTTTTCTTCAATGATTCACCTAACCTCAAGATATTTTTGTGGTTTTGGCTTCTTGTTTCACCGTACAATATGCTAACCCCAAAATGAGGGTTTTGTAGGGTTTTCAGGCCTTCTAGCCAACAGTGACTGGTCAAGTTGGGGTTTGAGAATAAAATGACTTTTTCAAGGCTTATCCTTGAATTTGAAACTCTTTCCTAACTTCATGGACCCCCCAAAAATCTTAGATGGTGGTTTGGCATTCACCCCTGCACTTAGCACTTCAATTTCACCTTATTTCCTCTAGCCAGGTTGCTCCTGGACTTGCCTAGAATAAGGTGACAATCACATTGAAACTCATCTCCAACACTTGTAACTACATATGTAGATAGTATAGGTGGTTTCCCTTCATTTCCCAAAAATTCGTGATGGCAGCACATGTGGAATTCATGGGGCAACCATTCTTACATAAATTGCTATATACAAGCCAAAATTGGCTGTTTACAAACCAAAGCAAGAAAACACCAAAGTAAACTATCTAAAAAGCTTGAAATGGAACCAAAAAAAATATAACACACTACAAAAACTCAATCCATTGCTGGATCAATAGATTCAATCCATTTTCAATTACAAAATGATTAAAATCAAGCCAAAATGCTGCCAACTAGTCTAAAAATGAGTAGTTTCAGATTGTTGAACTCACAAAATATATTCTCCAACCTTGGTAACCATGAAAGATAGGGTACTTATATATTTTCCCATGTGTGGAGTCATCCTAGGGCATTGGACAATCCCTAACTCCATCGCTAACCAATTCAAGACAAAAGTTGTAATGACAACTTTCAAAAGTTGTCATGACAACTTTTTGTAATTTTGCACTTTTTCACTTTTTGGTCTTCCCAACCTATGAGACCTATTATAAGTCATCACACATGAATTTTAAAACATTTCTAAGAATAATTTAACCCTCCCTAATTCCTATACCAAGTTTTGACACTTCTGACCATCAAGAAGGTCAACTACCTACTCAAACCCACTATTTATATAGAAATGCAAACCTAAGAAGAATGAACTTAACCTAGACCTACATTGACTCAAAACACTAACTCTTGGACCCTCCTGAGTCCTTATTCACTACTAACTTGGCTAGGGTCAGTAAAAGCCAATATTGAAAAAACTAAATAGTCTAAGTCCTAGGTGCTCCTGCACCACCTCTCTTGCTTACTTTAACAAGATTATCAAAATTAATGTGACCTAGTCTTCTATGCCATAGCCAACTCTCATCAACTTCTCCCATCATATATTGAGACTCAAAGAATTCCTTAAGATTATATACATTTCTATTTGTCCATTTTCCTTCAGCAACAAGTTGTCCATTTCTTTCTTTTTGATTTGACATCCTTTTGAATCAAATGTAAACTTATATCCTTTGTCACATATTTGACTCACACTTAGTAGATTGTTCTTCAAAACTTCCACATAATAGACATCATGAGCTTTCAGATTGCCATGAATGTTGAGAGAACCTTTTCCTTTTATTTTGATGGATGAGTTATCTCCAAACCTCACAGAACCACCATTCCAATCTCCCAATTTGATGAATTTATTCTTATCACCAGTCATGTGATTGGAGAAACCACTATCTACTACCCACAAGTTTTATCTTTCAACATGTAGAGTAGTTTGAACAGTCTAACTTGAGTTATCCTTATCTTTATCCTTTTTTGCCCAAACTTTCTTGGTTTCTTTCTTCTTTTCATTCAGTTCTGATTTTGTATTAGGTTCAGATGTTGACACTGTCTTCTTTTGATTAGATGTCCTAAGCTTACAATGTTTTCCAATGTGGCCCAAGTTTTGACAATGATAGAATTTTACATTTACATTAAATGATGAATTTCAAAATTTATTGTAGGACTGAGATACATTTATCCTACATTCATTACTTCTATGACCATACCCATTACAATGATAACAAATAATATTCATATTTCTTAGAGAAGCAAATTGATTTCTACTTTCAAAACTAGGAGTGGACCTATGCATAAGATTACAATCAGCAATTCTATGACCATAAGTAGTACATTTACAATAGTAGCCTTGGAATTGAGGTACATACCAATCATTAGTGAAGTTATTTCTCATTTGTCTCCTTGGAGTAGCATAACTCAGTCTTCTTGAGTTTACTCTTCATGTATCCTTGACCTCTATGAAGCCTACATTATCAATATTGTCTTTTCTTTTAAGATCAACATGTTGGTTCCTTGACTGATTCTTTGTAGAAGCAACATATGTCTTCTTTTAATTGGGCTTGCTGACTATGAAGGTTTGTTTGACTTCACTTTCACTTGAAGAGGTGAAGAGTATCTCCTTGTTTGATGACTCTTTATTGTTAGAACATTGACCAACCTCAAATCCAACACCCTTAGTGTCTTTGGAGTAATTTTATTTGCTCAACATTTTTTCCAAAGCATCAGTCACTAGTACATTCAGAGCTGATTTCCGACGGTCATTTGTCGGAATTTTGACGAATTTTCGTCAGAGTGTCGACAAAATCCATCGTCAAAAACTAGGCATCAGATTGGTTGACGATGCCATGCTCGTTGGAAATTCGACAATCCAATGGACTCTGCCGACGGTCAAAGGAGTCATCGATCGAAAGCTTGGTATTCATCGTAATTCTGACGATGATCATTTTTATAAAAAAAATAAATATAAAAGAGCCATCGAAGGAAGGAAGTTCTTTCAATTTGTTTTAAATCCTAAGGCATTTAGGGTTTAGGTTTTAAGTCGCTTCAATACTTGAGCAAAGCTCTTTTGGTTTCTAATTTGTTGTTACTATATTCACTTAAGCGATGGGTCCATTTATCATAAAAGTGTTCTCCCCTTGTCATTTACCTAGGCGGCCCCTTTAAATATTTTATTCTTGTTCACTTTTAATTTGCCTTTTCTAATATCCGTCAGGCCTTATAAGTATCATGTGATTTTCTGTTGATTTGACGGCCTGCGTTGATTCGCGACCAAAAAGTGCTCGAAACTTAGTTTCCGTGAAGTAGCGAAAGGTGAAGGTGGACCCAACATATAGGTTTGGACCAAAGCTAAACACCGATCAAGTTTCATCTGATCGGACGGACAGTGTGGTTTCGTGAGATCAAGCTGAACGTGTTTTAACCTTCGTGAAGTGGCAAAATGGTTTGGCAGGTCCTAGAGATAAGCGGTCTTCTTTGGTTAAAGAATGATCGGGTTGGAAAAAGTTCAATGGCTTCTCATTGTTTCATGGTCGAGAGATGCACGAGCTATACCTTAAGAAAAATAGCGAAAAGGTGGAGGGTCCCACTAAGAGTGGTAGTAAATGTGGTAACCCCAGTTGGCGATGACATGGCAGTGACAAGGCACTTAGTTGGTAGTATGCAGTGGGTCTAGGCAAGGTTGTCATAAAAAGAGTAAACAATGAGCAAGTTCTTGAGATCTAACAGCTCGCATGAATTCATGAAGATAAGATGCTAGCAAGTTAGTCATTGCAAAGTAGCGAAAAGGCCGATGGGCCCAAGGGATAGGCATGGCATGAAGTTAAAAGCAGATTAGGTCTATTTTGATCTAACAGTTCTTGTGGTTTCGTGGCTGCAAGCCAAATGAAGAATAATGTTTGCGAAGTCGCGAAAGATAGGTGGAAATCACACAGAGGAGTGACGTGGCATAACAACTGCCACTTTTTGTAGACATTTTTTTAGAGCTTGGAAAAAGATCAATGGCTTCTCATTGTTTCATGGTCAGGAGATGCACGAGCTATACCTTCAGCGAAATAGCGAAAAGGTGGAGGGTCTCGCTAAGAGTGGTAGTAAATTTGGTAACCCCAGTTGGCGATGAAATGGCGGTGACAAGGAACTCAGTTGGCAGTGGGTCTGGGTAAGGTTGTCATAAAAAGAGTAAACAACAAGAAATTTCTTGAGATCTAATAGCTCGCGTGAATTCGCGAAGATAAGATGCTAGCAAGTTAGTCATTGCGAAGTAGCGAAAAGGCCGATGGGCCCAAGGGACAGGCATGTCATGAAGTTAAAAGTGGATCAGGTCTATTTTGATCTAACGGTTCTCATGGTTTTGTGGCTATAAGCCAAATGAAGAATAATGTTCGCGAAGTTGCGAAAGACAGGTGGAAATCACACAGAGGAGTGACGTGACACATGGTTTAAAAAAGTGGTTGAGGGCCCGCCTAGGTGTAACCGACAGTTATGTGGGAATAGTAAAAGGGAACACGTGGTGGATTAGGGGTGGAACCAAAAGGAGTTTCCAGGGCTAATGGCTGATTGCCATGTGGCATTTATTAACCAGATAACAAGTAGGGTAAGTAATTCCCGGATAAAGGGCCCACTTAAAAGGCATTCATCTCAAGATTGATCCAATGCTTCTTGTTGTTTTGTGATCCGAAGATGCCCACAGCTTAACTTCAGTGAAATGGCAATAACCGTTAGCCGTCAAGATGAGGCGCGGTTAGTTAAAAGGATTAACAGTCCTGGTTGGAGTTGAAGGCCGGGTGATTTGAGTTTGATCTAACACTTGGCACGACCTCGCGAAGGAAAAGTGCACGACTCTTAAACTCTTGGAAGTGGTGAAAAGGAGGTAGGGTCCGACACTAAAGAAAAGAGATTAAATAGAGATAAAGGTGATGTAAGTTCTCAAGATCCAATGGACAACGTTGTTTCACAAAAGAAAAGAGCACGGGTTTTATGTTCTGCGAAGTAGCGAAAGAGCGAAACAAAGGAAAGACTTAGAGAAATTATGACCCATTGGAGCCAATTTTGAATTTGATTTGGCAAATTTAATTCTGAAAAGAAAGATGAAGCATGCGGAGTTAATTTCTAAAAACTTAAATGCCAACTTGCCTTTTTCAATCCGCATCAACTTGATTGCTAAGTATTGTTTCATTGAAGTTTGTTGCAGAGTGAATTGTTGCAGAGTGATTTTCTTCAGGCGAATAATCAGGTTTCTTGTGCTTTTCTTGATAACTCTTGGTTTGTTCTCAAATACTTCTGTGTGAATTACTTCATTAGAGGTCTGTGCTAGATTCTAGTGGTATAATTGTTTGACCAGAATGGCACCCAAAAGAGAATTTATAGGGAAAGTGAATTATCAAGACCGAAATATTTGTGATGATTTTTTAGAGCAATTAACCATGTCCACCAATGCTGGGGCTAAGGCCAAAGAGTTAGTACCTAAGAACCCTTGTCTAAAAATTGGAGATGGCCTTTATGATAAGGGTAATTGGTTGAGGGACCCTAAAATAGGATTGCCAGGCTTAGGACTCTTCAAAGTCAGTTTTGGGCAGAGGAATTCCCCAGCTCCTTTGAATGGCATATGGGAGCAGGATGTAGGAAAGCTTGTGGTCCCAGGTGTTTTTATGGATGTAGATATGTTAGCCCTGATTGCACAGAATTATGACTCTGTGGAAAGATGCATCAGGAACATAAAGGGATCAGTCTTGATTGAGATAAATGAAGATGAATTCAGGAAAGTGTTTAAACTCAGTGATTCCTCCAATTTGTTAGAACCTATTGACTTTGAGTCATTAGCCCAGGTTTACAACACACAAAGGGATCATCTTAGAAGTGGCCCATTGAAAGAATTCTTTGTAAAGATAGGGGGGTTAACAGTTGTACGCCCTAGCACAATGGAACCATTCTCTCTCAACCTATTCACTTTGAGAGCTAAGGGTATGTATTGGGCATTATGCCAGAATTTTGGAGAGGATGCTGAAAAGAATATGCCAACCCATTATATGTTAATGATTGCACAAATTCTAAACCCCTCCCTAGCAATAACATTTGATTATGCTCATACCTTGCTGATGCAATTCATAAAGGGCTAGTAGGAATCAAAAATGGTAAGGTGGATAGGCCATTTGGATGGTACTCCATGTTAATGCATATGTCTCTGTTCAAAGGGGCTGATTATTTTGGAAAGGAGATGGACCTGATTAAGGTAAAGGATAAAGAGGAGATGCCAGTGCAATTGTGGAGTACTATTCTATCTTGGGATAGAGAAGATGCAAGTTATTTAAAGTTTGATAGATGCTTTGCATCTAAAATTAGGATTCTTCTATGCAGAGAAAACCCTAGAATTCCTGAGGCTCTTTTGGAGTTTCTCAGACCAAAGGAGTTTGCAGAAGATATCAAGATTGTTCACAATTGGGGAGACATATATTTGTACCATGTGTCTACTATTTTTAGAGTGTTTGGATTTAGAGGCACCCCCTTTTTACTACCCTATCAGGTCCCACTGAAGATAGGGATTGCAGAAGTCCTGAGACAATTTGGGGGAGTACAAAAAGTAGAGCTAACCAATAGAGGTAAAGGGACTATTTTCCCAACTATTACCATGGCTCACCATTTTGTGATCACTGAGGGTGGATGGAGATTTTTTGAAGAATTCTTTAAGCCATATAGGCTTTCTACTACAATGTCAAGATGTGTATGTTGGGAAAAATGGTGTCTCAACCTTGCATTTATGTGAGGTTACTATTTATAGTAAGTTTTCATTTGAGCACGAAATGGTGTGAAACTCTCCCTGAAGCTTCTGGTTGGCTAGATAAGCATTCCGGTAAAGTTGCGTCGCAAGGTCACAGCTAGTTTTGAAGATATTAAAGTTTTCGTCTTGGAGGGGTGCAATAAAATGTTTAAACTTAAATTTGGGGACTTTAGAGGCTCCAAAATGCCTTGAAAAGTGGCCGTAACCAGTGAAGCGGGTTACAAGGTGATAGAGCACTTCGCAAGCTTTCCAGCGCTTCAAACGGTTCGTCAATCGGACACCCGGTTCTCAAGTTATGGCCTCTGAAAGTTTGTACTCCTGAAATAGGAAAAAATAATTTGTATCGGATACATAAATGAGCTGTAAAAGGGAGCGACACGTGTTGATGTGTGCTTTAACATGTCATAGGGCATCTAGAAGGGAGATAAGGTCGGCTACACCTTATTGGGTGGTTTTAGCCCATGGTTTTGTAATACCGTTTGACGGTTTCTTGTATTGTATCTCCTATTTATGAGGTGTGTGAGATAGAGGTTGTGTGTAAGAGTCTCATGGCTATTGAGTTGCCTATGAATCTCTGATTAGTGGTACTCCTGCGAAGAGCTTGCTCTGGAAGTATGTTGTAATCTATTTTTGATTGCTGAATAAAATATTGAGCTGCTTTTGGAGGGTGGGGTTTTTCTCCTGAAAGGGTTTTCCCCACGTAAATCACTGTGTTGTGGTATGAATGCTATTATATCTATTTCTGTTTTCAGTAACTATTGTAACGATCTGAAAAAGTTTTGCATTACCCTCCTCTCAAGGTTAGCGTAGGAAGTTGTTTCCGCTACTTAACTTCCTTACAAGTGGTATCAGAGCCTGATCACCTTTGGTTTCAATTGTGGGCAGTTGGGTTTTTTGAACTAATCCAGATTTGAGTGGGAGCTTGTGCAGAAGACACTTTTTGATCTTGTTGCAGGAATATTCAGATGGCGAGTTTGTCAGGGAGAATAGAGGTGGAGAAATTTAATGGAAGTAATTTTGAGATGTGGAAGCTGAAGATGGAAGATCTGCTAATAGATCGAGATCTTTGGGATGCTGTTGATGCGAATGTCCAAAGGCCCTCAGATCCTACTGCGGCAGCTCAGTATGATGTTATGGACTGAAAAGCCAAGGGTCTAATCAGATTGTGCCTGGAAGACTCTGTTCTAATCAATTTCCATGAAGAAAACTCTGCAAAGAAGCTATGGACTAAGCTTGGTGAGATGTATCAAGTGAAATCTTTATTAAATCAAATTTTCTTAAGAAAGAAATTGTATTCCTTGAAGATGGAAGAGGGTGGACGAATTGCAGACCACCTGGAAGCATTCAATATGTTGGTGGCTCAATTAGTATCCGTCGGTGTTAAGATGGACGAGGAGGAGAAATGTCAGATCTTGCTTTGTTCTTTGCCTGATTCGTGGGATTCTCTTGTTATGGCTATCGGTAGTACTTCTGTTGTTTTGAAATCTGAAGATGTGGTGGGTGCCCTACTCGGTGAAGAGATGCGAAGGAAGGTATCCATCAGTTCAAAGGAAGCCCTAACCGTTTGTGGAAGACCTAAAGAGAAAGGCAAGAAGAATGAGAAGCGTGGCAAGTCCAAATCCAAAGGGAGATCGAAATCTCCTGGAAAGTCCAAAGTCATTTGCTGGAATTGCGGTAAACCGGGTCACATCCGTAAGGACTGCAAAGAAGAAAAGAAGAAGAAAAAGAAAAAGTTCGATTCTGATTCTGAGTCCGACAAGGAAGATGGCGATGCCTTTATTGCGGCTTTGGCCACTCATGCAGGTAATGATGCCTGGCTAATTGACTCAGGTGCATCTTTTCATATGACTTCCAATAGAGATTGGTTTTCTGAATATGAAGGATTTAATGGAGGTAAGGTGTACTTGGGTGATGATTCACATCTAGACATTGTTGGTTGAGGTAAAGTTAGAATCAGGTTTTCTGATGGTAGAATAGAAAGGATTAATGGTGTGCTGCATATCCCTGGATTAAAACGAAACTTGTTATCTGTGAGCAAACTGATAGATGCGGGTGTGCAGGTAGTCTTTTCTGAAGCAGGATGTAAGATGATTAAGGGTGCTATGGTAGTTGCTAGAGGTGTCAGGTTTGGCACTTTGTATAAGCTTGAAGCATACACTGTTGAGTGTAATAGCACTTCTGTAAAAAGTAAATCTGCGGATACTTCACTGGAAGATTTGAAGGTTTCACCTTCAGCAGATGGAAATGGTTTTTGGGTACCTAAGGGTGCTCTTTCGTCTGAAGCAAAGTTACCTGCAGAGAAGACTATGTTATGGCACCAGAGACTTGGCCACATTGGAGAAAAGGGTCTAAGGACCTTGAAAAATAAAAACCTTGTTGAAGGTTTGAATGACTATAACCTTGACTTTGATTTCTGTGAGCATTGCATTTATGGAAAAAAAAACCGCGTTCAGTTTTACTCGAGTTCTCATAAAACTTGTGGTGTTTTGGATCTTATCCATTCTGATGTGTTTGGTCCAGTAGATGTCTCTTCGATTGGAAAATCCACATATTATGTTTCATTTATTGATGATTTTAGTAGAAGGACATGGGTTTATTTTCTAAAGAGTAAATCTGAAGTTTTTAGTCGTTTTAAAGAATTTAAAGCAATGGTTGAGTTGCAGACTGGAAAGAAAATAAAATGTCTGAGAACTGATAATGGCGGTGAGTTTTGCTCTAATGATTTTGATAGATTCTGTAAAGACTGTGGAATTAATAGGCAGAAGACAACTCCGTATTCTCCACAGCAGAATGGAGTTGCAGAAAGAATGAACAGGACACTGATGGAGAAGGCTAGGAGTATGTTGAGTGGTGCTGGTCTCGAACAAAAGTTTTGGGCTGAAGCTGTTGCCACTGCTTGCTACCTGATTAATAGGTCTCCTACATCAACTCTTGTTGATAAAACGCCTATGGAAGCATGGTCAGGTCACAAGCCTTCATTGAGACATCTTAGAGTTTTTGGTTGAGAGGCATATGCACATGTGCCAAAGGAGAAGCGAACAAAGTTAGAGAACAAGGCTGTGAAATGTATCTTCATCGGGTATAGTTATGGTGTGAAAGGATACAAGCTTTGGGACCCTGTTGCACAAAAGGTAATTCACAGTAGAAGTGTTATTTTTAGAGAAATTAAGTCTCCTTCTGTTACATTGCAGCCAAAACAGACTAAAAAAGAAGATGTGATTCAACTTCCTTCTACACCTGAAAGAATTGAATCGAGACCCCTAGATAGGCAAGAATTTGAGGAGAGCTCGTCTAGCTCTGAATCTTCAGAAGAAGAGGAAGAACCTCCAACTCAGCTTGTTCGAAGGTCTACAAGACATAGACAACCACCTGAAAGGTATTCACCTGATGATTGGAGATGTATTTTTGCTCTGAATACTAGTGTGGATGAACCGAAATCTGTAGAAGAGGCATTAGGTATGAATGATGCAGAATCCTGGAAGATTGCTATGGAGGAAGAAATGGCAGCTTTGAAAAAGAATGATACATGGGATCTTGTACCATTTCCTGAAGGACGAAAACCTGTTGGTTGTAAATGGGTGTTCAAAAAAAAGATTGGTTCAGATGGAAACATTGAGAAGTATAAAGCAAGGTTGGTTGCAAAAGGCTACTCTCAGGTTGAGGGTGTTGATTACGGTGAGATATTTTCTCCTGTTGCAAAAATGACGTCCATTAGATTTTTGCTTTCTATTGCTACTGCTTATGATTTAGAGGTTGAGCAAATGGATGTGAAAACTGCTTTCCTTCATGGTGATTTGGAGGAAGATATTTATATGACACAGCCAGAGCACTATGTGGTGAAAGACAAAAGTAATTTGGTCTGTAAATTGAAGAAATCTTTGTATGGCCTCAAACAAAGTCCTAGGATGTGGTACCAGAAATTTGATACATATGTGTTGAGTTTGGGATTTGAACGTTCTAAATCAGATCACTGTGTTTATTATAAATCTGATGGTGATCATTTCTTATTCATTGCATTGTATGTTGATGATATGTTATTCATTGGTAAAGGGAAAGGTATGATTTCAGAACTGAAGTCTCAGCTCGCTGCTAAATTTGAAATGAAAGATCTTGGTGCAGCAAAACACATTCTTGGGATGGAAATTAGAAGAGATAGGGCGAACAGAAAGCTATGGCTAGGCCAGAGTAAGTATGTGAATTCAGTGTTACAGAGGTTCAACATGCAGAATTGTAGACCATTGAGTGTTCCTTTTACAGTTGGAATGAAACTATCTATTTCAGATTGTCCTACATCCCCATTGGAGATGGAAGACATGAGCAGAGTGCCTTACCAGAGTGCGGTTGGAAGCTTGATGTATGCTATGGTCTGTACTAGACCAGATATTGCCCAAGCAGTGGGAGTACTTTCTAGATATATGTCTAATCCTGGTAGAGTTCATTGGGATGCAGTCAAAAGAGTCTTCAGATATTTGAAGGGTACTTCAAAGTATTCTTTGTGTTATCATGGTAATTCAGTTGGAGACATGACTTCCCTTGATATCCATGGTTATGTGGATTCAGATTGGGCAGGTGATATTGATAGCAGAAGATCCACCAGTGCTTATGTGTTTACTTTGTTTGGTGGTGCAATTAGTTGGATGAGTAAGCGACAGGCTGTGGTTGCTTTATCCACTACTGAAGCAGAGTATATGGCAGCTACTCATGTTTGTAAAGAGGCCATTTGGCTTAAAAGACTGTGTTCGGATATTGGAATAAAACAAGGTACAGTGACAATTTACTGTGACAGTCAAAGTGCAATTAGCCTAGCTAAGAACCCAACATTTCATGCCCGGACCAAACATATTGATGTTCAGTATCATTTTGTTAGAGATATGGTCGAAGATGGTAGGGTGAAGCTGGTTAAGGTGGAAACTTTGATGAATGTTGCAGATGCTTTAACTAAGGCTGTGAGCACAGAGAAGTTCAGATGGTGTTCAGAGTCTATGGGCCTTATGGTCCCTAGCAATTGATTCATTGTGTTGACATTCCCTTCCGCTCATGCAAGGTGTTCGACAAGTGGGAGATTTGTTGGGAAAAATGGTGTCTCAACCTTGCATTTATGTGAGGTTACTATTTATAGTAAGTTTTCATTTGAGCACGAAATGGTGCGAAACTCTCCCTGAAGCTTCTGGTTGGCTAGATAAGCATTTCGATAAAGTTGCGTCACAAGGTCACAGCTAGTTTTGAAGATATTAAAGTTTTCGTCTTGGAGGGGTGCAATAAAATGTTTAAACTTAAATTTGGGGACGTTAGAGGCTCTGAAATGCCCTGAAAAGTGGTCGTAACCGGCGAAGCGGGTTACAAGGTGATAGAGCACTTCGCGAGCTTTCCGACGCTTCAAACGGTTCGTCAATCGGACACCCGGTTCTCAAGTTATGGCCTTCGAAAGTTTGTACTCCTGAAATAGGAAAAAATAATTTGTATCGGATACATAAATGAGCTGTAAAAGGGAGCGACACGTGTTGATGTGTGCTTTAACATGTCATAGGGCATCTAGAAGGGAGATAAGGTCGGCTACACCTTATTGGGTGGTTTTAGCCCATGGTTTTGTAATACCGTTTGACGGTTTCTTGTATTGTATCTCCTATTTATGAGGTGTGTGAGATAGAGGTTGTGTGTAAGAGTCTCATGGCTATTGAGTTGCCTATGAATCTCTGATTAGTGGTACTCCTGCGAAGAGCTTGCTCTGCAAATATGTTGTAATCTATTTTTGATTGCTGAATAAAATATTGAGCTGCTTTTGGAGGGTGGGGTTTTTCTCCCGAAAGGGTTTTCCCCACGTAAATCACTGTGTTGTGGTATGAATGCTATTATATCTATTTCTGTTTTTTGTAACTATTGTAACGATCTGAAAAAGTTTTGCATTACCCTCCTCTCAAGGTTAGCGTAGGAAGTTGTTTCCGCTACTTAACTTCCTTACAGTGTAGACCCTAAGGATTTTTTCAATGGCATGTTCAAAAAAAGAGCAGTGTGCAGAGGTAGGCCACATCAATTTTAGTTCCCAGAAGATCTAATTAGAAATGAATTAAGCTTAGATGAGCAAGAACTGAGGAAGGAGAAGTGGGTGGCATATAAGAAAGCCCTTGAATTTATCCATCAATTTGACACTGGCTATGACCCCCTTTCTAGCTTCAATCCATTTGAGGAGAAAATAAAATTCCTGATTCTTTATTTTGAAGATCTCATGTAGACCTTAAAAGAAAAGAGGGAGGCCATAATGCAAAATGAGCCTGATAAGGCTAAGATGGTATTGGCTAAGCCTACCTTTGCTAGAGATATCCCATGTGGTGACTATGTAATGCACAAAAGGTCAAAGTACACTATGATAATGCCAGTGATAGGTGAGCCTTCCACTTCAAAAGGGAAGAGGAAAATTGAAGATGTCATTGACATCCAGGATTCCCTTAAGAAGCAGAGAGTGGGAAAGGAAATTGAAACTGATGAGCCTCAATATTCTCCATCTTAGTCTCTTATCCACATTAGAGATGAACAAGTTGTGGCCAAACAATTATTGCAGTTAGGGAGTCTCGGTGAGATTGCCTATACCTATGAGGAGACCCAAGAGGGAATGCTTGAAGAGCCACCTAATGCTGAAATGGATTTGACTCATGGTGAGTTAAAGGGCCATGAAATGGACCTTACTATTAAGCAAGCTAGTGAAGAATTCCTAGTTGATAGTAATTTTGTCACATCAGGAGCTTTTATACAGCTTTTATGGAAGCAAAATATTGATCAATTCAAGACTAGATGTGAATAGAGGAAAAGTGAACAACCTCTTAAAAATACAACTTAGGTAGAAGAAGAGGTTAAGCAAGAAATGATGGAGGAGTTCAAAGCAATCACCCCTGAGAAAGGAAGAGAAATGGTAACAAAGGCTGGTGTGTTGATTCTCCCTGAATGGGATATAGATGATGCCTTAGTGCTTGATGTAGTGAGGAAAGAAACAAAGCCTATGGAAGGAGTGACATTCAACAAAGATAATGCTGCTCTTGTCATGTGGTCTTTAAAGAAGGCTGAAAATAAAAGAAGGAAGGATGCATCGGATTCTAGCCTCTTAGAAGGTATGATAGTTAAAAGAGTCCAAGACACAGGGGTAGTGGAAACTGCAAGCACAGTCCTAGAGACTGCAAAATTTAGTATTGCGGTGGCAGAGAAAGAGGAACAAGAAAAGGCTAATCTCCAATTGAAGTTGGAGACTATTTTAAAAGCTTACAATGATGCTAAAGAAGGAATAGCCAACAGAGACAACATAATTGCTAGACTCTAGAGTCAAGTGGTAGGTCAATATCATCCCAGTGAATCTTCTACACTCATGATAGCCTCCTCTCTAGCAAGACCCTCTCCTACTAGTCCCATCATTGAATATCCCCCTTCTCCTATGCCTTCTAGTTCCCAATTACCTGAAAATGTCCAACATGAGTTGGAAAAATTGAAACAAGCTCAGACATTGTATGCAAACAAATATGAGGAGAAGGTGAAAGCCACCATCTTGAAGTTTGCTGACTCAGTCAAAACCTCCAATGTATACATAAATATGAAGAGGATTCTTGAGATTTTGATCAAATTGAGAGAAGAAGAAGCCACTTTGGAACCAATCCTGAATAAGTGGGTGCCTAGAGGTAAAGAGTTAGAGCTCATGTGTTCTTCCCATGCAAATGCAGAAGAGAATGACAATCTAAGGTCCACATGTGATTTTATAAAAGAGATGAATATTCTTTCAGTGGAAGGAGTAGGTATAAAAAGAAAAGCCCAACTTTATAGGAAAGAATATTCAAATCATAAATTTGAAATGTTTCCAGGAGGTTTCATTGGTCTTGTCCAGCTAAAGGAAGAGAAGACTTGGTTAAAGGAGGTGGACCACAATTTGTCCCTAAGGATCAATTAGATTATTATTACTGATGACACATCCTTATTTGTCCAAACAATTGAGGAAATTGAAAAAGTGAAATCTCATTATGGTTTCATAGAAACAGAGATTGGGCATGTATGAGTCACTTGGAAGTGGCTAGAAGATATGAAATATAAGATTGCTAGTTTTACTTGGCCTAGTGATGATGTGTATCAGGAGTGGAAAGATAAGTATATGGGACAGAAAGAAGATGCTCGGGAGCAGTTACAGGAGGTTGCAACATAACAACAAGAAGAGGAAGCCATAGATGCTAAAAAGGACTTATAACCGCTTCTTGAAAATGACCGGTTGTTTGTAACAAACTTTCTTTTGAAGGGTCCAAAGCTTGTATGCATCCATACTATTATAAATGGATACCATGACTCCTAAAAAAATGATCACAAGTAATTGTAAGAAAACACAGCAGAAATTTATCTGAGCTTTTTTCTAGTCTTATGGAGAATACTCTGAGTTTTGTAATATTTTCTCAAAATTAATATCAATATACATACTATAAATAGTGTATATACATAAATGTGCATAGCAGTCATAGGGTAACTCATGTCAAATGTGCAACACAATACAATAAATAATCTTAGTTTGTATCCCTATAGCATCATAATGTAGTCCTTGACCAATTATGCATACAAGAAACATCTAGTTCTATTAAGGCACAAGCATCAAAGTCAGAGGTTATGACAACTAGTGAAAAACATCAAGAACAAAAAGTTTAGTCTCAAGAATTAGGAGTTGTAATAAAAAAACTTACAAGGATGAGGCATATTCATAACTTTTGCAATCCCACCTTGGACATCAATACTAGAAGCAACTCATATTGTTCATGTAAAGACAAGACAATATGGGAGTTCATTATACCCAGAAACTCATGGTGTTGTTGTTCGTGTTGGCTCTGTTGGACCCTGCAATTAAGATTCAATATACATTATTCAATAAGATTAACTGTGCAACATAATGAAATATTGAAAAGTGTGTTACCTTGTTGAGATTCGCTTGGTTTCGAGAATAGTTTAATGTTCTCTACTTAACTAGGCCAACCACGTGAAGGTGGAAGCTCATTTCCCCCCCCCCCTAACATCACTCTAAATTCTCCATTAACATCTTATAACATTCATTCATTAATTCTTTCTACCATTAATAAAATATAGCATTCATTAATTAATATCACATAACGTTCATTAACACATAACATTGATTAACATTAATTAGCATGCAACATTCATCAATATTAATTAACACATATCATCCATAACCATTAATTAGCACATAATTACATTCACTAACACATAAAAATCAGTCATTATCAAATAAGTTAGATTACAATCATTTCTTTCTTTGTTTTTTCTTTGAAGCTATGAAAAGACTAAGTGGAACATTGGTGTCTTCATCATTTCCCCCCTCTGCAGATGTTCCACCAACTGCTTGTGATCTCAATGTATGCCTCATCCTATACTGAGGACAAGGACACTGAAGTGAAGGGGGGTCCTCTACAATAACAAAGAAATGGGTTAAATTCAAAAAAAAAAATTAATTTTGTTACAAGTATTTCATTAATTTAGAGAACATAATTGTTGTGCTCTTTACCTGATGGGGCTACATCATTTTGTGTAGCCTCAACCTCAACATGCTGAACACCACGATCCTCTTCACTTGAGTGGGGAACATCACGTTCTTGAGGTTGTGTACCCAGATCATGGTCCACTTTCTCACCACCGAATACATGCTCTAAAATATTAACAAGAAAGGTTACATTAATTACTACTCTAATTACAAATTAAGATGTTTAATTGTATTAATAGCTAAATAAATAAATTTGAATAGCAAATGAATACCTCCACTACTGGGATGCACATCCGGACCTTCATGTGTAGGTGGTGTTTCACAATTAGCAGGCTACATTCCAATGACATGCACATTGTTATCATTGCTTGCTTATTTAAAACAAATATAGTCATTTTATGTTGGAACTCAACATCAATTAGATTATTGGTAAAGTACTCAATTTGAAACAACTTCCATTTACCATATTTACCTGTGTGACGGATGCACTCGAATGTTGTGTATGCCCACTCAATTCTCGTAGCCAATCAGCCATAGCTGAATAGCCTTGCTAGTAGGCAATTCTCTTGTCATCTTCTGTGGGCACTGTATTGAATTCAGAGCCCTGCATTTTTGCTTGGTACCATGAATTTTGCTTGCATTGTTTGATAAAAAAAAAACATTTGCAATTTATTAATATTTTGAGACAATATGGGAGTATACATGAGATACTTACAATTCGTGCAACAAGTTTCATGTAACCACCAGAGCCGAGTTTGTGTTGCCCGTGCTTTTCTTGCCTTGCCTTGGTTGCCTTTGACGTGTCACTCAATCTATAAAAAGTTTGAAATATGTTAGATTATATAAATATAAAGAGTAATTAATTAGTACATAATTACATTCTTAATAGTATCTCATACCTTCTTCTGGCGTCTATTGGTGTATTTCATTTTTTCCTTTCAATTCTCTCCTTGGCATCCAAAATCAGGTCCTTCCACTCCCTCTCTGGAATCATGGGGGGATGCTCATACTTTAGGTTCCTCTCCAAATGGGTCATGTATTGGTCCCTCACATACTTTAGATATGTGCCAGCTTTTTCAAGGAGCTTGGTTTTGTCAAAGGTGTCATTTCCAAGCCCCTCAACCATTTGGTTTGTCAATTCATCTTTTAACCTTTTTTCTTGGTCATTCCACCTTTTAAAGCAAAAACAAACCTGTTAGATTCAGAAATGAACTGAAGCTACATTTGTTACACTTCAAGAAATGGATCAAAGGAAAAGTATTCTAGCAATGATATGAAATCAAAAGTGGATAAGGGTTAGTTCACATATGATGTACCGCCTTTTATGTATGGTGGGCCCAAATATCTGCAGTACAATGTCACTAAGATGTTAATAGAAAATATCATTGCCTGCAAAAAATTCATGGGATCAATATTAGTCGAAAACAAGTGATCATAAAGTAAATTACAATTAGAGTATATATAATAATAATTTTAAAGTACCTGGAACATTTTGTATCTTTAAGGGAAGTATTTCTTTATCGCTCACCACGGATGTGGCCTGCAATGTTCCCGTACTAGCAATACGAGAAGATCTAGGAAATGATGCTATGTTATCAGTTGTAGTCGCTTGTGGCACATCCTCATGTGATCTCCTCCTGCAAAAAATGAATCCACTATGAAATGGCATTAGAATTCAAGAAAGAATGCTTGAAGGGAAATAAACACATGATAGAAGATAGAGAAAAAGAGAGATCTACCAACAGTGGGTGGGCCAATATGACATGCACTAGAGGATGTCTGCATGCTACATGTTGCCGACATTGCAGTCGGCAATATAGGTGAGGGTGACCTTTGATGAGGTGGCGTCAGCATTTGCACTGTAGCATTGACAGCACCTAAAGAATAATACATTAAATATATCAAACATTAAATATATGAAAAGTGCAAGAATTGTAAACAAGGATGAACCTTTATTTTGAAAATTGACAGTATCAAGTATGATGTGTTTTGGGTAGTCAGAGTGATAAGCCAAGCAAGTGATAATACAAGAAAATCGTCATCACCTGATCCTACAACACCTTGATCATAGGAATGACTTTCATGAGGGCGGATAAATTGTTGTAAAAACAATACGTACATATTTTAGTTAATGACATAAAAAGAGAATAAATTTTAAACCATTATTTAACTTTTGTTATAATTAAAGCTTTCATTACTGCTTACTTGCAAGTTTTTTCCTATCTTATACAATAATTCCACCCTCTGTCATATCTCATCAGTGGTAGGATGCACGACTGCCAAAGCAACAATCTCTTTTCTAATTTTTATAAGAGGCATTTTAAAGAATTTCACAAGGTCTGTGGGATCTTTAGGGTCATCATTGCTTAACCCTAATGATTCCACATCCATAGAAAGGTGCTCAGGTACTGCAACTCCCTTTCCCTTTCCCTGAACATCCATCTATGTCAAGAATATCATTAACAATTATAAAATTAGTATAAATCACTAAAAAAAAGAACATAATAATGTAACAGTTTGCTTCTACCTAATTTGTACAATTACAATGAGGTTTATCTGCTCGGTAGAAGTGTCACAAGGTACATCTCTGTCTGCAATATGTGATGGATCCATGTCGGCCTGTGACAAAGAAAAAATATAAAAAACGCTAGCGAAATTACATCATATACAACATGAACAACATGAACTTTGTAGACAAAAAGAGTATTAAATAATACAAAGACGTTGTCATTAAAATCATTGTAAATTTTGTAATTCCTTACCTTTACTTTATGTAGACTATGCAGGATCGTCAACTAAATGGTCACATAAATAGTCACATAGCTAATAAACAATCCAATTTCCATAAATAAACACAGTTTAAAAATTGTCACATAAATAGTCACACTCCCTATCTCCATCTCCATATTAAAAGGTGCATCATGAATTAATTATGTAATGGCATTAGAATTCAAAACAAAATGAATTAATTATGTAAAAAAAATTCTATCATGAAGTCAATATTCAATAGATAATATACTAATTGCATTCCTCATACATTTCATTCCTCATCATCATGAACATCAAGGTCATCATCGCCATCGCCATCATCATCATCATCATCATCATCATCATCATCATCATCATCATCATCATCATCATCATCAATGTCTTTGCCATCATCATCATCACCATCACCATCACCATCACCATCACCATCACCATCACCATCACCATCATCATCATCATCATCATCATCATCATCATCATCATCATCTTCATCTTCTTCTTCTTCTTCTTCTTTTTCTTCTTCATCGTCATTGTGAAACTGTCGATCGTGATCATCATCCACTTCATCTTCTACTTCTTCAGTATCTTCTTCTTCGGTATCTTCTTCTTCCATCGCATTATACTTTATCAGCCTTCCTCTTGGATTTTGTCTAACAACAAATGACCAACCCAGTTTATGTGGAACCTCTGAGTAAAATACTTGCTCACATTGGCTTGGAAGAACATAGGGCTCATCCCCAACTAGTTCAAATGACCTTGTATTTAGCATTATAAAACTATTATCATGTTCAATAACAGTTCTATCAGGATCATTTTTACTCAATTGTAGCCTGTACCATTTGATGACGAACAATACTAATTTGAAGGAATTAAAGTCACACTCAAGTATATCATCCAAAATGCCATACTATCGATTTTGAGACTGTTGAGGATGAATGCCATTTCTTGATGAAATATTTGTCACCTCAAAGACTGCAGTGATGCCAGAATCACAAGTTTTCTTCGTGTCATCCAACTTTTTTATGCAAAATTTATGACCATTGCAGCACATAGCATTGTGGTGTTTGACCTGTGATATGTCAAACATGTAAAATTTATTGCATTGTGAGTTGATAAACATATGGGTGATTAATAAATTTATACGTACCTGTTTATCTCTTAAACCATATGCTAAATCAATTTCCCTTTGTCTAACATTGGAATGTCCATTACAATGTGCTTCTTTAACCAATGAAGCCACACCTTCCCATGTTAATGTGCATGCAGAATGTTGACAACGTTCAATCCATATTGTCATCCAATCAAGATTGTTTGCAATATACAAATGTAGTGCATCCCACTCTCGACCAAGTGTACAAAAAATAAATAGACGTCTTACAATCGATTTATTTTGAAGATTAAGAATTAATTAACTACAATAAAATATTATAATTACCTCTCACTTTCCTCAATCTACCTTTCCCCGTCAAGTACTCCCCTTCAAATTTGTTAATGGTGTTGGGATCCCAAATGTTATCCACGTGGATCTTTGCTGCAAACTTAGGAAGATATTCAGAAATGTACACCATAGTCTGGTATACCATATATCCCTCCACCATAGAACCCTCAGGATGTGCTCTTTGTCGAACCAAAGCCTTCAAAATTTTCAAGTGCCTCTCAACCATCCACATTGACCTAGTGTGTACAGGTCCATACAATTCAATCTCCTTAACTTGGTGTATGAGGTAGTGTTCTTGTGAGGTAGACACTTTTGCATTTCACACATTAAATGAGGAATTTTTCTCTTCCAATATTTTATATCGTCTTTATGGATTTCTTTACATGACAACCACCTACAAGGTATTCAAGACACAAAAAAATATATTACATACTAATGAACTAAACAAATATCACTACTTACCTTATGTATTTTCCAAGATAATATATGACTTGCTTGACATTATTGTCGAAGTCGTCTGGGAGAGATAGAGGTAGAATGTACTGTAACAATTATAAAATTATCTTTTCATTTTTTTGCAACATAATGAAAAGTACACGTATGCTCAGTACTTAAATACATACTAAAAACACAAGAACATTAATTACCTTAATGAAGGTATGCCAATCATGCGTTTTCATCCTTGGCCCAAATTCACTTTTCTTTGATATGAGATTGTTTATGTTCGCAGCAAATCCTGTGGGAAATCGAATTTTTCGTATGACTTCTTTTATAGCATTTCTTTGCTGGTCCATTAATAACCAAGGAAGCTCACTTATATTAATCTGGTCTCCATGGCTATTTGATTGAATGACATTTATCATTGCATGATTGGAATCCTAAATGTCACTACATATTTTGACAATTTTTTCTTTGTCACGCCTTCCATCTAATATTTTCCATAATGTCTCTGTTATATTCTTTCCAATATGCATACTATCAAACAAATGAACAATTTGTAACTACTCGTAGTAGGGAAACCTACTAAATTATGGTCATTTATGCCTTCATGACCTTCATGACCATCAATCACATCATCAGTAAACAAAACAAAATAGAAAAGATGTTTTATGACAAACCAATAGATGGAATGGCATTACCTTGATGATTAATCCTATTATATTCCAACTTCCACAGGCGAGGTGTCATTCTTCGTGGCTTTGCTGTATTCTCTTCTTTCCCATTGAAAAGATATTTTTTAGTATTTCGATACTTATGATTTTTGTGGAGAAAGTGCCTATACTCATCAAACACCTGCTTTCCTAAACTTTTTGAATGATGAGATTTCATCTTTGGACCACAAACAGGACATGCAAATTTTCCCTTTGTTTGAAGACCTACAAGATAATGCATAATTGGATTAAATATGATAATTTTTTGAATTATAATGTTCATGCACAACTTAAACACTATAACATACCACAAAAATGTGTTACCCCCGGGGCATCGTGTATTGTCCATAGAAGCATCGCATGGAATTGAAATTGTCTTTGTCCTATTGGTATAGAGATGTCATACATAGTGACACCATTCCATAACTCCAACAACTCGTCGATAAGAGGCTCAATATATACATTCATATCTTTAACTTGGTACTTACCTAATCGAATGAACAAAAACATTACATAATTATTATGACCATTTTACTGCAATATTTATAATTAAATTTAGACGACTATATTTAAATGATAAAATACCTAGAACAATCATTGCCAACATTATGTGCTCCCTCTTTATTGACATCCATGGAGGAATGTTATTGTTGATAAAAAAAATAGGCCACATTGAGTAAACATATCTCATCTCTCCAAATGGATTGACACCGTCCGCTACCAATGAAAGCCTGAGATTACGAGGTTCTTCTTTAAAGTGTGGCCACTTTTCCTCTATGTCCATAAATGTTGAACCATCCGTAGGCATTCGAATGATGTCATATCGACTTCTATTGCATGCATGGTAATCCATAAATTGTGCCAAGCTAGTGCACTTGAATAATCGTTGCATACGTGGAATAATGGGAATATAGCGAAGAACCTTGCGAGGAACCCTTTTTGTTATTTGATCTGTTTGATATCTACTGATATGACATTTAGGGAATTCAGTTCAAAATTCATGTTGTTTGTGATATATAATATGATCATTGGGACAAGCATCTATTGCTTGATACTCCATTCCAATATCTTTCATAATGACAGATAATTCTCGATATGAGCGAGGTAGAATATTTGATGGTGGTAACAAAAACTCACCTATCAATCTACAACAACAAAATATAATTTTTTATAATAAAGAATATTAATGGTACAACATGATTCACAATTTATTATGACATATATTACATGCCTTAACATGTGTGACATTGTTATGTTGGATAAACCATTCATAACCTTCAAGTTCACCAACAACAATACATCGGAGAGAAGAGTTGCCTGCGAGCCTTCATAAAGGGCCTCAGATGCCTTCTCAAGTAGAGGGACATCATGAACAACATCAAGGTCATCTTCATCATCATGATCAGCTGCGCGAGTACTAAATGAGTCATGGATCAATGTATTTGTACCATCATCTTCAATTGTGTTTTCTGGCTCATGATCATCATCTTCCATGGGATCATTATCTTCAGCTTTGATATTCACACCTCCATGTTCATCCACTTCAAAAACCATTTTCTCAGGGTTGTGTTGATCCATACCATGTGCTTCGGGGTGCTCGACCTATATAAAATTGATAGGAACAAATAAACCGTGATCATGATCTCATCATCATGTTATTTATTATGTATATAAATTGTCAAAACAACATAATGAAAAACTTACCAATGGATGATAATCATGTCCACCTTCAATGTGACCATGTAGCCTACAATGTTTCTTCGTTTTTTTGATTAGAAGTCTTCTAGTCTTTAACCCCTTACAAATTTTGCACGGACAATGACATTTTCCATAACCTTTTCTTTTCAAGTTAGACCACAATCTAGCAAATGTCTCCTTATTTTGTTGTTCGTTGATATTGTCTGACATGGTCTTTCTTCACAGGCAAGAAAATAGAAATTATTGTCTAACATGGTCTTTCCCTCAGGAGTTGGCAGATCCTACTTCCATACTTTAATTCTATTTTCTCAAAGGACAATCCTAAAAATCATTGCAAACAACTTTTTACACCTTTGTTGGTTGTGGTGGCATCACAGAGAGTTTACATCAATAAATGAAGAACATGCCAATGATTTTAATGCAGCAGTAGAAGTCTATCTCTTATTCAATATCTCTAGTTAAACCCCCATGATATTTTGTTGGAGTAGAATTTTTTATATTCTAGAAAGGGTCTTGTCCTTTGTTGATGGGATATTCATCTACCTCAAGAAATAACTATTCTTATCTCCAACAACAAGTGGAACTAAATGAAGATCTAGCACCATGAAATTAATCCTCAAAAGGATTACCATAGTTAGTTTTGGTAGATAATGATCTAGGTAAAATACTAATGTGGCTTTATGAAACATTATGTACTAGCTTAGCATACTCTAACAACTTTGGTGTGACATGCTACATCCAATTAAGTCTCCATCGGTATCTCTATTGTGTTTATGGATTGGGATTCAACATATTCTTTTTATACACAGATTTTACTTTCAATTGAGGAGGTTTGTATGTACTTACTTGTCTTTCAATTGTATCCCTATTTCAATAATTTCTTCTATCAACAAATCATTTGTTGTAAGTTGTACAAGTGGAAGCTTGAACATACCTTCCATGCTAGCCTTGTTGATACGTTCAACACCATCTTGTGTAACAAATCTTTAGAGCTCCATTTTTCTGAATTGAAGAGTGAGTAGTAGGGACAATCTAGGACACTTACAGAGGTTTTGCAAGAGAGATAAATAGACCTAAATATTATGGCTTAATAATGATCAATAGGTAAATAGATAAGAAACTCTCAATATCAAAATGACTTTCTCAATTGTCTTTACTAGAAATGGATAGATCTGCTAATAATGGCTTTATGACTGTATGTCAACTTTAGACTCAATCCAAGAAGAGCTATAACTAATATGCGATATCTAGATTTATGATCTCTATAATATAACAATCCCATAATTATGTTTCCGCGCATCTATACCACAACATAAACATCATGCTAGTGTTCAGCCATAGCAATTGATATCCTAATTATAGAATGTGAAATATGCACATAACTATGAATAAAGATTAAGAAAAACAAAGAAAGATGCTTATTGCAAACATAAATGACTAATGGACAAGAATTGAATTCATTGTAGATAGTTTTGAATATCAAATTCACTTATTTGTGTGCATTTAGTAACTCATGTACTTGTGGCCAACCATTTATCTCTTTCATAAATTAAACACTTATTAATAACATTAAATGGTTGAGTAATTATGTTTTAGTTGAAATTGAAAATAAAATATTTTATTTCAGGACAACTCACACTATTCCCTATCATATTTTAGACTCTCGGTTTTGTTAGTAGTGGTTTGATGTCTTTGGAGCTGATCATTGCATTTCTGTAGTTACGTTTGACAACCTATTCCTAGCCTATGCCAAAATGGGAGCTTTGGAACAAGGTATGGACATCCATCAAAGCATAAAAGATAGAGGAATTTTGTCAGATGTAGTTGCAACTACACAAAATGGATTTGTTGAGAAGGCTTTAGAAACTTTCAAGCAAATGCAATTGGCAGGTGTAAAGCCAAATTCCACGACCATTGCTACTATCCTCCCTGCCTATGCCAAAATGGGAGATTTGGAACAGGGTATGGACATTCATCAAAGCATAAAGGATAGAGAAATTTTGTCAGATGTTGTAGTTGTAATTTCCTTGGTAGACATGTATGCAAAATGTGGAAGCATAGACAAGGAACGTGAACTATTTGATAGAATGCCTAAAAGAAATGTTGTCTCATGGACTGCAACGATTGATGGATATGCACAAAATAGATTTGTCAAAAAGGCTTTAGACACTTTCAAGCAAATGAAATTGGAAGGCATAAAACCAAATTCCACAACCTTTGCCAGCATTCTCCCCGCCTGTGCAAAAATGGGAGCTTTGGAACAGGGTATGGACATCCATCAAAGCATAATGGATAGAGGAATTTTGTTAGGTATTGTACTTGCAAATGCCCTGCTTGACATGAATGCAAAATGTGGAAACATAGACAAGGCTCGTGAATTGTTTGATATGATGTTGCAAAGAGATGTGATCTCATGTGAACAATCAGCATGCACGTATACGGGAGGAAGGGATTGCTAATAAAAAATTGAATGCTCACTCCTTAATCACATTTCTATGGTTTTACGAGATTAAACTAGGACAATTAACCACCACATGTATATTTTTTGTAACATAAAATTAAAAACTAGGGTAATTTGAATCTACCTCCTGTGTGGGATTGCCTTCGATGCGGGTTTGATGTTCTTGGAGGTTGAAGTTGTCACGGATGCCTACATAGGATTGCAATTCACAAATGAATTCCCCGCCTCTTTTTTTATTTTGTAATGGTCGCTGTTGTCGGAATTATGACAAACTCGAGCACTTTTTTGAAAAAAAGAAAATTCCCATTGCTAATGCCTTCTTCGTCAAAACCAAATGGGTTATTTCCATCGGAATTAGGATGAATGCGGGCATTTTTTCCAAAAAAAATAAAATTTGGCCACAATATACCTTCTCCGTCGGAAACCTCAGTCGAAAATCTAGTCCAAATGTATCAGTGAGTGTTGCCCTCATACTTGATTCTCACCTTGAGTTCATCTTTGTACTTTTCAAGTTCCTTTCTGAGATTCATAGTTTCTTCATCCATCTTTTGATATTCTTTCTCTTTGTTTTCTAAATCTGATTTAGTCATTTCATACATTCTTTTAGCTTCATCCAACTGAGTGGTCAAGGCAACAAGATTTTTATTTGATTCTTCAATATTCTTGTTTAGTAATGCATGCTCTTTTATGACAAAATTCTTGTATTTCTTGAATTCTTTTCTTACTTTGTCAAGTTATTCAAGAGCACAAACCAATTCTCCTTCAAGGTCAACCACAACATCTACACCTTCTTCCTCACTATCCTCTAAATTTTCAAATTGACCACTACTATGTTTCTCATTAAGGATTTCTTGAGTCATGAAGACATTTGTTTTTCATCTTCACTGTATTCCTCAACAGACTAACTTTCATCATTAGAGACATCACTATCAATAGAGTAAAGAACCTTCTTCTTTTGAAAATTTCTTCTTCTTGTTTTGTAAAACCTTTTACCCTTATGCTTGACATCTTCCACATAATTATCTTCCTTCTTCCTATAAGGACACTTAGCAGCAAAATGTCCTATTTTACCACAATCAAAGCATTTGAAAGATATATTTCCTCTATACTTGCCTAATCCTTTCTTCATCTTTCTAACAAAGTTAGCTTCAACAGCATCAAAATCATTTTCATCTTACTTTGTAGCTAGTTCTTTTCCTTTCTATGTCGTATTGAAGGAAACTTCTCTCTTTGAAGGTTCAACACTCATTGTTCTCATCTTATAGGTAGACATAGAGCCAAAAAATTCATCCATAGAGAGAGTCTTTGTCTTTAGCTTCCTCAATAGCTGAGACTTTTGTATCATACTTTGAGGTTAATGATCTCAAAACCTTTTTGATAGTAAATTCATCTTTGACTTCTTCTATGAGTCTTCTTATATCACTCACAGTCTCATCCACTCTTTGTAGATAATTAGTTATCTTCTCTTCTTCTTTGATTTTTAGATTTTCAAACTGAGCTCTCAGATTTTGCAGTTTTTCTTCTTTCACTTTGGTATCTCCTTCATATACACTCTGCAACTTGTCCCAAGTTTCTTTTGCTGATGTGCAATGCATGATTTTGACAAACTCTATATCTGACAGACCACTTAAGATTGCATTATTAGCTTTGGCATTGTTATTATATTCCCTTTTAGCATTAGGGTCAGTAGGAGGAAGTTGAGGAACCATGTAACCATTCTTCACTGACATCTAGACATCAAAGTCTAAGGAGGACAAGTAAGTTTCCATTCTTTTGCTCTAAAAAGAATAGTTGGTGTAGTCAAAGATAGGTGCTTTATAGGAGGATTCATTCCTAGCCATTGTGTTCACAAAGTAGGATCTACCCAAGCTGGAGAAAGATTTTACTATAGGGGAACCTAGGGCTCTGATACCTATTGAAGAACACAAATGGACACTAAGAGGGGGGTGAATCAGTGTATTTAAAAAAAAGAAGCTTTTAACTATGTGCTAATACTACTATTGCAAATTAATTGAGAACACTCACACACAAAAGAACATCACATAACACCAAAAGTATGAGGAAAACCCAATGTGGGAAAAACCTCGATGAGAATAGCTGCTGGAGTCTGCTACTCCAATCTAGCCTCACAATGAATAATAGATTACAATCTTTAGGGCACTAACCTAAGGAGGACCAACCCCTGATTTTCTGAGCACCTAGTCAAAGGAGCACCTACACCTTATCTGAGCACCCACTCAGAGAAATACAATGATTCTTCAAGTTTATAATGCAATTAAAAAGCCCTATTACAAATGAATTTTGTAACACTTATAAATTTCTCATATTATGATAATGACTCTCTTTGCCAGCTGAAGTTATTCCTGTGTTTCTCCTCCTTTCTCTATCTAGTTATCTTCTTCTTCTTTGTTACAATGTTTCTCTTCAAAATACTCTATTATTTCTCTAACTTCTCTTTTCCACCATACACTCTCTCTCTCTATCAATTTCTAATTCTTCTCTCGGCAATCACACTTTTTGTACTTCACCACTGCAACACACCTCATTACAACACATCAACACAGCCATACAATCAACTTGTGGAGATGTCTTTATTTCCACCTCTATCTTTGTCTCTTCAGCCACACCTACCAATGTTGAATTATATTTACAACGACTGTTAGATTGGATCAACTCTATACTTATCAGATCTTTCTTCTACTACAGCCTTGAATATTTTATTCAAATCAGTTGTCTTGGAGGTCTGTAACTTTAGAGATTTTATTTTCTATCCTGAATGTAATCTCATACTCGCTGCCTATAATAAATGCATCCTATCTATATTCAGATCATTCTCTGTACTTGGATTACTAAGTTGAGAATATGAATTTAGCTAGAAAATTTGATAAGCACCAAATTTTATCCACGAACCAATCTAGGACCAAGGACAGACTATAATTTTTGTATCAAGCTAAGCAACCCATGTTTTCCTTCATATTAACCATAATAGAAGTTTCCAAGGCATCCCAACTATTCTTTCTATCTCTGAAAATCTTGTTATTTGTTTCTTTTTATAGGCAACAACTAGAATGAAAAAAATACTACCACCAGAGTTCTCTAATAAGGGGATGATTCAATGGGGGAGACTAACCTGAAACACAATCCTTTATGTCTCCATTCCAAATCTATTTAACAGGTATGTGCATGATCATGAGGGGCCAAAAAGTGGCAATATCCTAATAAAGTCCCGATTGATAGGTTGATTGAAAAATATCTATAACTTTCAAACAGTATCACATTTTTTGAATATGAAACATGCATCACATTCTATGCTTCATATACTATAGGACTAAAAAAGAAAAAGAAAATTTCGTAAAGATTTGATCAAGTTAAGGTGGTTAGACATACAAGTTTTTTTATATTTTTAAAAAGATATAGTAAAAAAATATGTGTCACAGTCGAACATTCAAATCTTATAAAAAAAATATTATGATTTGATTGTGGTTAGAGTGGTTAGACATACACTTTCTTCTTACCCTTTTCCTCAAATTTTAGTACTATTGCATTAAAATTTCAAATTTTCGTCAAATAGATTAATTTTTATTTTTAGAAAACAACTAGTAGCTTAGAAACTACATTAAATTTTCTACAAATTATATTCTTATATTTAAATAATGTTGGTAACTTATTCAAATGTTTATGTCAATTTGCCTAGCACTATTTTTCTGATTTTGATTGCCACTTAAGGGCCTATTTGGCCCACCATTCTAACAACCACTTGTCTTAACCCCAAATTTTTGACTAATTTTTTTAATTTTTATCACTTATTCTTAATTGTGTTTGATTCAATTGCATACTCAAGTACATCTATCCAAATGAGATAGGCATACTTCCAACCGGGATGTGCATCTAACCATACAAACTTATAACCATACATGTAAGGTATCTAAGCATACAGGTTAGTCATCTATCAAATTCAGGATAGACAGATCTACCCAAATAGAGTAGGCATCTATTCATAAGAATAGGAAATGCTCTGGCTAGAGACTTTTGACTCATCGAGACCATCGAGATCCTAAGTCACTCTCTAAAGACTACACTGCCCTACTAGGAATGCATCGAGGTCACCTTCTTTAGGAGTATATGAAAATAATTAAACAAGCTTGAGTTCTACCTTAGAAATCAACCTAAATCCTTGGGACCCGCCAAGAACCCTAAGGAATAACTCAAAGGTTAACTAAAGTAACTATGGTACCTAGTCTCAACTCACAACTGGGAACAAAGGCATCTATAGAAACACGGACACCTGTAACCAACTCTACTTGCCACCTATGCACCTGCTTAGCAGACATAAGTCTGCACCGCTCCACAATGGATGAAGAAATAAAAGAGTCTAAAGCACTAGAATCAAAAAGTACAGAGATAGGGGTTCCATGCAGCATACTTGCTACCTCAATGATTGTACCCTTATGATCAGCTTGGCGGTCATCTACTGCAACAATTACTCTATGGGATCTCCTTGCATCTCCCACTGTAGGTTTAGATGTTGCTAACCTCTGACTACCTGTGTTGTGGAAATTTTGAGGGCACTGCGAAGCTCTGTGACCAAACTCCCCACATGAGAAGCAAGCTCCTCTATTACTTGTCAGTCCACTAGACTACTAGAAACTTCCCTGGCTAGGGGCATGAGATGTACTCTGCAAGGTTTGCCTTGTAGGGCCTTGTTTGCCCCTCTGCCAGTTCCTGCTCTTCTTATTCTGAAAATTGCCACCTTGTTGGCCCATGTGACTCAACTCACAAAACACTAGTGACTCTAAGGAGAGAGTGTCATCGCATGTCTTATGGTGGATGCCATGGTACAACCTCCATAGGTCCTAGCCCCCATCCTGGGTTTCTCCTAGTAACCTCTCTCGAGCCTTCGGTTCCATCTAAGTCTAATGCGGACCCTACCAATCCTTTTGTGAAGACAAGGTGATAAGTTTGCCATTCTAGGCCTTCTCGTAACATTATGAGCCCTGTACAAGCACTCACCTATGCACGAGGTACGTTATCTTAATTAATATTTATCTCACTCCCCTCCAATATATTATTAGGTTATCACTTTTTAACTGACTTTCGATGGGTTATCCTATTAACCACTTCGGGCACGGCCCCCGCTCGGAAGCCACTCTCTCTCATAGAACACTAACAGGAAATGTCTCTCTCTATGAGAACTCTATGGCAAAACAGAAAATCATAAACAATCCTGACAAAGCACAGGTGAAGGATACATAATCACTAACCAAGATTGACCATTTGGACAAACACACACAATGGCTCACATCAATAAGGTTATACAACAACACCTGACCAAGGAGAAATAATAACATAGGACACAATGACAAATCAACTAGAATTGCAATGAAATTAAGCTTGTCTGAGAACACAAGATACGCAAGATCCTATTACAGGCAACCTTTCCTTAAAAACAACCAAAAGCATAAATAACATGCAATTTAAGAATTTCCAGAGAACAAGAATTTACAACTATTTAATACATAAACTTGACATTTGTCCAGTAAAGTTAAATAAATTCACATATGAATTAATCTCCTAATGTATTTCCAATATGAATATCGAATTTAAAATTATAAGCATTTTTCTAAAATTACTAAATTCTAAATTCTTTATTCATATAGCAAAAATCTTTAAATTGATAATTAAAAATAAAACAACTATATATATATATATACATACATATCTATATATATATATATTAACACATTATAATTATTTTATTATTATTTATTTAAAGAAAAAAAAAAACTAAATAACAAATAAAATAATAAATAAAATTTAAAAATTAAAATTAAATTAAACTTAAAAAAAAAAACTACCCTAGGGTAGTGGTGCCACCATATGGTAGCCAATGCTACCCTTGGGTAGGGCTGCTACCCTATGGCAGCATCCGCTACCTTTGGGTAGCGCTGCTGCCCTAAGGCAACAATCGCTACCTTTGGTAGTTGCTACGTGGGTAGAGGCATAGCCTCCCCACAATTTTTTTTATATATTTTTTTTTAATATTATTTTTTTTTAAAACATTAAAAATAAATTCCACATTGACTAAAAATTTCTGACAACAAAAACATAAATTTTCCCATATCAATAAAATTCATTTCATAGAATTTTATTCTAATTATATTTTTTTTAATTTTCAGATAATCCAATAAATTTAATTCTTAATTAAAATTATTTCTAAAGTAATCATATAATTTCACAGAGACGCCATTATTTACAATACTATTAGAACAAATTAAACAAGAGAGAATAATTTCTCTAGTAAATACTATTTCTCTCAACTTTTGCAATTTTTCATTCAACATGAGGATCTTGACTATTTTTTTTCAATAATAATTTTTTTCTAATTTTCTCCAAATTAAATCCTTTCCACAAACTAGAAATACACACCAGGCATGAATTCTAAAACAAAAACTCGAATTCACTAGAAGAGGGTTTTGGATTTGACAATTATTTTACACACACATCAAACAAAGAAAAATAGAAATATTTACTAAAAACCCACAACTAAGAAATCATCCAACCTGGTATAGCTTTCCTGGAAGAAATCTGTAGAAGAGCCCTAATCCTTTCAATAAACTTCCAATAAATTTCTTTACCTAAAATTCTTGACCTGTTTCCTGTGTCCCTAAAATAAAGACCTATTCCCCTATTTAAACTAAAATTCTAGGTTCAATAGCTTTTTCTCAAAAAACCTAAATTTAGAATAATAGTAATTTTCTTTTCTTTTCTAAATTTATTACAAGATAAGCTAACATGCAATAATTAAAAATCATTATTCTTTCTTTTCTTTTCTCATGCAAATTAATTAATTTTCTAAATAAAGAATTAAAACAATATTTTAATTCTAATTAATCCTTTTATTCATTTATTTAATTATAACTTTAGAAAATATTAAATACAATTAATCTAATTTATTTTTCCATTTAAATAAAAATATATTTCTAATATCATGCAGCTTGCAACTTAATTTAATAATTTCTTTTAATTAACTAAATTTATAATCTCAATGCATAAATAATACAACTATAAGATAATTCCATAAACTTAATTAATTAATTAATTATTTAAATCCACTAAAACACTCAAATTAAACAAAACTCAAGTAAATACTCATAAAAAGATCAAACGACAAAATACGAAGGCTGAACTAACTGACAAGACGACCAACTGATGACAGTCATACGAGTGTAACTGAGTAAAATAGGGTCAACTACTATCTCCTCCACTTCCATTAGAAAATATAAGGCACGCTCAGACCTATGAAGCCAAGTGGAGACGATACCCCATACCTACCCGGTACTTGTACCTGCAATAATCTGCATCACTGAACCACACATGCATATATATATACAATATAGAAGACACGACATACACACCGATGAAGGAGAATCGCGACGTTCCCTGTCTCACCGAAATGAGTGAAGGAAAATTGTCGCCTTGCATCCAATGCACTCGCAAACACACAACATATAATTACACATTGCATAGATAAAGTAAAATGTCAATACATAGCAATAGTCCATAAAATGCCATAAATCACAAATACTGAAATACTGCAAATAAATTATACATCTCATTTCCAGATAAAGCATAATGTCATACAAATCTGAATAACATATCATGGTAATGTATCCACTAAAAACAAACAATAATAAAATATGAGTCTAATGAGTTCAAACAAGTAGGGGTACTACATTCTCCCCCCGAAAACTAGGCTTACTCCTGGAAGCCTAAAATAAATAAGAATACAGCTCTCTCATCTTCACTGCATCCTCCCAAGTTGTCGAGGTCTCATCATTTGGGTCCCATAGGACCCTTACCTGGTCGATGGTACGACCCCTGAGGATCAAATCCCGACGCTGAAGAATGCGCACGGGCTCCATGGAAAGCTGCCCATCCTCGACCTACAAAGAGTTCCAATCAAGAACATGTGTCACATCTGGATGATAAGGTCGAAGAACTGAAATATGAAAGACATCATGGATGCGGGATAGACTTGGTGGCAAGGCTAGATGGTAAGCAACGGGTCCTATCCTCTCAAGGATCTCAAAAGGTCCAACAAACTGAGGCGCCAACTTAGAACCCTTTCCATAACAGATCAAACTCTTTTGTGGAGGCACTCTCAAGAACACACGGTTGCCAATAGAAAACTGACGATCTATCCTATGAGCATCTGCATACTTTTTCTCTCTATCATGTGCCGCTACTAAATGCTCACAAATCCTATCTACCTGCTGCTCCATCTCCCGAAGAATATCTGGTCCTATAAGCACCCTGTCCTCTAACTAATCCCAACTCAAAGGAGTACAACAAGGACGACCATATAATGCCTAAAAGGGGGACATATCTATGGAGCTATGATAACCATTGTTATAAGTAAACTCCACTAGATAGATATAGTCCTCCCAGCGTGACTGTTGGTCCATCACATACATGTGAAGAATGTCCTCCAAAACCTGATTCACTCTCTCTGTCTGACCATCTATCTCTAGATGATAAGCTGAACTAAAATTCAATTGAGTCCCCAAAGCATGCTGAAGTGAGGTCCACAATACTAAAGTCAAGATAGTGTCTCTATCAGATATGATCCGCCTCGGAATCCCGTGCAATCCCACTACTTCTTCTAAGAAGACTTGTGCCACCACTGCTACTGTGTAGGAAGCTCGAATGGGAACAAAATGAGAAACCTTAGTCAATCTGTCAACTATGACCATGATGGCATCATGACGACATGAAGAGACAGGCAAACCAACAATGAAATCCATGGAAATGATATCCCATTTCCAATCCGGTACTAGATTAGGCTATAAAAGCCCTGCTGGGTGCTGATGCTCTGCCTTCACTCGCTGACACTCTAGACACTTTGACACAAAATCAGCAATGTCTCGTTTCATACCCGCCCAATGATAAATCTATCTAAGATCTACGTGCATCTTCTTGACACCTGGATGTGCCAAATAAGATGCGTGATGGGGCTCAGTTATGATCAAAACACGAAGACCCTCCAAAGGAGGTACATAGATCTGTCCATGGTGACAAAGAAGTCCATCTACCTCAAGGTTATATCTAGAGAATCTACCCTCTAAAGGCCTTCCAAAATCTATTACTGCTCTAACATCTTGATACCAAGTATCCTGAGGAAGAACTCCAAGAATCCTCTCTCTCAAGTCTACTCCAAGGGACATTGCTGAAACATCATGCCGCCTACGACTCAAAGCATCCGCCACTATGTTCTCTTTCCCCTGAATATGACAAACCTCAAAATCATATTCGCAAAATAATTCCATCCATCTCTGTTGTTGAGCATTCAAATTTGACTGTGTGAATATATACTGCAAACTGCGGTGATCACTATGCAGCTCAAACTGACGCCCTAATAGGAAATGTCGCCATCTAACCAAAGCATGAACTGCAACTGCCAACTCTAAATGGCGAACTGGATAGTTGAACTTGTGGTTCTTGAGTTTGCGAGACTCATAAGCAACCACACGTCCATCCTGCATAAGTACTACACCTATACCTTCCAAAGAGGCATCTGTACATACCATTAAATCTCCAGATGGATTAGGAACTGCCAAAATTGGAGCACTGACAAGGAGTTCCTTCAAGGTCTTAAAAGTTGCTTCACACTATTTTGACCAAACAAACTTCTTCCCTTTTCTCTAAAGAGAAGTAATCAGGTGTCTTATCTGGCAAAAGCCTTCAACAAAGCAACGGTAATATCCGGCCAAACCCATAAAACTCCTAACTTCTGAAATGTTGGTTGGCGCTGGCCAATCAACAATGGCTTGAATCTTTGTAGGATCCATGGATACACCTTCTCCTGAAACCACATGACCAAGATGGTTCACCTTAGTCTAGAAGAAGTCACACTTTGCCAAATTGGCATAAAGTTGATTCTCCCTCAAGCACTACAAAACCTGATGCAAGTGACCCTCATGCTCCTCCATAGATCTAGAATAAATCAGAATGTCATCCAAGAATACAATGACGAAATGATCAAGGTAGGTGTGAAAAACCCCATTCATTAAGCTCATGAAAACTGAAGGCACGTTCGACAACCTGAATGGCACCACTGTGAACTCATGGTGACCATAATGAGTATGGAATGTTGTCTTATGAATGTCTGCATCCTGAATGCGCACCTAATGGTATCCATACTTCAAGTCAATCTTAGAGAACACCTTGGCTCCCTTAACCTAATCAAAAAGGTCATCTATACAAGGCAATGGATATCTATTCCGGATGGTTACCTTATTCAGCTGTCGGTAATCAATGCATAACTAAAGAGAACCATCTTTCTTCTTAACAAAGATAACATGCACACCCCAAGGGTAAACACTAACATGAATGTATCCCTTGGCTAATAATTCTTCTATCTGCAATTTCAATTCACTCAACTCCTGAGTAGTCATCCAATATGGAGCTGTCGAAATAGGTTTTGCACCAGGAACCAAATCGACATGAAAGTCTATGTCTCGCTTCAGAGGCATACCAGGAGAAACCCAGGATGGGGGCCAGGACCTATGGAGGCTGTACAATGGTATACACCGTAAGACATGAGATGACACTCTCTCCTTAAAGTCACTAGTGTTTTGTGAGTTGAGTCACATGGATGTTTGTGGAGTCTTGTAGTTCTTTCATACTTGTCTTACTTTGCTTGCTTGAGGGTTTTCTACTATCTCCTAGCACGGTGGGGTGGTTCCATTTCGGGATCACATGGTTGGGTGGTAGTGCCACATCCCATTAGATGTTCTAGATTATTTATTCAGGCAAGGAAAGGCTTCGCTGGTGTTTCTTGGTTCGTGGTTCATGTACCAGCTCTTGTTCAAGATCTTTGTTTAGTTGAGACCTTGTGGTCATTGTATTAGACTTTTATGTAACCTTGATATTGTAACCTTATAATTGGTGGCATTTTTGGAAGCCATGTTTTTGTGGATATTGTAATATTATTATGTTAGTGAAATGAATGTTATTGTTTTGATCCTATGTTTAACTGGTTTATGGAAATTGGATACATTGGAATACTTTTATTTCTTTATTATGAAGTTTGGATGTATGTGTAGTTTTAAAACTTAAGTTTTCAATTTATCTAATTAAATGGATTAACTATGGTGTTAATATAATCTATGAAATTAATCTTCATTGGTTACCCTTAGGAAAACATATGATAGACTTCTGCTGAGTTATTCAACGTGCAATGGTTTTAGTTAGTGCACTTAGTCTTTAACAAAAAAAAATTATTTCACCCTTTAGTTGCCTAGCTGTGTTGTTTTCCTTTAGGGTTCCTAGCGGGGCATTACAGAAGTCAAGTGAATCCATACGAGATTTCTATAAACGGGCACATGCAAGGGCCCACAAGAGGTGGGGGGTTACTACCCTCCCCTCTCGCCATTTTAAAATTTAAAATTTAAAATTTCTTTTATTTTATTTATTTATTTATAACAAAATTTGTATAATAAGTTTTATTTTAATATATATATGTATATTCAATATTTAATTTATAATTTTTTTTTTCAATAAAAGTGGAGAACCACTAATTTTATTAATTATAAATTTTTACAAACCTGATTCAAAGAGCACCAGTAGGAAAGAACCAGGTAAAGAAAACCTCCGATCTTGCTCATAAAAAACCCCTATCGGGAAGATAGCATGTACAATTACATTAAAAAAGGAGATATGAGACCTCCAAACTAGTCCAACCCATCCCAAAAGTCTTATAAGCCAACACCGATAACAAAATGATAACCCAACCCATCCAAAACTTATGTGCCAATTACAAAATCGTCTGTCGAAGAGCTCAATAGAAAGTGAAGCAAACAAGCATCAAGAATGAAGAAACCAATTACTTGGACCCTGATCTAAAGGAGGCAAAATCACCTCAAATTGAGAATCAATCAAAACCCGATCATCCAGAGCAATCACCTGCAGAGGTTCCACTATGCTTGGGAGAGACATAACTGCATTCATAGATTCAAGAAGAAAGTGTAAACCTGAAAAAACATTTCTTGATTAATTAAATCTATTTTAATTGATGTAATTATATTTTTTTATTCCCTTATTAAAAAAATAAAAATTAGAATATAAGAAAAGAAGGGTTGCCTTTCGAAAATAAATTTAAATAATACATACATTCATTGATATAATTTTTTTTGAAAGAACTACTAGCTAATTGATCAAAAAGGAAAGTAAAATATACACATTTATTTGGTAAAGGTAAACAAAATATATATTTATATATACATTTTTTTTTCTATCAAAATTTGAAATAAAACCCTTATATTATTTAACCCATCCTTTTTAAGATTCAACCAAAATATCTAGATTTTAATACTACATTTATTCTCTAAATTTTCTCAAAAGAATTTACAACATACATGCAAATAGAAACTCTCCCCTTCTTTCTGATTTAAACAAAATATCAAAATATCTTTCCATTAAACTAAAACCATCATGCATGCAAATAAAAATCCTCATCTTTTTCCAGTTTGAAAACAAAACTAGAAAGAAAGGAATATGAGAACTTGGATCTGCAAGATGTGTGAAATCCTTGTTGATTCAAACTATGAAATCCTTATTCTTGTTTTCTAGCTATCCTCCTTCAATCCTCTTCCTGTAACCTTGTAAGGATATTCTCCCAAACCACTAAAATCCTATCTCGTTCTATGAAATATGACTACAAAATTTCTCCTACAACTAACATAGTTCGAAGCAAATTTCTTATAAAAATTCAAGACTACTTTATCACATCAAAACAATGAACTCCTCTTTTTTGAAAATATTGTATTCAATATATAGAAAAAGAGAGCCATTTCCCATTACAAAAATAAATAAATGACTTAGAGATTCCTTCCCAAAAATATTTTCATGCAAGACATATTCCTTACAACTTGTCATAGTGGGGGTTACACTTGACCATGCATTCAAAATTTGAATTTGAAATTCTTTTCTAGAATCTTCTCTTTTCTCCTACACCATGTGCTCAATTAGAATATTGAGAAAATAAGTAATTTCCAAATAAATTATGACCTCACGTGTGTGTCATCACTTATTAATTCTTCTCCTTAAAATAATTCCATCCTTATTCAATTTTTCATCTCCAACTAACATTGCTCATAAAATTAATAATAATATTAGTAGTAGAAGTAGTAGTAGTAGTAGTAATAATAATAATAATAATAATAATAATAATAATAATAATAATAATAATAATTATTATTATTATTATTATTATTATTATTATTATTATTATCAAGGTCTAGAAAGAGGGTTATGACAACCATGATCCTATACATGCCCTAATGAGGTATAGTTGGGAGATTCTTTGTCTCACATTCCAAGAGTACTAGAATTGAAACATAATGTGTTTAATACTTTATTCTTCATTCTCACACAGGACACATCTATTGATAAATTGAAAACCATATCTTTTGAGGTTATTGATAGTGAAGATTTTATCATGGTAAGCCATTAACAAAAAAAGAAAAAAACCTTTGGAATCATACTCATTATCCAAATGATGAACCCATTGAAGAGAGGTGGAGGGGAGGGAGAAGCTAGCTTGAACCCAAAATAAACTGAGTACTTGACATTTTTAGAAGAGGCCAAAATCAACCTATCCTCCACATCCAACTTGAAGAATCTAAAGTTGTTGAGAATTTTGAGTTCCCTAGCCACCATCTTTAGATGAAGATCAAAGTAAGAAAGATTCAATTTACACTTTGGTGGTGAAGAAACAAGAATCCAATATTCACTCACATAAATTCCATACCTAGCTGACAGGATATCTTGAATAGCTAAATAAACTAGATAGAATTCCAAGGGGACAGGAAAGACCCAAGGATCTTTCCATAATCTAACTTTTTGACCGTTACCAACTTTCCATTAAATACCATTTAGAAGGAGACCTTTAGTTTTTAAAAAAATTATTCTAGATGTGAGAACCCCTCGGAATGTCCTTGGAAGTCAAAAAGGCACATTGATTTCTACCTTGAAGATACTTATGCTTCATGATGATTGACCAGCTCACACCTTTAGAAACAAGTCTCCAATTGGCCTTACCCATAAGTGAAAGATTTAGAGAGTGGGAATACTGAATATTGAGACCACCAAATCTCTTATTTAAAAAACCTTCTCCCAATCCAAGAGGGACATTCTATTTTTTTGTTCAACTCTTGACCAAAGAAACCTCCTTTGGATTTGATCCAACTTCTCAGCCCAAGATGTTGGGATGTATAATAGAGAGAATATAAATAGAAAAACTCTTATGAGAAGCTTTGACAAGTTGGAGCTTACCTGCATTACTTAGAAGAGACAATTTCTATCCAACCAACTTCTATTGAATCCTTTCTAAGAGCCTAGTCTAGACCAACTCCTGCACCTTCACAATAGTTAGAGGTAAGACTAAATAAGAAGAAGAGAGACTATCAACATATAAATTCAAAATTCTAGTAATAAGAATTTGAAAATAATTAGTGGCATTCATGAAGAATAGAGCACTCCTATCCAAGTTGATTTTTTGTCTTGAAACACTAGCATAATTTGACAAAATGGAGAACAACCCTCTAGCCTCTACCACCAAATTTGTACTGAGAGGTAGGGTATCATCCATAAATTGCTTATGAGAGATAATAAAATGACCTAAAGAGGGTTTATTACTTTAAGATTACCGTGAAGAACACACTTATGAATTTTATAACCATGGACATCAACCATAAGAATGAAGAGATATGGCGATAGAGGATCACCTTTCCTAAGGCTATTAGACAAAGAGAAAAATCCTTGAGGGTCACCATTAGCCATTACCTAATATGAAGGAGTTTTAAAATAGGCCTCAATTAGTTTCATAAAATTCTTTGAAAAACCAAATTTACTAAAGACCAATGTGAGGAAAGGCAACAAAACCATATCATAGGCTTTAGAGATATCCAACTTAAAAATCATTCCTTATTTGTAGTTATTATCCATAAATTGGAGGGTTTCATGGACAACAAGGACAACATCAAAGATCTAGCATGTAGGAACAAAGCCCTTTTGATTTACATGGATCAAATTACCCTGAAAAGGATTAATTTAGTTGACAAGAAGCTTAGAAAAGATTTTATAAAGAGTATTGTAGAGGCTTATAGGTCTAAACTTAGTCATATGATTGGCACCTTACTTTTTGGGGATTAACAAAATGAAGGATTTGTTTATCTCTTTCAACAACCCACTTGAAGACATGAATTCTCTTGTAGCCAAAATGATGTCTTGAACCACAATGTCCCAATATTGTTGGAAGAAGAAAGGGGTAAAACTGTTACGACTCAAGGATTTGAAGGGTCCAAAATAAAATAATGTCTCCTTGACTTCCCCAATAGAGAATTTTTTCTCCATGAAACTTACATCCTCCTAGTTAATAATATTTAAAAGAGTTTGAATCAACTTATTAGAGGATTTAAAAATAATTGGGTCTTGGGGAGGTTGAGGATTGAGAAAGGAACAAAAATGAGAGACAACCTCATGATAAATAACTTTGATATATCATAGTAGAAGGTGCCATCTGCACCAATTAATTCTTGAATAATATCCCCTTTTTTATGTTTGCTAGCTGACTTGTCAAAAAAAATTGTATTCCAGTTGCCTTCCTTGATCCATTTTACTCTAGATCTCTATTTCTAGTAGAGGTTTTCTTTAAAATAATGTTATGGAGGTCAACAAGGAGGGATTTATCCCTATCCGATCTACCCAAAGAGACACCTAATACCTTCATCTCTTTCTAAATCGAGTTGATCTAAAACTTTAGGTTCTTTTTCTACACAATTTTTTTCGAAAGGAAGATTTACTTTATGAGCATAGATTATTTTTAACGAGATTCAACTTGTAAGAGACTCTAAACATAGTAGTACCATGAATCTCAATATCCTACCATTGAGCCACAAGGTCCTTTAAATTTGGGAAATGAAACTATGTGATTTCAAAATCGAAAGGGAATCTAATCCCAAGACCATTAGAATCCCATTGAGCCAAGATAGGGAAATGGTATGAGATAAAATGGATCTAGGAGGTGAGATGTAAACTCCCAAGAATATTCCAAGAAGAAGAAACCAAACACCAATCTAAGCACATTTGAATAAGATTATCTCTAGAGAAAAGGTTAGACCATGTATAATTTTCATCTTCCAGATCTAGATCACACAAACTCCCCTTGGCCAAAAACTCATGATGATCATGCATAATATAAAAAAAGTTAGGAACACTACATGCTTTTTTTGAGAAAAAATGGGGGAGTTGAAGTCTCCCATCATGATTTAATTAGAATCTTGAAAGGAAAACCTCTGAGAGATGAGAGAATCACAAAGATCTCTTTAGATATCTTATTCAAAAAATCAATAGACTAAAAACCTTTATCTTGAGCTCTTAGAATCCCAACAAGAATACGTGGTTTCCATAAAATAGAAAGGCATATAGAAGCACCCTCCAACCAACCAACTGACTCCAAAGGTGCTACTCCTTGGATAGGGGAGATAACAATAGGGGGCATGTGTTGGTATTATGGATATGTTGCATTAGTTTTGTCATTGATGTCAACACTTATCCTTCTGGAGATCTTTGGTTATGTTCACCAGCAAGTTTAGTGACTTATGCACAGTCACCGGTAATTGGTTCACCGACAGGTTATATTGTTCACTGGCACAGAAGATGACTTGTTATCATCTAGAGATCACTTGGTTATGTCGAAGACATGGTTTGGACACTTGGTTCTGGTGATTTGATTATTGGTCTAATCGGGTTGACATATAGTTGTTACCAGTAAATTGGTCTAGGTTATGGTCCGACATGTGTTATCTATTCCAGAGCAGCATGACACGTTATGGTTTAATCAATTGGTATTGATGTTGAGCTGACATGATGCATCGTATCTTGACCTACTTGTAATTGATTTTATTGTAATATTCTTAGTGAGCTGACCTACACATTTGGTCTTAGGTTTTGGTATATATGTAAGATCTCATTTGTGAGATTATGTAATGGTATGTAATATGGTATTGTAAGATTGTGATATTTGGTATATGCGAATATAAGAAGAGCTACTCACGTAGACATCATTTGAAGATTCAAGGAAGGTTTGAAGGAGATAATCAGAGCTTAAACGGTACTGAATCCAACATTGGAGATACTACTTTGAGTAGTACATTATCATTGGATTTAATCATCCAATTATAGTCAGTGTGACTCCCTTCTTGTGATTGAGTAGTGAGCTCTAGGCAACTGGCCTTTCTGCATGTGCAGATCCCATTTGTATACACATACTATCTGCAGTAGTATCATCTGATTGTGGGTAAGGTTTCCTTGTTGGCATTACAATAGAAAGGAGATTGTTGGCATTTCAATAAGGATATTGAGAAGGTTGTTGGAGATTGTTGATATAACTAAAGAAGGATGATTACTATCTTAATAATATTATTTTGTCATTGATGTCAAGAAAATGATTTTCTGATTCAGTATGATGTTTCCATATCTTGAGAAGTATGTGTTGATGAGTATTAGGAGGTTGGTAAGTGACATAGAAAGAATGTGATAATAAAGGGGAGATATAAGTTATTCAATGGGAAACTATTACCAAGTTAGACAATAATGAAATCATGTTGTTTTGATTGTTTTGATATCCTACACATGTTGTTGATTATAAGTTTAATACTGTATTATGTCACCAAGCAAGGAACCTAGTCAATAAACCCTAAGGTACCTAGTCAGTAAACCCTAAGGTTATCGATATCGGTTAAGGAAGGCAAAATGTCTATCTAGTGAAGTTCAGTATTAATAGAGTAAAAACCAAGTTATAGTAGATCGCATTGGATGGATAAAAGCATTATTTAATGAAGGATGTTGATGAGCTAGAGATGAATAAATGATTGGTATGTCATGCAAGAAGTTTGTTAAGAATCTACGGCAATGAAAATATAGGAGGAAGATCTACAACACAGATTGAACCACAATAACCTAGCACAAGTTCCAAGGAAGAAATGCAAGTTCCAAGGCAAGGTAAAATGTTTTCAGATCTAAGAATACATTGAACCTAATCAAATTAATTATTTGATGGCTAAGATTGATCATGGGAAACATGATCAAGGAGATTAAGCGGTTAGAAAATGTTTATAAATAAGGATTTGTTGATAAACAATGTATGCAGGCAAATGTATGCATAGTGATGCTACAGGAATGTTTACAGAGCTCAGAAACTTGAAGATCTGATTGAAGAACAGATTGAGAAGCCCAGCAAGCCCATCAAGGGATTAGATAAGTCTTATGAAAAGATTGTTTTGAGCAAATAAGAATCTTCTTTAACATTTCAGATGTGAAGTTATAGATATATTTTATTACTGTTGTTTATTTTGTAAGTGATAGGAAATCTCTTAACCTAGTGGACCTAATAGTCTTATTTGTAAACCCTCTAGCAAGGTAACATTCTAAATGAGTGTTTGAAATCCTTTGACAAGGTCACTTGTAAAAAAGTGCAAGACTCTAACAAGTCTGAGAGAAATCTCTTAACCGGGTCACATCTAGTAATGTGTTTGTAATCTTTAATAGGATTTGCTTTTAACCGAGCATACTCTAGAAGGGTATATCTATTAGTGGGTCCGAAATCCCATAGTGGTTTTTCCCTATTTGGGTTTCCACATTAAATCTAGTGTTATATGTGTTGTGATTTTATCTGTTCATGAGTTTGAATGTTTTACAGTTTTGGTTATGTATTCTGAAGTATAAGCTACCAAGGTTGAATCTGTTGAATATATTGATGATTAAGTTTGTATGATTTAACCCCCCTCTCATCTTGTTTACTATTAGCATCAGAGCTTTACATTCTCACTGTGGTTTTTCCCCTTACAGGGTTTCCACATACAAATCTTCATGTTGTGTTGTGGATGCTGTTTCTATTTCTATTTCATGCATTAAGCTTCACCGACATTAATATTAACTGTTAATCTATTAACCGACATTAAGTTTGGTTTACCGGTATTAAATATCAAGTTTGATTAAGTTATATTTGGGTTGAAATTATTAGACAAATGATTCACCCCCCCCTCTTAGTTGCCTCTGGGTCCTAACAATTGGTATCAGAGCCAAGTCCTCTTTGTGCAAAATTTTAACAACTTGAGGAGATTCTATGGCAACTAACTATTTTAGGAAGAATAGTCTGAAACTTGATGGAACTAACTATGGTATATGGAAGATCAGAATGGAGACACATTTGAATTGCATTGGAAAAGACATATGGGATGTTACACAGAATGGCTATATTGGTCCTACACTAGGTCAACCTAATCCACCTACATTGACTAAGGATAAGGAGAATGATTGCAAAGCAAGAGAAGCACTTTTGAGTGCCTTATCAGATCAACAAATCATGGGATTATTAGAACGATCTACTGCTAAAGCTATTTGGGATAAATTGGAGACATTGAATGAAGGTGATTCCACTATCAAAATTGCAAAATTGGAATGCTTCTAGGTCAAGTATAAAATTTTGAAAATGGAAGAAGATGAAAGAATTTTTGCTTTTATGGAAAGGGTTAATGAAATTGTCTTGGGAATAAAATGTTGTGGAGGTTCCTTAAGTGAAGATAAAATTGTTTGTAAAGTTTTAAGAGCATTGCCACCGGCATACAAAATGAAAGTAACTACTATTAATGAGCTGAGAACTATACCTAATACATCAGTATCTAGAGATACAAAGTTTTTGGAAAACTTTCAACATTTGAGCTTGAGGAATTTGGTCTTGTTGCTATAATTAAAACAAATTTAGCTTTCAAAGCATCATCATCTACAACATCTTCATCATCAACTGATAAATCTGATTGGAAAGCACTTTATGTAAGAGAAATTGAAGACATCAGGAGGGAAAATGAAGAACTGGAAGAACTTGAAGCACTATTTGCAAGGAAAATGCCTAAAGGTCCTATTGGAAGTAAGTATGAAGGTAAAGCACCCTTTAAATGTTTTAACCACAATAAAATTGGTCATATGGCATCTAGTTGTCCTGGTAGACATGCAAGATTGAGAGAAGAAGCTAAAAGAACATATAAACCTAACCCTGAATATCATAGATATAGATTTAAGAAGAATAGAGACAAATCATGTTACTATGCTGATGAAGGAGTTACTGATGATTCTGATGAATAATCAGGAGATAATGGATGGGATTTTGTTGCAATAATAGAAGATCAACCGACACCTACTGTTCCACCTGTAGAGCAGGCCCTAGCAACAAAAATTGAAGAAAAGGATGAATGGATTATAGACTCCAGATGTTCACATCATATGACTGGTGATAAAAGTAAATTCTTATCTTTTTAGGAATACAATGGAGATCTAGTGAGATTTGGAGATGACAAAGCTTGTTTGATCAGATGAAAAGGCACTGTATCTTTTGATGGTAAGCACGATACTGACAATGTTTATTATGTTGAAGGTTTGAAGCATAATCTTTTGAGTATTGGTCAATTAGTTGAAAAAGGATTTTAGTTACAATTCAAGAATGGTAAATGCAAAATCATGAATAGAACTAGTTTGGAAATTGCAACCGGTAATCAGACTACAGGTAATATCTTTCATTTGAATAACAATGAAAAGAAATGCTTGATTGCACATATTGATGAGAGTTGGTTATGGCACAAAAGACTCTCTCATGTGAATTTTGATTGCATTGTAAAGATTAGTTCATCTAAAGAAGTAAGGGATTTACCTAAGATTGTAAAACCTCATAATCCGGTATGTAAAGAATGTCAAATATAAAAGCAAGTTAGAACAACTTTCAAGAGTGTTTCTGAGAAAACCAATGATGTTCTTGATTTTAATTCATACTGACTTGTGTGGGTCGGAAAGAACAAGAAGTTTACAAGGAGATAGATACTTTATGCTAATGATTGATGATTATTTTAGAATGTGTTGGGTTACTTTTCTCAGGGAGAAATCATAAGCTTTTGGGAAATTCAAATTATTCAAGGCACTTGTAGAGAATGAAACCAGCAAGAAAATCAAATGTTTAAGATCAGATCAAGGAGGTGAATTTACATCTAAGGAGTTCAATACATTTTGTGAAGTGAGTTTAATTAGAAGATAACTATAAGCACCCCAGACACCTTAGCAAAATGGAGTTGTGTAAAGGAAGAACAAAACTATTCTGGATGCAGCCAAAAGCATGATATCAGAAGCAAATCTACCTCATGTGTATTGGAGAGAAGTAGTGAATACAATGGTTTGCACTTTCAACAGAGTTCACATCAAAGGTGAAACTGGTAAGACACCCTATGAACTATGGTTTGGTAATATTCCTACTCTTAAGTACTTTAGAATATTTGGAAGCAAATGCTGCATTAGGAGAGATGAGTATATTGGTAAATTTGATCCTAGAAGTGATGAAGGAATATTTATTGGTTATTCATCTAAGAGAAAAGCATATAGATGTTTTAATAAAAGTTTGCAGAAAATTATTGAGAGTGCAAATGTGAAGATAGATGAACACTTTAGAAGAAATTCAAGATCTATGGACTCTGAACCAACAGTTGAGATAATCACAAATGAACCTATACAGAGTGCACTGGTACAAAATATTGATCCAGTCACACTGGCATCATCAGAGAATTCCACAGTGACTGAAGAACAACAACAAGTGAACACACCCAGGTATGTAAGATTGAATCACTCTGAAAGTCAAATAATTGGGAATGAGTATCAAGGAGTTATGACAAGAGGAAAACTGGCAAATGAAGAGGTATGTCTAATTTCTCAAATTGAACCAACATTTGTCATTGAGGCATGCGAAGATAAACATTGGATTAAAGCTATGGAAGATGAATTGGAACAAATTGAAAAGAACAATACATGGACATTAGTTCCCCGACCTAAAAATAAAAATGTAATTGGAACTAAATGGGTATTAAAAAATAAACTTAATGAAGATGGTAAGGTTATCAGAAACAAAGAAATATTAGTGTATAAAGGATATTCACAAAAAGAGGGAATTGATTACAATTAAACCTTTGCACCGGTAGCTAGAATTAAGGCAGTCGGATTATTTCTTGCATTTGCAGCACACAAGAACTATAAAGTATATCAAATGTATATTAAATGTGCATTTCTGAATGGTGATCTTGAAGAGGAAGTTTACATTGAACAACCTGATGTAATTTCATTAACAAATGATAAAGATATGGTTTGCAGATTAAGGAAAGATTTATATGGATTGAAGCAAGCTCCTAGAGCTTGGTGTGCTAGATTGGACAAATATCTTATGAAGCTTGGTTACACTAAAGGTAATGCTGACAAAAACTTATATTCAAAGTGACTAATGAAGACATTTTGGTTATTGAAGCTTTTGTTGATGACATCATTTTTGGAGGAGAAGATGGATTGTGTAAAGACTTCTCTAACAAGATGCAAGAAGAATTTGAAATGTCTATGATTGGGAGATTGCAGATTTCACAGACTGATAAAGGTATATTCTTATGTCAATCAAAGTACTTGAAGGAATTATTGAAGAAATTCGGTATGGAAAACTCTAAACTGGTAAGTACTCCTATGACTACAACTGATAAACTATCATTGAAGGATGATTCAACTCCTGTTAATCTGACAAGATACAAATCTATGATTGGAGGTTTACTATATTTGACACAAACAAGACTTGATATAATGAATGCAGTGTGTATTGTTTCAAGATTTCAAAGTAATCCTAGAGAAAATCATGAATCAGTAGTGAAAAGGATTTCCTGGTATTTACAAGGCACAACAAATATTGGTTTATGGTATCCTAAAGATAAAATTTTTGATTTATGTACATACACTGATGCTAATTGGGCTAGAGATGTAGATGATAGAAAGAGCACCATCGGCGGGGCATTCTTTCTTGGTAGTAGATTGATTTCATGATTGAGCAAGAAACAAAGTTGTACATCATTATCAACAACAGAATCAGAATATGTTGCAGCAACAACTAATTGTACTCAGGTATTATGGATTAAGAAAATGTTGAAGGACATAAAGGTAAAATGCAAAGAACCTATAATCATCTATTGTGATAATTCAACAACAATTGATATATCTAAGAATCCGGTATTTCACTCTAAAACTAAACATGTTTCTATCAAATACAATTTTTTGAAAGAGACTGTTGAAGAAAAAGAAATGAGATTGGTTTATGTGAATACTAAAGAGCAGATTGCATATATCTTTAGTAAGCCTTTGCCTAAGGAAACTTTTGAATATCTCAGAGAGCAGCTTGGGGTTATACCCTCACCGGAAGAGACTTAGACAGTTGATGCTTGGCATCAAACCAATAGAATTTACAAAGAAACCTTTTTCTGGCTTTGATGGAGGAGAGCTACTTCTCAGGTGGAGTAGTTGGATGAGTTGGTTACAACAATTGGTATTTGTAATTGGTTCTATGAACTGATTGTATCTAGTATTTGTATTGCTTTGGCATTTGATGTCAAAGGGGGAGAGATATCTATGGAAAAATATTAAAATATTATCCTTTTGGGATAGATTATTCATTGGGGGAGAGATACTTACTCTCTGCATTTGTATTTTTGATTTTTGTTATTGATCTATTTTGGAGATTGTTAGTTTTTGGTTATTGGCATTTCTGCTTTGGCACTTAGATGGTTTTTCCATCTTGTGTTGCCATCAATGCCAAAGGGGGAGATTGTTGGTATTATGGATATGTTGCATTGGTTTTGTCATTGACGTCAACACTTATCAACACTTATCCTTCTGGAGATGTTTGGTTATATTCACCGACAAGTTCAGTGACTTATGCATAGTCATCGGTAATTGGTTCACCAACACAAAGGATGACTTGTTATCATCTTGTTGGTAAATAGATTTGTCACTGTGGTCATTTATCTGAAATTGACCCTGTTTGCCTGATAAGCAGTGACAAATGTTCCAATAGTTGGAGAGATCGTTTTGTGAAACACGATCTTCCTCTGCATTTGAGAGGGGTAGCTCCCTCATATGATAGGGGTGTTTAGGATTTTCGTGTACTTTTAACCTAAAAGTACATAAAGGAGAAAACGTAGAACTTAAATAAGAAATAAAGATAGAAACCCCAACAAAAAACATACGACCATCAACTAAGATTTCTCAATATTTGTAATAAATTACAAGGGGAGTTTGTAACTTAATATGATTAGCCATGAGATGATGATAAAGAATAATGATAAATCTCAACATACATAGATATAAGATACTTCAACACATTCAAGATGAGATACCAAAGGTTGCTTGTGCATCATCACATCAATTGTACAAATCACATATGCATAAAAAGACTACCAATTTGACATATGAGAAATCGAGAATGATAATAGATGAATACATTTAGAACATACTAACTAAGACATGTTCTTCATTATCCTTTTGGAAATATAAAAGTCCAAAATCCTTTCTATACATAATGAAAATCAAAATGTCATTACAAGTTTCTCCTAGAATTCTAGCAGAGTTTTCCCCTATGTAAAAAGTCTTCCTTTACATTACAAATAGCCTTGTATTTATAGGCTTGTAGGATAACTACCTTATAACCAACTTCAATTCTAGGTTGATAACTAACTCTTTTCTACATAAATTTTAATGAGTTAGTAACTTACACTTTTATGTGCAAAAAAAGTCAACTTTCTAACCTTTGTTACAATAATACAAATTCAAACTTGTAATTTTGATGAAGAACCAAGTCATAAGCTATGTTGAGGCACTTCTCTGTCTTTATATACTTCATCTGAAGTTGTCATCATCTCGCCATCTAACCATTTGAGATCACAACATGTCTATACATTAGTGCATTACTTGTCGAAATAAAACAGTCATTTGCCCTCCAAATACACACATTCCAACTGCATTAGCTAGATATCCTTCATGGTCAGCACCTACACTTCCTTGGAGTCACAGAGCCTAACATTTCTGGACATAACATCTTTTCGATTCATTTTGTCAAAGAACTTCTTATGATTTCGCTAATTAATTGCATAAATGTTATAGTTTATGTGATTAAAACATCTACAACTCACATTCACTGCTTAGAACACAAACAAAGCTTATAATGTCGAGCTACATTAATTCAATAATTTTGAGAGCTTCCTTGCCAAATTCAGTTTGTGCACACACTGCACTCATTGCGGTCCATGAGGTAATGTCCCTTCAAGGTTTTTTGTCAACTAACCCAGTTCTGTACATATGCTACACCCATGGCATTCCATGAGACCTTATTGATAACAACTTGATCTTTGTGAACATACACTCTAAGTGAATCTATCAAGCAACTCCTCTTCTTTATGAACCAATTCAAATTTTTTTTGAAGGTTTGGATGTCCTCCTTTCTGAACATCCCATTGTTGATTGCCATAAACATCATCACCAATGCCTTGAATTCCAAAGAGGTAAGTAAAATAGGACTTGATAAATATGCTATCCCACCTAATCCATATCATATTTTGTAGTAACCTCCAACATTGCCAAATCATTGCATTCCATGTTATGACATTTCCTTAAAGTAGTCTAGCAAACAATTTGCATGCCTCATCCATGGTTCAAAATTTATATTCATGGGCATTTGCAGCTTCAATATTTGATAAAACCATATTATTCTATTACATCTGCATGCACCAAGAACACACACCCACATATTATCCATGAACTTGATAGGTATCATATTCACAAGATTTATTGTGTCCTCAAGGTAGCCACCATGGGCACGAAGGCCAACCAAGAGCATCCATTGACCAACTATATATGCAATGCATTCAACTAGTTGGAGTACCGACAATGGTCATTCCTCCTAAAATCTTTTTTTTTTTTTTTTACAATCTACAATCATTTCATTTCAAAATGACATATCTTTGAACAATTTTGTCCAACAATTCATGCACATTAGCTATGACTCCATATTTGCAGAATCCACGATGGTCCTTTCAGTCATTTTCAACACACAAATTTTGGACACATCCTGCAATCATTTCATTCCATGTGAAAACATCTTTCCAAATCGATTCTTGTGCCTTGACCATGCTTCGACATTTTGCAGACATGACTGTCAGAGCATTTTCCAACTATAAATGTGACAAAATTCATAATGTTCTCTCCATTACTTGTAAATGTGGTGGAATTGATTTCAAGCCTATCGATTGCTTTTCTTTCAAAGTTTGTAAAGATCTTTGACAATATATTTTGTGTGCTCCCTATTGTCATTATGTTGATTGAGATGACATCTGTCTGAGGCACTGTGTCAAACACTTCACACGGTTGCATTATCTGTGCTTCCACGATGCATTCATGTTCACGATGATTCTTTCAAATGGATACAAAGAAATAACGTTGCCTCCATGATCTACAACATACGACACATGTGCATCGCTATGCTTTGATGGATGTAATACCCATTTCAAAATCCATTTTGTGGATATCCTACAATCATTGCATTTCATGAGACCATCCTACCATGAGATATGTTTCTATGCAGAATTCAGTCAAATAGTTTACATGCGTTGTCTGTGCATCACCGCATGTCATGAGACTGTAGTGTTGGGATTAACGCTTGCCAAAGAGATGTTTCTTTGAGAGATTCTACCAAACAGTTTACATGCATTGTCTGTGCATTCCCTATGCTCCCACGATGCCTTCAAATCTGCCATGCGATTTGGTCAAACAGTTCACATGTGTTGTCTGGGCTGCCGATGACATACTCCTCCTTTGTGGTGACTTGTCAAAGAGTAAATGCCTTGTTTATGGTTGCATTATCACATGGACTGTGGTGATCTCCCAAAACAATTTATGTACATTTCCTCAAAACAGCAACTACGCCTCTATATTCTGCATATCAATCATTCAAAGCTACTGCAACTCCACACTTGACAAAGTTCTTTGATCCTCTGTGCTATGATGAATATCATGGTAGATTAACTCAACCTCAGCTAAAGGCATTCATTCATTCTGACAATCTACGCCTTCCAGACTTTTCATCCATATTCCATTTCAGGTATGTCCATGCTTCTTTCAGTGCATTGATGATGTTCATAATCTTGCTATTTAAAGCTTTCTTTTCCTTTTTTTTTTATAAATTTTTTTTAATGGAAAAGGGTTAAGAATGCTCATTTCTTGAGCATTTCTAACCTTTCTGACAAGGTGGGACCCGAGAGGTTAAGAAATGAGGTTAGAAATGCTCAAAAAGTGAGCATTTCTAACCTTTTCATTAAAAGTTAGAAATATGGGTTAGAAATGCTCAAAAAGTGAGCATTTCTAACCTTTTTTGACAAAAGGTTGAGAAACAAGGTTAAGAATGCTCAAAAAGTGAGCATTTCTAACCTTTTTGACAAAAGGTTGAGAAACGAGGTTGAGAATGCTCAAAAAGTGAGCATTTCTAACCTTGTGCTTCAACGAGCTATCCTTTACACCTTGGAAACCATTTTTCATTAAGAATGAATCAAGGAAGAATGCAACCGATGTCAAAAGACGGTTTTCTTATCGCAAATGACCAAACATATTGAAATAATTCAAAATATTGAATTATCATTTGAGAAATAATTTAAATATTTTAAATATATCGTTTTGGCTGGAGAAAAATGGCATAACTTTCAAATGGTAGGGAGTTAGGTCCTAAAATTAGAAACACATGTCAATGAAAGGGAAAAAGGCCCACACAATTATTTACACCTCATGAAGAAGCCTTAAATGAGATATTTTAATCATTTGGGAGCAACATACACCAAAAAATGAAAGTTTAAAATATGACAAAGTATGAACTGGGTTCAAGTGAAAGTTGGACATATGATACAAAATGATGTTTGGGTCCTGATTGTCAATTGGTTTCCCTCAATTTGTGGTAATTCTCAAAATTCTTCCATTTTTCAGATTTTGACTAGTAATGACCTTGGACGACACACTTATTTCTTATGCATAAACACCCATTGGACCTTTTCTTGATACTGAGACTGCTTTGAAAAAGATATGTAAAATGTAGGGGCAACACATCTAGAGATCACTTGGTTATGTTGAAGACATGGTTTGGACACTTGGTTTTGGTGATTTGGTTATTGATCTAACTAGATTGACATATTTGTTGTTACCAGTAAATTGGTCTAGGTTATGGACCGACATGCATTATCTATTCCAAATCAGCATGATACATTATGGTTTAATCAATCAGTAGTGATGTTGAGCTGACATGATGCATCACATCTTGACTTACTTGTAATTGGTTTTATTGTAATATTCTTAGTGAGCTAACCTACACATTTGGTTTTAGGTTTTGGTATATATGTAAGATCTCATTTGTGAGATTATGTAATGGTATGGTAAAATTGTGATATTTGGTATATGTGAATATAAGCAGAGCTACTCATGCAGACATCATTTGAAGATTCAAAGAAGGTTTGAAGGAGATAATCAAAGCTTAACCTATACTGAATCTAGAATTGGAGATGCTACTTTGAGCAGTACATTATCATTGGATTTAATCATCCAATTGTAGTCAGTGTGACTCCCTTCTTGTGATTGAGTAGTGAGCTCTAGGCAGCTGGCCTTTCTGCATATACAAACCCCATTTGTATACACATACTATATGCAGTAGTATCATCTGATTGTGGGTAAGGTTTCCCACCGTGGTTTTTCCACTTATATGGTTTCCATGTACAAATCTTTGTGTTATGTGTTGTGGATGTTGTTTCTCTTTCTGTTTCATGCATTAAGCTTCACCAGTATTAATATTAATTGTTAATCTGTTAACTGCCATTAAGTTTGGTTTACCGGTATTAAGTATCAAGTTTGATTAAGTTATATTTGGGTTGAAATTATTAGACAACTGATTCACCCACCCCCCTCTCAGTTGCCTCCAGGTCCTAACAACATGAATCTTGGAGACAACCTAAGAGCAACAGACACCTAGGGGGTGCCTAGATGGACAAAGGGAACAATGTCTAGTACTTGGGAGGAATGAGGAACCACTTGGACCACTAGGCGGAGATTCCATCATCTTAGCACCACCATTAAGATTAGGAAGAGGGGACATCAATTTCAATGAGACTTCGAGGGGGTGGGGTGGGTGGGAAGGCCCACACCTAGAGCCAAAGGGATAGAAACCTCGCTACCCTTCTTTGTCCCCTTACATGAATTTGAGGTTAGTTTAGAGGCCTACAAGATAGAAGAAGAATCCAAATGCCTCTTACCCTTTTCCTTAAGGGAGGATTTAGAATTCCTTATAGGGAATTTTTTATAGAGGTGTTTCCCACAAACAATTTAATAGTTTCTACATGTAATCCTCATTTTCCAATCTCACTAGATTTTCATATTCCTGTAGATTTCCCAAAATCTTGAACACTCTTTTTTCCTTTCATTTTTCATCATTCAAATGATTTACTATAAAGATGATTTTTTGGCCTCTCTTAAGACAAAACATTTTGCAAAAAATGATATCTTTATGGATTATTGATGTCAACTTATCATGCCTATTATTCTCTTGGTTATATTGGCCATCCCAGTAAATCTTCTTTATAGATATTATTCATTCATTACCTAAAAAAATGAGTGGTTTTCAATTGCACCTTGAGGAGCCTCTTTATTTAGATTTTATTGTGACCTAACTTAACACCAAGTTACTTTTGACATACTAATATTTGGATACAAGAGATTGTGATAAGATTTAATTTCTATAGGGTAGTGCCTTACCTCCACTTTTGTTAATCTTGTCATAGGATTTTGAGAAAAGATAACAAATTATCAACCACACTTTTCCCATTGTAAGTGTGACATTTAATGGTTCCATGATATTGGCTAAGCTTTCATTCCATAGAAAATAATTATACCATATAGGCTACATATCTCCAACAATTTTCCCCCATACTATGTGATGCCTCCCTTCTTTTCTTGATAGTCTCTTTCCCACCTTTAATTATCTTTGTATTCTAATCATAAAGGGTTGTCTTTCATGCCCTTCTTATTTACAAGTTATACAACTTGGATATTTTCTATTATTGCATTAATGTCTGATTGAAATGATTTATTCTAATGAGGTATGTGTTGATATGTCCATTTCTAAATATCCATAGGGGTCCCCTTTTTCTAGAATCTTCTACAATATTTTGAGCCATGAGGTAAAAACTAACAACAGTGAGATAAATTATAGGTTCTCCAATCATCATTTTTGTCCATATGTATTTCTTTCTTGGATCTACCTTTTCTACTTGTATGATTATTTTCCAATGCTCTTACTAGAATTGTCACGCTCCCATGACCATTATTAGTTTCACATTCCAAATCAAAATATTCTTATGACCTTCATGCTCATGTGTTTCAAGGAGGACAATGATGTCTTTCCCCTCTACTATGGGCCCTAGACTAGGAACTCTCATCGTATGCTAACCTTTACATTTCCATCTTACCATTTGTGAGGTTCTTTTTTTGTTTGGGGGAAGGGGGGTATCTCTGTATATACTATGTGTTATTTTATTGCTAACTTGGGATTTACCTATATACAATATGTAGTATCATAAATTACAAGAGATATAATTTCACCTCATGTTTGTGGTCCTACTTTCATGTGTCCTATCTTCATCCCCTCTCTAGGTCCATTTTGGTCCTCTTCTCCAAATTTGATGTCATGGATACCATTGATTAAGCCCCATCAAGAGGCTACCGTCTCCCTATTTCCTTTCTACTAATCTTGTGTTTAGAGGAATGGGTGTCAAATGCCTTGATTCTAGATTAGGGTGTCCCAAAATGTCGCAGTCCCCCTTAAATGGGCCACAATTTATAATGGGCCAGGTCCTTTCCATCCCTAATGGATTTTGGTCCTTGTGGCTACACTTGACCAGTGGAGGTTAGCCTAATCGGTGATTTACCTAGGAACCCTATATAAAGACATTCTATCAATTCATTTTATTATAGAGTGAATTAAGAGTCCATACCTAGCACTCATGCACATCACATATTTTCGGACATTCAAGGAAACATTTCATCCTTCAAGCATTATGGAGCAAATTTACAACAATCTTCATGCAAGTATGTGTGTTTTGGTTTTCTGGGTAAAAGTATAAATTTGTGTCACACTTTTATAAAGGAAAAGGTCAATGTTGATTCAACTTTTTAAATTAAATCAACAGAAAGTGAAATATATGTTTTAAATTTTGAAATGATGTAAACTAGTAAGTCCAAATCAGTAAGAGGTTTGCCTCTGTTGGGAAAATCGGTGAATTATCTGTAAAAGGAATATCAGTTAGGAAAGATGACATCCTCAAACTTTAAGAGAAAATCTTTCTCAGCAGAACATATGCTAGACTTGGTTCATACCGACCTTTGTGGACCAATAAGGACTAGGAGTATTCAAGGTGATCGGTATTTATGATCTTTACTGATGATTGCTCAAGAATGATGTGGGTCACATTCTTGAAGGAAAAAACAAAAGCCTTTAGCAAGTTTAAGGCATTCAGAGCCTTAGTTGAAAAAGAAAGTGGAAGAAATCTTAAGTGCTCAAGAACTGATCAAGGCATGGTGAATTTACTTCAGAGGAATTCACTAGATACTACGAAGACAATGGAATTAAGATGCAACTTTATGCACCTAGGACACCACAACAAAATGCTATTGCAGAGAAGAACAACTGGTTAGTTGTTGAAGCTGCTAGGACTATGCTAGTACAAGGAGGTGTAGCTAAGACATTTTGGAGAGAAGTTGTCAGCACAACTGTCTACACAATGAACCAGATACTGGTTAAAAGTGGTAAGGATAAAACTCCTTATGAATATTGGTATGGTAGATCACCTAATGTCAGTTACTTTAAGATTTTTGGTAGTAGATGTTTTATCAAGAGAGGTGACTATGTTGGTAAATTTGATGCTAAGAGTAATTAAGGCATATTTCTTGGTTACTCCACCAAGAGTAAAGCCTACAAATGTTACAACAAATGAACAAAGAAGATCATTGAAAGTGCTAATGTCCAAGTGGATGAGTTTCCTGAAGATTCAAAAGAAATCAATAAGTAGAAGGAGGAAGATGAACTTTACATTATGATTTTGGAACCAGAACCAGTGAAGCCAAAAGTTGGTGAAATGAATACTGTAGCACTAGTTCAACCTAAACAGGTATATTCTGCAGAAGATGAAGAAAGTGAAGAAGAATAACTTGAAGACCATGATCATGTTATTCCAAGGTATGTTAGACTCAATCATAATCTTGATTAGATTATCAGAGATAAAGATGTTGGTGTGTTAACCAGAAGAAGAATAACAGAGAATTCATCTATGATCTCCACTATTGAGCCTACAATAGCAAAGGAAGATTTTGGAGATGATCACTACATCAAGGCTATGGAAGAAGAACTTGAACAGATTGAGAAGAACAATACATGGACACTTGTACCCAGACCAATGAACAAAAATGTAATAGGTACTAAATGGGTATTCAGGAATAAACTGAATGAAGATGGAGTAGTATTCAGGAATAAAGTCAGACTGGTATGCAAAGGATATGCACAAGAAGAAGGTGAAGACTATGGTGAGAAATTTGCACGAGTTGCAAGATTGGAAGGAGTTAGGACTCTACTTGCATTTGCAGCATATAGGGGATTCAAAGTATATCAGATGGATGTGAAGTCAACATTTCTAAATGGAATATTGGAAGAGGAAGTCTACATTGAACAACCAGATGGTTATGCTTTGACTAAAGCAAAGGATATGGTGTGCAAACTACACAAGTCACTCTATGGTTTGAAGAAAGCACCTAGGGCATGGTATGAAAGATTACATTCTCACTTGGTGAAGATAGGTTTTTCAGAGAGCCAATGAAGACAACAATATATATCTCAAGACTAAAGGAGATAAGATATTGGCTAGTGAGGTATTTGTGGATGATATTATTTTTGGAGGCAATGGTTATATGAGTAATGAATTTTCTAATGAGATGAAAAGTTAATTTGAGATGTCTCTGGTAGGAGAGATAAAACTCTTCATAGGTCTCCAAATTCAACAGATGAAGGATGGTATTTTTATCAAATAGTCCAAATATGTGAAAGAAGTATTTGAGACATTTGGAATGGGAGACTATAAACCAGTTGGAACACCAATGGTTATAGGTTGTAAACTATCTAAGGAGGATGATTCTACATTAGTGGATGAAAAGGAGTATAGTTCTATGATAGGGAAACTACATTATGTTGTCCACAACAGACCAGATATTGCTCATGTAGTTGGATTAGTTGCCATATTTCAGAAAAGCTTGAAGGAGACACACATGGTAGCAACTAAAAGAATATTCATATATCTAAAAGGCACAATTGATTATGGATTATGGTATCCATATGTAGGTAAATTTGATTTGAAATTCCATATAGATGCACACTTGGCAAGAAATTTTGATGATAGAAAGAGTACAACTGGAGGAGATTTCTTTCTTGGAGGAAGGTTAGTACCTTGGAGCAGCAAGAAGCAGAGTTGTATATCACAATCAACTGTAGAAGCTGAATATGTTGCAACGTATATGAATTGTACCCAAGCAATTTGGATGAAACACATTTTGGAAGGTTTCAAATTGAAGATTTCAGAACCAATTAGGATTTTCTGTGATAACACTAGTGCAATAAACATTTCAAAGAAATCGATGTTGCATGCTAGAACCAAACATATTGAGCTGAAGTATCATTTCTTGAGAGAGAAAGTGCAAAGTAAATATGTGTCATTGGAGAATGTATCTACTAAGGAACAACTAGTGGACATCTTTACTAAACCTCTACCTAACGCTACTTTTGAGTATCTTAGAGGTCAGCTAGGGGTTGTACCCCTACATGAAGTCAATTAAGAAGATGTGGAAGACATCAGTCCCAGAGCTTATTGAAGATCTTGAAGCAGGATTGTTGTAGAGTGGAGCTATTCCATAGGAGGAGCAACAAGTTGTAGATCATAGTTGTAGATCGTTGTTGCAGATTGGTGAAGCATGGAATGGTTAACCAACTGATATTGATATTCACTTTGGCATTTCTATCAAAGGGGGAGAAGAACTGTATGATTGATGGGGAGAAGAATTGTATGATTGGTAGGGAGAAGAACTGTTTATGATTGACAACCAGTTACCAGCTAAAGACATTGAGATACAGTTGAAGGAGAGTACATGAAAATGTAAAACAAGATTCCTATACCTGTGTATGTGCATTACTCTCAATCATCACAATCAAAGGGTATTGATATTTGTATTGCCATCAATGCCAAAGGGGGAGTTTGTTGGCATTGCATGAAGATTGCATTAATGAAGTATAATGTTGTCATTGATGTCAATAGTAACTGGTAATGGAGTTGTATTACAACCGGTAGAGATGCAATAATGCAATTGACGGTAGAGCAGTGATGGAAACCGATATTGGTATTTCAAGCATAGTGATCAACTAGTAACCCTAACATGTTGATATGCCAAACCCTAACCAATGGAGCCTGGTGAATCTGTTATGATGATCTATGATCGAACGGTTATCGAAGATGGTCATGCCACGTATGCATGATGCACATGATGAGTTTCAAAGTCATTTTGGCATGTAGAGATAACTGTTTTATCTTGGGAATGAACATATGCATAGCATAAAGTGAATAACGCGTGATGAGTTACAGGATCAAATGTGTAGTGATCCAGGAGAGGTTGAAGTTGTCTTGAACAATGTGCATTTGATTGCTATGTAATCCAATGATCATGTTTGAATTGATATATTTGTAATCTCTATGAGATCTTAGGTTTTGTGTTGTGTTACCGACCTATTGTATTTTCTTATAAGGTCGATGAGTTGTTTGTAATTGTGTTGGCAATTTGGTTAAGTGTGGTAGTGTGATTGATTGTCGAACTAGAAGGAGTATCTGTAGAATGTGTGAAGGTAGATAGGAGCATAAATGGATCTGATTAAGTAGAGTAGTGGTATTACCAGATCAACAAAGACCCTATTGTTCTCTAACAATTACAACAGTTAGATCCCTTAATCGGGTAAGCTTTAACAGACTTGGTGCTTTCTAAATCTTCTAACCAGGTGATCCATTAGCTTGGATTTGAATTCCTCTATCGAGGTTACTCCTAATAGGGTATTCTCTTTAACAGGGTATTGTAGTCAATCCCTTAACTGGATTTTTTCCTAATAGGAAATTTATGTAAAGCTTCTAACAAGGATTGACTCCTAACAGGGCAAATTTCAGAAGAGTTCAAAATGCTTGTGGGTATTCATCCCCACCATAGTTTTTCCCATTTGGGTTTTCACGTCAAAAATCATTGTGTCAAGTGGTGAATGATTTTGTGGTTATATGTTTTGATATGGTTAATATGTTTAACTAGTAAAGCCACATAGATATGCTTAGATGACTGGAAGTGATCTGAAATGAGCTATTACTAATGTTAATAAAGTGGTTTGATATTTTGGTTAAATGGTATGTGAGTTTCAGATCTATTACACTATTGTAAAGTGGAAAATCGAACCCTAGGTGTTGTCCCCCACTCCAAGGAGAAAGGGGGTCACTAGGATTGACAGTTTTCACTTAGGAGGGACTTTACATTCAAAAGAGGGGTTGAAACCCACAAGATCCAATCCCACACAATGCAAGACTGGATTCTAAGTGAGTTTCAAGGGTTAGGACATCAAGGATACCCTCTTTTGTAAAGATTGTAGATAGAAAGATTGAACTAGGAATGCATGTAAAGTAAGAAAGATTCGCTTATAAACAGAGATAGGGATACGGGATGAAGCTGCGGACTTGGAATTAGCAGTAAAATGTCGAGATGATGCTATTCTACAAATTTGAGCGAAAGTTGACAGGACGATGGTGCCCGGCGTGCACATGGTCCTCCGAAAAATCCGCGAAACGAAGGGGGATCTGTTCATCTTTGCACAAGGGTTCCATATCTTTAATTACAGCCGCGTACCTGCAACCTACACATAGAAAAGAGAGGACGATTGGGGGGTTAGGGATTAGGGGTTTGCCTTTAGGTCAAACCACGGTTTTGGAATTAACCAAGAAATGAGAATGCTGTAAATGTAAATGTTTGTAATGTAAACAAGTATTGATACCTTGTTGTAAGAATGTTTGTATTCTTACATGTGAAGGTGTAATGAATGTTGTATTTTGTATGTTGTAAGTGATCTCCTCTTCAATGGTTGAATCCTTGTCTTGAATGCAACACTTAGCCTTGAATGGAGACTTAGAATGCTCAATTGCTTGAAGGAATGCTTGAATGCTTGAATGTTTGAATGTTTGAATATCGCTTCCGCCTCTTGCTTGCATATGTCTTCCTTTTTCTTACCTCCTGCCTCCCCAAATGGGAGGGGAAATGTAGTTTATATACTTGTCAATTAGGGCTGATAGACTGATTTTTCTGACCTTAGGCCAACCTAGAAACAATATTTTCCAATTTGCAAACTTAAAGACCCGATGCCAAAAGAGACTGGGCCCAAAAGAGGGCCAGGGACCAGGGCGCTGGGCGCCATGGTCCTGGGGGACCAGGGCACTGGGCGCCCTAGTCTTGAAGGACCAGGGCGCTGGGCGCCATGGTCCCACCTCCCGGGACAGCAGGGTGCAAGGAGGATCAGGCCAGGGTGCTGAAAAATGCAGTTTTTGGTGTCGTAAACAGGTTTCGGGGTCTCCATTCAGGTTCAACGTTGCGCCACCATCGTGAAGACCCAAATGCAGTCGAAATTGCAAGTGTCACAATTTTAGGATGCTACATTTAGCCCCCACTTTAGCGGGAGTATAAGCGTACGCCCATACTTCCGATAAAGTACAAGGAAACAACATTGAAAGACTATCACCACGTCAAGAAGGCAAGATATACCAAGCCCCCAGTGGACTAAGGATCTTATGACTTCGATTGACAAAGTAAAAGGGAAGATCACGAGGGAGAACCATGACTATCAGTAGTAAGGTTCCCTCACTATGAGTCATGCAAGAAAGATATCAAAAATTTTCAAGGGAAAGCTAAATTTATCAAGAAATTTTCAAGTATCTTGAAGAGATATGAACGGGGTGTATGCCCCCCCTACGTTAAAGCGATCGCACATGCCTCATCGGGGGTGATTGCTTTAAGGTAGTGATACATATAGGAAATGAGAAGGGAAAGGAGCATGTTATCACAAGGATTTAGCCCCCAAGTGTGAGATAAGCCCAAGGATAATAGACACAAAACACAAAGCACGAGGTGACTTCGCTTTCCTTGGGGTCAGTATGCTATATGATAATTCATGTATATCATATGTATGTATGCATAATTGTTCTTCATTCCGAAATCAAGGAAGGTCACCTAGAAGAAGGGAACACATGTGTCTTTTGAGTCAACATGAGAGAGACCAAAAAAGATCTCAATGCTTTGCATCGTCCTCAAGTAGACAACACTAAGGACAACGAATAGAAGAATGAGAATAAAACATAGAAGAAGTAACAATAGAGAGGAGGAGAGAGTATACTATGCTAATGAACTAGTCTAGCACATCATCTACCCCCCGATCTTGCTGATCAATATTTCGGGAAGGTAGGAAACACGCTAGAGGAGGAACATCCAACATAGCAGATGGAGCTATCACAAGATCCAAACAAGGGCTATGTTCATGTTCCAAGCCACGTTGTTCTTGTCTAGGAGCTAGGGTAAGTGCTTTAGAAAATTCGTTAGATAAATGGTTATCAACATCAACATATTCATATTCACTATTAGAAAAAGAAGTAACATTATCATCATGAATAACATTTTCATCTATATCATCATCAAGATTTATAAAAATAGGATCTTTAACTCGCATAGGATCAAGACCATCATGCATCTTATGTTTAGGAGATTTTGGTTCAATTTCTGGTTGAGGAGAAAATGGAATAATGCTAGCTGAAGGTGTTTTGGGGATTGCAAAGTTTGAGAAGTAGCTGCCTGAGCTCTAAGACGACGCTTTCATCGGCGTTCACGTGCAGAATGATTTCATCTAGTCTTAGTAGGAATTTGAGAAGATTGAGGAGGAGGAATATTCTCATCCTTATCACTTGGGTGTTTGGGTTGTGGTCTCTTAGGTTGGATAATAGGAGAAGAGGAAGGGGGAGGAACTGCTCCATATAAAGGAGGAATATCTGGTTTAGGAAGGAGACCAAGTCCATCATGACAAGGAGGTATAGGTCTACTTTTAGAAACTTTATTAGGCATAGACATAGTAACATCCATAGGGATGGGTTGGGAATCTTCTTGAGGAAAGACATTAGTTTTATCTTTCAAAGGAAGAACTTCCTTCTCAAGAATGATAGGAATATCAAGTTTGGGTGTTCTAGGTTCACTTAGAGATAGGATCATATCTTTTTTCCACTTTTGATAAGATTTGAAAAGATGATCACTTCGCGGTGGAAGAGATTGGAATTGTTTAGGCCAGAAATAATCAATAGGAACACTAGAAGTTCTTTCAGCTGGTTTAAAGAGACTATGATTGACAGTAACAACTTCACCATTATGGGGAAATTTAAAACACTTGTGAATAGGAGAAGCAATAGCTTTCATGGAAGATAGCCAAGGATAGCCTAGCTTCACACGAAGTTGTTCGGATGATGGAATAATAGCAAAGTTCACATCAAGGGATTTGTTATGGACCTCAATAGGTAATGTAATAGAACCAATTGCAGGAGAAGAAAATGCATCAAATAGTTTCACAACCACATTTGTTTCGTCATAGATCACTTGATTCAATTGCAAAGTAAAAAGAAATTCTTCAGTAATGATATTAACCATGCAAGAAGGATTAATAAGCACTCCACGGCAAGGTGTATTCATGACTTTTGCAACTATATATAAAGGACCATCAGGTGCCCTAATAGTTTCACTAGAATCAAATGTGATGGAAGGTTCTTTAGGGATTTTCTGTTGCTCTACAAAGTTAATCACATTCGGAGTCATAGACACAAGATCATCGGGTGAGACAGAGGAATCATTAGTATCAATCGCATTAGAGGTATGAGAAGGTAATGGATCAGTAAAAATCTTGAGATTTTGGTTAGGAGGAGCTACAGATGAATTGCCTTTATCATTCACACCAAAAACAGAGATAGTATTATTATCAATCAAATCTTGAATTTTACCCTTTAAAGCAAAACATTTTTCAGTATCATGCCCAGGTTGACGATGAAATTGACAAAAAGATTTGTTATCAAAATAGGGTGAATTAATCTTTGCAGGATCCATTTGCCTTATAGGAGGAAGAGTAAGCACATTTTGTTCCAATAATTTATTCATAATACTATGCAATGATTCATTCAAAGGAGTAAACTTTCTTTCTTTCTTGAAAAACTTAGAAATAGGAGGCACACCTGATGCTGCATTCACATTGTTGTTGATGATGTTTTCATTGAATTTAATGGAATCTCTGTTCGGTTTAAACTTCCCAAATGGTTGTTGACTACTATCACCCTTATCACTCAGAGCCATAGGATTTGCTTGTTCCATTTGACTCACAGTTAGTTGATAATTGTGAAGAGTTGCACACAACTATTGGAAAGAAGTAAACTCAGAAAACAGAAGTTTTTCTCTAATATCTTTTTGTAAATTAGAAATAAAGATTCTTTGAATATCATTGTCAGGTACTGGAAAAGAAATTTGAGCATACAAATGCTTATATCTACCAATGAAATCAGTCACTTTTTCTTTAACACCTTGTTTACAATGCATTAAATCAATCAAAGTAACTTTAGGACTTATATTGTTTTGAAATTGTTGAATAAAAGCATTTGCAAGTTGTTGGAAAGAAGTAATAGAATAGGAAGGCAACGAGCAATACCATTGTAGAGCCTTGTCTCTTAATGTTCTAGTAAATAGTTTTGCAAGCAACCTTTGGTCATGAGCAAAATCAATACATATTGTTTGAAAAGTCTTAACATGTGTTAGAGGATCACCTTTACCATTGTAAAGCTCCAATTGTGGGAGTTCAACATGCTTAGGGGGAATAGCTCGAACAATGTCAAGAGAAAGTGGGCTCGCAACATCAAATGTGGGCACACTAAACTTAGATTGATTCATAGAGGCAATTTGTTGCTGTAAAGAAGAGACAGTTTGTGCAAGATTGTTAATGGTCGCTTCAGTCGAAGAGTTCATATTAGACGTGTTAGATTGAGATGGAGGTATTATGTTATTGAAAGAAGGTATTGATTGAGAGTAAGGTGCCGGGACACTATGATAGTTAGTCATAGGAGATGATTGGAAAGGAGGAACACTACAAGGAGGAATGGAATGATAAAATGAATTGCCCCCTTGCGCCAGGTTCATTTGTGGAGATGTAATAGGAACACTTATTGAAGGAATGAATGAAGAAGAAGGATTGAATGAAGGAAGAGGGTTAATTGAAGAAGAAGGATTGCCCCCATGACTGGTGATCATAGGTGGAATGTCTTGTATTGAAGTAGTCATTATGTTTGATGTGAAAGTAGGTGTACTAGCAATAGAAGTTGTCAAACGGATAGAATGATTGACTTGTGTAGGAGGTTGTGTATAACCCAAAGTTTCAGCACAACTCTTCATAGGCATCACATTTGAATCCACAATGTGTGCAATTCTACGCAAAATATCAATTCCATTCTTATCATTTTGAACCATACGTTTTAGACCCTCAATTAAGGGAAGAGCTTGACTATCAGGCTATTCTTGAGACATCCATTGTCGAAAATCGTCAAATTGGTTATCCAATTTCGAAAGTTGTTCTTCAAAAACCGCATGGAGAGCTTCTTCATCATTAGGAGGATTAGAGGAATTACCCGTGTCCTCGTTAAAAAGGCCATTCAAATTAGGTTCCATCTCCTCAGTAATTAAACCTTGGAAAGACTTAATTCTAAGGCTTCGTCTAACAGGAATAGTGTAAGTAGGGCTTATTGTTGTAAAACTCATGCACTATGGAGAGAGAGAAAATTTTGAATTTTAGAGGTAGCAAATTTCAGTAAAATCAGCCAATCTCCTAGATTTAAGCTGTTAAATACAATCAGGACAATCTCCCGAAATTTCGGAAAAAATGTCTGGGACCGTGGCGAACGGAGTGCACACAGTCCTCGCAACTTTTTTCGAAATTTTCAGGGATGAAAGTTATGATGATTTTAAAGCTAACCTGAAAAAATTGAGTGATTTTACGATCTGTAGATAGGCCAAATTAAAGTTGCAATCTCAAAATTGAACCCTACCAAGATTGTTGAAAAATGCAAAATTTGAATTTTGAAAAAGAGAGGGAAACTGAAATTTTGAATTTTATGATTTTAGAGGGAATACTAAAAGCAATGCAGGTTTTGAAATTTAAAAATTGACTCAATTTCATGCAAAATTCAATTTTGAAAGTGGAAATCAAGGTTGTTGCAATTAAACATTTAATTTCAAAAGTCGCAAATTGCAAAAATTTGAATAAAGCACTGAAATTTCGAATGAATGCCAACACACTTTTCAGATTTAGGATAGTAAGAAGCACAATTTTGACATGAATTTCAATTTCAACAATTTTTGAATGATTAGAAGCCTCAATCCAAGCAATCACTAGACCAACTTTGACTTTAATTTTGAAAGTGTTAGAATTGATGAAATCAGCCAAAATTCTGGATTTTAGTAGAAAAATACAGTAAGATCTAGCTCCCGAAATTTCGAAAAAAATGTCGGGGACGATGGCGCTCGGGGTGCACACGGTCCTCGCAACTTTTTTCCAAATTTTCAGGGATGAGAGATATTATGATTTTGTTGCAGAATCCAAAGTTACAGCCAATTTGGAGGTGTTTTAATCAGTGAAATCATCAGTCAAAGGCTGAATCAAGAGGGTTTTAAAAATTAGGGATTTGACACTTAACCACTTAATTTTCAAAATTAAAGCACAGATATGATTTGACAATTTTCAGTAGAAGGGTAGATCTGAAACAAGCATTAACAATTAAACATTTCGCAAGCTCAATTATTAAAAAGAAAATTTAGGGTTTTGTGCAATTAACCTCTAAAATTTGCAAAAGATCAAACATGGAAATGTAATTAAGGAAGAAAATTTTCTAGATCTAACCATGAATAATCAGAATTAGAATGTTCACATCAGGTTCACCAAAATGTAAAGTGGAAAATCGAACCCTAGGTGTTCTCCCCCACTCCAAGGAGAAAGGGGGTCACTAGGATTGACGGTTTTCACTTAGGAGGGACTTTACATTCAAAAGAGGGGTTGAAACCCACAAGATCCAATCCCACACAATGCAAGACTGGATTCTAAGTGAGTTTCAAGGGTTGAGACATCAAGGATACCCTCTTTTGTAAAGATTGTAGATAGAAAGATTGAACTAGGAATGCATGTAAAGTAAGAAAGATTCGCTTATAAACAGAGATAGGGATACGGGATGAAGCTGCATTCCTAGAATTAGTAGTAAAATGTCGAGATGATGTTGTTCTGCAAATTCGAGCGAAAGTTGATGGGACGATGGCGCCCGGCGTGCACACGGTCCTCCGAAAAATCCGCGAAACAAAGGGGGATCTGTTCGTCTCTGCACAAGGGTTCCAGATCTTCAATTACAGCCACGTACCTGCAACCTACACACAAAAAAGAGAGGACAATTGGGGGGTTAGGGATTAGGGGTTTGCCTTTAGGTCAAACCCCGGTTTTGGAATTAACCAAGAAATGAGAATGCTGTAAATGTAAATGTTTGTAATGTAAACAAGTACTGATACCTTGTTGTAAGAATGTTTGTATTATTACATGCGAAGGTGTAATGAATGTTGTATTTTGTATGTTGTAAGTGATCTCCTCTTCAATGGTTGAATCCTTGTCTTGAATGCAACACTTAGCCTTGAATGGAGACTTAGAATGCTCAATTGCTTGAAGGAATGCTTGAATGCTTGAATGTTTGAATATCGCTTCCACCTCTTGCTTGCATATGTCTTCCTTTTTCTTACCTCTTGCCTCCCCAAATGGGAGGGGAAATGTAGTTTATATACTTGTCAATTAGGGCTGATAGATTGATTTTTCCGACCTTAGGCCAACCTAGAAACAATATTTTCCAATTTGCAAACTTAAAGACCCAATGCCCAAAAGAGACTGGGCCCAAAATAGGGCCAGGGACCAGGGCGCTGGGCGCCATGGTCCTGGGGGACTAGGGTGCTGGGCACCCTAGTCCTGAAGGACCAGGGCGCTGGGCGCCATGGTCCCACCTCTCGGGACAGCAGGGTGCAAGGAGGATCAGGCCAGGGTGCTGAAAAATGCAGTTTTTGGTGTCGTAAATAGGTTTCGGGGTCTCCATTCAGGTTCAACATTGCGCCGCCATCGTGAAGACCCAAATGTAGTCGAAATTGCAAGTGTCACAATTTTAGGACGCTACAACGATTATATTGATATCTTAGTCAATTGGTAAGCTTGCCAGTGCAGTATCAGTTTTGATACAGAGTCTAAACCAGTTAGTTTTGCAAGTTGTTTATGAGTTGGGATTTAGTTTGGTGAAAGTTTAGTTTGTTTTATATCTATTGATTCACCACTCCCTCTCAGTAGTTTACCAGATCCTTATTTATTCATCATATCATCAAATAATACTACTTAATTACCTCCATAATTCACATCAAACAATCAATGTGAATATGATATAAAATTAAAAATAGTAATACTCCATACATCACAATTCCCAAAGTCTACAAGTTTCCACTATAAATATTGAAACGAAATTTATTATAAATGTCCAAAACATAGTAGTGGAAGGTATGATGGTGCGTCTAATCAAAATTTTCTAAAATTGCATCAAAGTCAGAGCTTGAGCCAACTATGAGATGCTAATTCATCTAATGGAACTCCCACCAATCCCTCATGTGTCTCCTTCTTATTAATATGAGTGGCATCCTCTGGATCAACATCCCACTGTAATATTGGAGTTTTCCAATACTCAAAAGTCTAAGGTTCTTAGAATCACAAAGTACTATGCATGACCATTAACTTCTTTACATGTCTAGATGTCAACCTATTCCTCTTGATAGATTGAACAATGCTATATGTAAACTGAAAACCTATGAAAGGAGGAAAAAAGTAAATTACTAATTAGGAAAATCAATAATTATGATTATTAATATTTAACACTAAACAACTGATGTAGTCAAGGTCCAATGAAGGACAACCCTGCCTTGTAGCCTAAAACATAAACACCATGAAAGGTACCGATAACTGGTTGACACAACACAAGTTATAACCAAGGAAAACATAAAAAGAGAAATCCTTATAATAATTTAATGAATTACATATGCCCTTTGGATTTACACCTGTTGGACCGTAGCCCAGGATTACAGAACAATTCTTACAACTCAATCTATGATCCACAGATCATCTGCTCAATAATTCGGCCTCTAGTAACAGTTTGCACATTCTGCACTAATCCAAACTTCAAACCCTCCAAACCAGAATCTCTCCAAAACCTACATCTATTCTGAATCTTTTCTTCTTCAAACCTACGTCGTCTCAAATCAATCTCCTATCTTCCTCTTTATACCATCCACAAGCAACAACAACTTGATCGAGTTGGCCTAAGATCCACCGGTTCATAATGAAATGTGCAAACAATAATATGTCGACCCAGATCACCAAGAACACCTCCAATAATTCATAGAAATTCTCGCGGACCTCCAAGAACATCAGTCAGGTCCAAAACAACATCTCCCAATGATCTACAAGTTACGGAAACCATTCACAACCCAATTCTTCTTCGCTCCACACACTGCAAGGCCAACTGATAAGAACACACAAACACCAGGCCAATATAAAAATCGATATCTCACCAGAATCATATCCAAATGCCATGAATCTTGGGTATGTTTAAGACAACGATCTCTAGATGCTAAATCCAAATCTGTAACTCTAAATTCTCAAACATGAAGAAACACAACGATCTCCAAGCAACTTCACTGCTAACTGATCCAACTAGATGATCTACTCAAATGCTCCTACATCAGACTCTCGAGGTTAATTGTAAAGAAAGTCCCATCACTTAATCTGGTTCGATGATTTGTTAGTAGGTACATGCAACTACCTCAGGGGTTCGATGGTCCGACTATAGGTTTTGATTGCCTCTCCTTGGCAATTTATCAAACTCTTGACGATCTACAACCTACCTCAGTTCGACGATCTATTCAAGTTTCGACCTGCCAACTGTCTCTGGGGTTCGACGGTTTTCTTGCAAGCCTTGTACTACCTCAATGCTCGGTGATATGAATAAGTCTTCAAGCTATCTCAAGTTCTTTTTATCCAACTAGTGCACAATCAGCTCTTCTTCCATCAACGGGTTCATAACCAGCTCTGATACCACCTAATGCAGTCGAGGTAGGGAGGTCCAATGAAGGAAAGCCATGCCTTGTAGCCTAAAACATAAACACCATGAAAGGTATCGGTATCCGGTTGACACAACACAAGGTATAACTAGGGAAAACATAAAATGAGCAATCCTTATAATAATTTATTGAATTAAATATGCCCTTTGGCTTTACACCTACTGGACCATAGCCAAAAGATTATAGGACAATTCTTACAACTCAATCTATGATCCGTAGATCATCTACTCAACAATTTGGCCTTCGATAATAGTCTGCATTGATCTAGACTTCAGCCCCCCAGACCAGATTCTCTCCAGAACCTACATCTATTCTGAATCCTTTCTTCTTCAAACCTCCGCCATCTCAAATCAATCTCATATCTTCCTCTTTATACCATTTGCAAGAAACAACAACTCGATCAAGTTGGCCTAAGATCCACCTGCTCATAATGAAATGTGCAAACAATAATATGTCAACCCAAATCACCAAGAATACCTTCAATAATGCATAGAACTTTGTGCAGACCTCCAAGAACATCGGTCAGGTCCAAAACAACATTTCTCAATGATCTACAAGTTATGGAAATGATCTACAACCCAATTATTCTTTGCTCCATATACTACAAGACCAACTAGTAAGAACACACAAACATGAAGAAACACAACAATCTCCAAGCAACTCCACTACTAGCTACTCCAACTGGATGAACTACTTACATGCTTTTGCATTAGATACTTGAGGTTACTTGAAAATTGAGTCCCATCACTTGATCTAGTTCGGTGATCTCTCAGTAGGTACTTGCAACTACCTCAGGGGTTTGGCCATTTGACTACAAGTTCTGATTGCCTCTCCTCGGTGATCTATCAGACCACCCTGTAGCCTACCTTAGTTTAGCGATCTATTCAAGTCTTCACCTCCCAACTGCCTCATGGGTTCAGTGGTCTTCTTGCAAGCCTTGTACTACCTCAATGCTTGGTGATATGAACAAGTCTTCAAGATGCCTCAAGTTCTTTTCATCCAATCAATTCACAATCAGCTCTTCCTCCATCAACAAGTTCATAACCAGCTCTGATACCACCTGATGCAGTCAAGGTAGGGAATTCCAATAAAGGATAGCCCCGCCTTGCAACCTAAAACATAAACACCATGAAAGGTACAAGTAACTGGCTGGAACAACACAAGGTATAACTGAAGAAAACATAAAAAGAGCAATCCTTATAATAATTTAATGAATTACATATGCCCTATGAATTTACACCTGTTGGACTGTAGCCCAGGATTACAGGAAACAATTCTTACAACTCAATCTATGATCCATAGATCATCTGCTTAACAATTTGGCCTCTGATAATAGTCTGCATTGTTTGCACTGATCTGAACTTCAGTCCTCCCAGACTGAAATCGCTTCAGAACCTACATCTATTTTGAATTTTTTCTTTTTCGGACCTCTGCCATCTCAAATGAATCTCCCATCTTCTTCTTTATACCATCCACAAGCAACAACAACTCAATCAAGTTAGCCTAAGATCCACTAGTTCATAATGAAACATGCAAACAATAATATGTTAGCCCAAATCACCAAGAACACCTCCAATAATACATATAACTTCACACAAACCTCCAAGAACATTGGTTAGGACCAAAAAAATATCTCCCAATGATCCACAAGTTATAGAAACCATCTGCAACCTAATTCTTCTTCAATCGACACACTGCAAGACCAACTGATAAGAACACACCAACACCGAACCAATACCAGAATCAATATCTCACTGGAATCAAATCCAAATGCCATGAATCTTGGGTATGTTTAAGACAACGATCTTCTGATGCTAAATCCAAATCTACAACTCTAAATTCTCAAATATGAAGAAACACAACAATCTCCAAGAAACTCCACTGCTAATTGCTCCAACCGGATGAACTACTCAGATGCTCCTGCATCAACAACATAATAAATTATGTTAATGTATTACCTATGAAAGAAGGTAAAAAACAAGTATCCTCAACTATGGTACATATTTCCCATGCCATTTCCACCATCCAATAGCATCCTCTTGAGATAATGTAGTTATATCTATATTAGCCTCTATTTTGCCGCATGTTGGACCAAAAAGATTATAAAAGTCAATCAATTCTATGCAAAGTAGGATTGTCTCTATAATTAAATACATTTTTGTAAGGGAATTCATAAACCCTTCTTTCACCTTTTTGTAATCACAAGGAAGAAACCTACTAGGTCTTAGTGCATACTATTTAGGATTGAGAGCAAAGGCTACCATATGATATGAGGAGTTCATAGTCTTCCACTATCACATCACAATTGATTTAATTTCTTGCTCATATAATTACAATTTAGGATCCCTATTAGAAACTTCTTTCTTCATTTCTCCAAGCATGCTATCCAATGCCTCATAAATCTCTCCAAGACTTAAAGAGTATATATCAACATATCTAATGACATCTATAGCTGATGAAATGAAGGATGAAATATATTTGCAAGAATTATTTTGAAAGAAAGCAAGTGAGATGTGATGGTTACAAATAAACATATGAATATCTCTAGCCTATACAACTACCCGTTGTACCCAATCTATCTTCCCTATCTTTGCAATGCATTGTTGACTGTATGAACTTAACAAGTGGTCCAAAAGATGTGCTTGTAAGCACCCTTAACTATCAAATCAACTAATTTCCACACACATGTGACCGAATTAATGATCACCTACTATAAAAATATTGGTTGCCTCAACCTCCCCTATCACATCTCTCAAAATATGAAACCGGAATTCAACATCCTTGCACTGCCTAGAACAATCAAAGACTCTAAGGAAATACGAGCTGGTAGACCATATTTCTATGATGTTGATAAGTGGTTAATTTCTAATATCAATCCACCCATCCATGAAAATAGAGTAGCCCATCCTAATCTAGCACCATCTCATGTTCTCCATCATGACACTCAACTTAGAATGTTCTCTGTCAAGGAGTGTAGTGCATAGTTCTCTAGGGGGTGAATGGGATACCAGAAGATGTCACATCTCTTTAAAACATTTATTTTAAGTAGGTAGAATAGGATACACAAGAACAATTTTTTTAGCCATGGAGGACTTTTCAACATCTCATGCATACACATTGATCAATTTTTCAAGTGGATTTGGCTATTCGGTAGAAGTCTAGTAACCTTCATCTTCCCTCTTGTGGAAACATGAATATCACTACTAGTACTAACACTAAGACTACCAAACATAAAGGGCATAGGCATAGATGACTGTGTGAATTGTGTTTGCTTTGGTTGCTTGTAGACTATGATTTTGCCTCCATGTGCAATCTATAACACTCTATCCTCTCAGTGTCTTTTATTTCAGTACAAAATTTGACCTTGTGGCCTATAAAACCCAATAGATGAGAATAGACTATTGTGTAGCTCCCATTAAATTTTTCTTTACAAATGTAACATAACCACAATTTACTACCCCCCAAATTTTTCTTTTTGTCTTTTCTTAGGGATGTTGGCATTTAAAGAAGAGGGTTTTTAGGATTAAACGAGACTTTTGAATATGTTTAACAATTTAGAAGAGCATTCAAATGGATTTCTCTGAGGTTGTTTCCCTTCAACTGATTGGATTTAATTTGATCTTCCCTCTCAACATGCTCACTACTTTCACTACTACTAGTCATTTTGTTTTGTTTCGATTTTGCGAACTAAAAATAAATAAAATAAAAAAACATAGAAAATCATACATTATATCATTTAAATTTATTAAAAATTAAAAAAAAAGGGAGAAATGGAAGAATAACATACCTCTTTCACTTCTTTTGCTGGTTGTTACCTTAATGCTCTCCTTTTTGCTAGTGAATGCTAATTTTTGTTCTCCAACAACTCCTTCAGGCCCTCCTTTTTGTGTTTCTCATTTTATTTTATTTTGGCATGCAAAAAATGAACTCAAATGCCTAAGAAACCAATTTTCATATTTGCATTTTAGGCTAGGAGGGCATGGGGTCCACTAAAGCCTAATAAAAAAAAAAAGAAGTATGGAGTTTTTTTCTAAATCGTGATAAAAAAGATTTGAAGTATGAAGTTTTTTTCCCAAAATTCAACTGAAAAAAACAGGGGATGGTCAGTCATCCCTGAGGTTGGGGGACATTTAGGTATCCTACAACCATGCTAAGGATGATTGACCATCCCCACACCGTTTCTGGGATGTTCTTGATGCAACTTTTCTTAAGGATTCCATTGAAACATCCCCAAAGTGTACCCCATCCTTGGGACGTCCTTAGAGTGGGGATAGGGACCAACACCCTTGGGAATGCATCTCATGTACTCTATCATTAACATATAAATTTAAGGACCAAATTAACAAAGTTGAACTAGGACTATACTGGTCATGTTTGTCCTCATCCTAAACCTCTAAATCAACTTCTACTTCCTCCTACTTCATCCCCTTAATGCATTTGATATGGTTTTCATGGTTTTCTTTTCCGTATATAAATGACTTCATCCCCTTAATGCATTTGATATGGTTTTCATGGTTTTCTTTTCCGCTGATTGTTGCTCAAATAAAACTCATTAGCTTTGTGAGATTGTGAAAAATTTATTGCTCTTCACCCATAATAACTCTCTTACTATTTCGGCTTGATATTTACAAATGTTAACCTTTCTCCTATACCCGATTCTTTTACTTTCATGCATATTTGTTTTCGAGGGTGCAAGGGTACCTCTAACACCCCCCAACATTGTGATTTCGTTAAGAACTTTATTCCTGTGTGAAATGTCTTTCCATACTGCTCCGTGTTCCCTACCACACTCTTACCTCCATATTCCTCCAACTCGCCGGATCCACCTATTCAGGACTCGTACCTGCTCAGTGAACCATAAACTCCTTTGAAGAAACCCTTCAAACTCCTTAGAAGAAACCCTTCAAAATCACTCAGAATATAGGAAGAAAATTGGGATTAAATAAGAAGCGACAACAATGTTAGGTTTCCAAACATAACTACCAAGCACACGTCATAAATTTTAGTTCAAATCAAATGTGAATGTTTGGTTAGGAAGAGCATTATCGACCAGAAGGTGCATTTCTAGTCAACAGTCGTTTATTTCAAATCAAAGAAAGTTTGTCCTCTATTCTGTATTTCTTTAAAATCTTAAATAGAATGAGATAAAGAACAACTACTAAATCTATAATGTAGATATTCACATTCACAACTAATATGTCCTCTATCGGCAAATCTGTATTTCCTTTAAAACTTAAATATCATGAGATAACCACAACGACCAATTTCGTAACGTACACATTAACATTCAAAACTAATATGTCAAGCCGAGTTTAAACGTTATCTTAACATTGCCAAAATAAGTAGCATGATTTTACGTGATTCCAACTGCATTAATTTCCACGGAATTGCAACAACTTCTCAAGGCATCTGCAAGAATCTTCCCAGATTTCTAAAAAGTTTAAGAGATACAAAATAGAAATTGAATGATAGACGTCAATTGCAATACTCTCAGATAACGAATGCAGCTCAAAGTGACCATACTTGGAGTTCATCTATAAATTTTCTTCAAGAATTCCTCTATTACAAACATATAAGAAGAGTCGAGCATGATTTTATTTTCAATTCCAAAGGAGTTAGATCGATTAGTGGGTATGGAGATTCTGATCCTTTTCGTTTCTTTCATGCTGATTCTTACAAATTATCAGCAGCTACAACGTTCAACAGCCACACAAAATTTGGGCCCGTAAATTTTTTAGGGGAGAGGGATCTGCGAGGGCTAACTTCGCAAAAATGTAGTGTCACATGGAATATTATAAGACTTTCATATTTTAAGAAATGTAAAATGGATACTTAACTATCTCCAATTAAAGTTTGAAAGCGCAACTCATCATGCAACTCGTCAAAATAATACATCTAATGTGAAGTGTCAAAAAATGACTTATTAAAGATCCAACCAAAACTTAATCTAAAAATCCATAGTAGTTAAATAAAAATATAATTTGTAATTAGTACAATATCATATTTTATTGTAAAATATAACATATATGCAACTTAAATGGACCAAATACCTATTAGTAATCATAAATGTGTGTTATCTCTAACTTTTATATCCAACATTAAAGGACCAATGGTTGAACACAAAAAATTATTTGTTGTTATAGAAACAACATATTATTATATAAAATAAAGCTTATATTGAACACAAAAGGATCAATTGTTGAACACTAAAACCTTTGGACAATCCCTAATATTTCATGGAAAAAATAAGGTATTTATTGTGTTCACCTTTTATATTTGTGATAAGAAAAAAGTATTAATGTGAAATATTCCAATGCATATATGTTTCTACTCCAATAGTTGTATACATACGACTAATATATTTTCACTATGATAATAGTACTTGTTTAAGTGAGCATTTTATTTTATAAATGATACACTTATAGTGGATGGCTATGATATTTTATTTGAAAAATGATTTATTTATTTCACTTGTTAGTGAATGTATTTATGCCTTTTTTATATAACATTTTTAGGTTCTCTTGTTTTCAAGTATTGGTCCATTTTGACCAGTTACATTTGGTAATTTGTTTAATTTATATGTGGATTATTTATTTACAATATAGAGTATAAATATGTGGTAAGACTATATATTATAAGAACAAGTGGGTGTACAATTATTAAACCCTGTACAACTACTAGCCCCTCTCCCCTATATCTTTTATTTCAAACCGATATTTTTATATTGATTAGAGAGATATGTATTAAAAAAAGATAGTTCTAATGATTCTATCATCTCCTCTAACACTTTATGCTTGATGTTTGCAGAATATTCATTTCCATTTATGATAGGAGATACTAAGAAGGCTAAAACAAGAATAGATAAATATATTATGGTTAGAGGAGGTACAACATGGTATCCTCTAGTAGTGACACTATCACAAAACTATTCTATTTTTCTATTGGAAAGGGGAGAGTCTCCCTATGGAAATCTTGATGTTGAAGACAATAAAGGATTTTTCAAGCTTTTCAATGATGCCAGTGAGTTCCCTTATGTCTCTTAGGGCTTTGTCTCAAAAGATGGAGTGTAGTTGGTAAGGGAAAGAGTTCTTGGAGGTGGACCAATCATCAACACTAGCTTCTATAGTTATAGGAAAACCGTTGACTATATTCAAAAGATGGAGTGGGATGAGAAGCTTGTAAATGAGTCCTATGAATGGGTAGGGAAGATGAATGGCTTCTAACCAAACAAGCTTTTTTGTTGTGAAATATGTAGAGTTTGAAGCTAGACTACTTCCTTATAATGGGTATACTTCAGAACATTTGGAGGGAACCAAGATCGGTGCTTCATCTTTGAACAACAATGAAAGGAGACACACAACTACTAAGCTTCTCAAGTGTACAAAACTAGATAATATTGTAGTTCTTGTTAGATGCAATGATAGTCCCAAAGACACTGAGAGGGGAGGGTGAATCCGTGTCTAACTGGTTATTGTAATATTTGAACTTATTTACAACTTTTTAACTTAATTTAATGTATCGGTAAACAAGAAATAGAGCAGCAAAGAGAAATAACAAAGACAACATAAATGCACACCATAACACAAGATATTTTGGTGAGGAAACCCGGTGCGGTAAAAACCTCAGTGGGATTTGTGACCCACAATATTTACTCACGTGACAATATGAATAAATATTAATTACAACAGGGGCCTGCACATGCAAGAAGGCCAATAGCCTAGAGCTCACTACTCAATAGAAGAGTCTCACTGACTACAAAATGGATAATTAAATCCAATACAATGTACTACTCAAAATAGCATCTGTAATGCTTGATTTAGTACTAGTTTAGGCTTTGTCATAAACCTTAACTAAAAACCTTTCCAGTGAATGATATTCACTTACATAACCTATCTTCCTTAATACAAAATCCTTTCGCTATCTTCCACATAATATTCTTCTAGTCCATGCTCTCACAATCTATTACAAAAATGACTTATTAGATCTCATACATATATGAACCTTTTACAATACATCATGTCGGCTTACAAATAATTAATTACATTTACAATACAATTCACATAAACAAAACTTTGTCTCATGTCAGCCTGATAGTCAGTATACTTCATTGCCGGTGTAATCTGGATGCCGGTGAATGTGCCTTTGTTGTGCCTGCCGATGCCGGTAGATGATGTTTGCGTTTCCGGTGAACCTATCCAACCTGTTACTGGGTGGTTGTCATCAATGACAACATCAACCATTCTCATTGAGCGTAGGATGCCAACAATCTCCCCCTTTGGCATGGATGGAAACACTCATGAGAAAAATCCAAAACTGTTATCCAAAAATGAAATCCAAAAACTGATCCAAAAAAGTGTGCTCCCCCTGAGCAAGTGATTTCTTCTGTGCATTTATTTTTCTCCATACTACTTCCCCTTTGACATCAATGACTGATCCACCTCCTAGACCTCTTCCCCTTGCCAACTGCCTCCCTCTTCTGAGACAAATCCCTCCACGACGTAAGGGAATTCGCTGGGATCCCCAAAAACCTTGAAAGAGCCTTTAATGTATTCAACGTCGGCATTTCCATAGGGAGAATCTCCCCTTTCCAGTAACAGAACAGAATAGTGCTATGACAGAGTTGCAGCCAGAGGACACCCTGCTGTGCCTCCTCCAGCCACAATGTAATCATATGTTCTTGAAGCCACCTTTTCAGCATCAAATGTCATAAAAGGAAATGGGTATTCTGCAAACACCAAGCATAATGTGTCAGAGGGATGAAAGAGTCATTATAGTTAATGTTTAGACTCAAAATATTGGTTTGAAACAAAAGATTGAAGGAATTTACGAACCCAAATTCTGCGTGCCTGCTGAACAGTATAACCACTGATGATTTGTAAGAATTAGAAGGCAAGAAATCACAATGAATAGATTCTCCATGCCCACTAATCGATCTAACTCCTGCTATAAATCTGAACTTAAAATTGGGCTCAACTCCTATAGTTTTGTAACTGAGGAATTCTCTTAGAAAATTTATAGATGAGTCCCAAATATGGTCGCTTTTGTTGCATTCATCATCTGACCTAATGAGAGTATTGTAATTGACTACCATGTAATCAATTTCACTTTTCAAGTATTGTAATTGAATACCATCAAATCAATTTCACTTTCCAATCTCTTAGTCTTTTACAAAATCTGGGAAGATTCTTGTAGATGCCGTGTAAAATCGTTGCATGTGAAAAATTGATGGAATTGGACTTATGAAGTTAAAGCTGAGCTTGACATATTAGTTATAGATGTGAATGTGCACATTAAAGAGTCGGTAGGTGGGGTCTTTTACGAAATTTGGGAAGATTCTTGTAGATGTCGTGTAAAATTGTTGCATGTGGAAATTGATGGAATTGGACTTATGTTGTGAATGTTAAGACGAAGTTAAAGCTGAGCTTGACATATTAGTTATAGATGTGAATGTGCACATTAAAGAGTCAGTAGGTGTGGTCTTTTACAAAATCTGGGAAGATTCTTGTAGATGCAGTGTAAAATTGTTGCATGTGGAAATTGATGGAATTGGACTTATGTTGTGAATGTTAAGATGAAGTTAAAGCTGAGCTTGACATACTAGTTATAGATGTGAATGTGCACATTAAAGAGTTGGTAGGTGTGGTTTATCTCGTGGTATATGAAATTTGTAGGATTTGTAGGTATAGGGCAAACTTTCTTTCTTTTACAATAAATGAGTATTGAAGAAACTAGTGAGAAATTAGTCATCGATAAAGGACTCTTAAAAATGACATATGATAAAGGAAAAACTATTGAGGCTAAAATCTCATGTTGTGGTTGACAATCTTACAAGTTAGTCACCAATAAGGAATCAAACATTGGCTTTTGCAAGGCATTATCTTCCACAACACTGAAGATAATGCGGAAGATGGTAGGCTAGCACCCCAGTCCACTGAAAAATATGTTTTATGTCGTGTTGGTAAAGAAATTTGTCACTTCGAAATATTTTACTATGTGCCCAATGGAGGAGTGACAAAAAGCTCCCAACAGTTGGAGAGATCATTTTGTGAAACACGATCTTCCTCTGCATTTGAGAGGGGCAGCTCCCTCGTATGATAAGGGTGTTTGTATTTTTAAGAATAACTAACCTTGCGAATGAAAACAAAGAATAACTACGAATGGATTTAGAAAGAATGTTCACAACAAACATACGATTGCCACTTGGACTCCATCGACTTTAAAGCTTGTCACTATCAACTCTAGACTACGCATGAGGAGAGAGTGATACAAAACATTTTAATTTGCATAACGTTTATATATTTCTGAGATACCAAAAAAATTTGTAACGTTATATGACCATTGTCTTCATGAAACTGGGAAAGTAATTTGTAGGCTTGCTATTGCAATATCATACGATAATCACATAACATCAAGCAAATGAGCACTTAACAATTATAGGAGCACTCCCAATTTGCCTTGTATTCAAAAATGATGAAATAATATAATCCAAATATTTTAGCTGTCCCAAAATCATAAAATTCAAAAAGTCCTTCTATTATCTACCTTTCTAATATTTATAGTCTCTCAAAATAACTACCTCATAACTAGATTATGAGTTAGTAACTAACTCATTTCTATGCAAATTACAATGAGTTAATAACTAGCACATTTATGCACATAAATAGTCAACCTTGACTCTATGCTATGAAAAATCGCAACATAAACAATGAAACCAACAAATAAACTAAAGACTAACTAGGTATCACATAACAAAATAAAATATACAAAGATGTAAACATGGTGGTGCTTTTCGATATCCCAAAAAGCATGCTAACTGATTATTTGCTTTTGTTGAATTGGTTCTTTGGCCTTGAATGACTTGTATGTTTTGAGCGCATCCACCATGAACTTGTACCTAGGAATGATCAAATTATCCATTTTTAGTTTTGCAGTTGCTTGATTATCCTGAATGTTAACCAAATCTTGATAATATGAAGACATGTCACAAGCATCTAAGGCAATTGAAACAACACCGAGTCTCTTCATCTTATTTGCATCTGACACCTGTACAACTATTAACTCAGTATTAATTTTGTCATGAAACTTGATTAAGAGAAGTTGCTTATCCATTTGCTGAAATTGCTCTTTTACCGATACATCACCAATGTTATTCATTGTATCTTCTTTTGTCTTCATCTTTGTTTGTTCATGCAAGCTATCAAGAGTTTTTGATATTCATCCAAGCATTGCTTGATATTCTCCATTTTCCAACTTATACTTTTGCACCATGTATGGGACTGATTTTCTTCTTTATGAGAGAAGACCTCAGCAATGAGTACATTCATATCTTTTTTTGCTATCTTTTGGAATTCCTATAAAGTATCTTGCCAAGACATCTCTTTCTCTTTAGCATTCTACAATTCTTTTGCAATTTCTTGTTCCCGTGTATCCAACTTAATGTGAATATCTTTGGCCTTCTCAATAAAATCTTGTGCTTCGGACATCATTTGATTAATCCATTCTTCTAGCATGCTACTCTGTTTCCTACATTTGTGTATATCTTCCATCACCTTCTTCTCAATAATTCCTCCAGTGTGTGCCAATGTAGAAGTTGAGGCCAACTCCAATTGTGTATCTGAAGAATCCATAATAGATTTGATGTGGGATGAAAGAACTTGAATTTTCTGCTTAAGTTGATCCTTAGTTTCCTTATCTTTATTTGCTTTATCAATAAGGATAGCTGCTGAAATCTGAAAATTATGTACAACTCCCTCGTGTGTTGTAGAACCTAAATCCAATTGTGTCATACTAAAATTAGCCTCATTAGCTTCATTTATATCTTTTTCAACAATGGGCTGAGCTATCTCAACACATAAGCTTCCTGAGGATGGATTAATTCCCAATCTGGATGCAACTTTGGTTTTCTTGGATTTAGTTGTCCTGTGAAGTACATTTGCGACTGCATCAAAATTAGGAGCTATCAGCTGAATATTTCTCTTCTTATTCTGCAAACTCTAGTTTAACCATAATGATGAAGATGATGGTAATGATTCTTGATTGTTCACATATGCAGAGGTTAAAGATGCTAAATTATTTGGGAAGGGCGAAGATTGAATTTTAGCTTGAACATCATTTATTTTAACTTCCTCATGAATAGAAAAATCATCTTGTTGGGGTGAAGAAATAATGATAGTTGGTGAGGCGGAAGGAAATTACTGACTTTCAATATTGGAAGGATGTTGGGGTGAAGCAATTTCTAATCCATCTTCAAGCTCTTGGACAAGATTCACTATTTTTCCCTTTGTCTTTGATCTCTTCTTCTTAATGACAGAGATGAATTCACATGCCTTGGCAAGATCCTTCCCTTTTTCAGGATCTTCTCCATCATCGCCTCCTTTGGAAATATTTTGGTGTGAATCCATCCTTGGATTAGATTTATGCAAATTAGTTGGAATGGAAGAACTTCCCTGTGCCCCATTTCTATCCTTTGAGGAATTAGCTTTATTTGAAGGTCTAGTTGTCGTAGACTCAATCCTCTTGCCTTTAACCCATTCAACAGTCCTTCAAACCACATAAGTTGATCTTTCTTGAATACTCCTTATTTATGAAATTGACCAATTGATGGGTGGAAGTGGAAGAAGCTGAATCCTTTCAAAGTAAAAACCATTGATCAAATCAGATTCATCATCTTTAATGCCATTTAAATTTATTTCAATTCTATAATCAATTATCTGCTTGATAGAAAATCTCATCCAGTCTCTTTTCCGCACTTCAAAATCATCTTCATAGTCTTGCCAAAAATCTTCCATATCAGGAAAGTGTTCAAATCTGGCACCGATCTCTAACTCTCTTGTAGCATATCCTTTGCTATCAAAAGGAAATCTCATTTCATAAGGATACAAGTGAATCTTTGCTATAGACCTCTCGATAATTTGAGCATCTGAATGACTCTCACAACTATAATAACCAAGTCCAATAGGAAAAGAAATGATACCCTTTCTTTTATTCTGGCAAATTTTGTTGACTTGTGCACTCTGTCGGCATACCTCGATGAGGACCAATTTATCTTCAACAAAACTTGGCAACATGAGAGGGGAGCCATCATAACCTCCTATTCAAATGTATGTGAACTTCAAAAACTATATAAAATAACTACCATATTTCTGAATCAATACTAATGCTTCTGAGGATATTCTGAGTCCAATATTTCCCTGCAGTTCTCTTACTGTCAACATAGTGAAAGCATAATTAATTCTCCTGAAATGATGATAACTTTCCTCCAACTGCAATTGTGGATGATAATTGTAAATTTGGGTCATATCATCATAAATGCCTTCAACATTTAATCCTAGTCATTTCTTCATCCCAGCAATAGCATAGAAGAGGTACGATGTCATGTAGAAGTTATGATTGTCCTTTAGTTTGAGTAACTGATCGCAAAGATTATCACTGATAATCTCAGCCCAATTAATGAATTATATGCCCTCACATATGATATTAATTAATAAGAACATCCATCCTTCCAAGTCATTTGAGTCTCCATTTCCTATGACCTGATTCAAGAAAATAACCATATTAGCGATATCTTCCATCAGTAGAGACCTATGAATTATTTTAGGAAGTTGTGTTTTTCCTTTCCTTGGTTTTGCTAACCACTTTTTGGCTATGTTATTCAAACACTGGGTTTCATTATTAATAAAATAACTTTTGGCATATTCCCTGTTTACCTCCGTGAACTGATCTCTGAAAGGTAACCAAAAAGTTATAGCAATGGAAACTGGATCAAGTTTGGTGACCACATTACCTTCTGTCGTCCTAATTTCTTTTGTATCTGGATTAAATACTTTCATGCATTCTAGGACTAATTTTGGGCATTGCACTGATGTGGGATAACCTGCTACATGAGCTAATCCGCTATCTAATAATCTCTAAGTTGTCAAAGTTTTATCTTCCCTTTCGATTGTTTTCCAGAAGTCTGCAAGACTTACGTTTCCCAGCTTGGTATCCCCAATATCTGAAAGTGAACATTTAAGAATGGGAGCATAATCGGGGCTATGGAACTTGTATTTCATTATGCCAAAATAAAAATGACGCCCTCACAGTCTTATTTGAACGAACATCTGGAACTTAGCCAAAAAAATTTACACTCCATTCTTTGTCCTGAACATCATACAAATCTTCTAAAACAAGAGTAGTTGCAACTTCCCTCCTCTGTACTCTGTGAATTAATCCTTTCATGAGATGACATATTACTGAAAATTTGGCCAACATTTGTGTGCCATAGCTATGGGTGAACTCACAAAGTTGGTTCCCACTTTTTGGTACGACTTGATTTTTGCTGAAATCATATATTTTTTAGAAAATATAATGATTTAAGCTTTAAGAGTTCCCATTTTAAGTAATTAATTGAAGAGAGTTAAATCAAAGACTCTTAGATCAAAATTTCTTTGATAGAACCTCTCTACTTCTAAATCATACTTGCAATGGAGTCTCCTTTGCATCTATCAAATGCTGATAAAAAATCAATTTTACATTAGCTTTTGGGGGGTCAAATTAATTCATTTAAAAGTTTTTTTTTAAAAGTATTTAGTCCTTATTATAAGCTTTCCAAATAGTATAACTTTTAATATATTTAATTTCATTAATATATTTTTATTTTATTTCTTATGAATGTAGGTTTTTCACCGAACATGAACTTCTTTGTTCAATGCATTGGGAAAAATAGTAAATTAATTAAAAAAAAATCTGAAAAATATCTATGCACTAGGTATTGATGTTTTCTTTCTAACAAAAAAAACAAAATTGAATTTTGATATATATAGAACAAGTTATGTGTTCAACCGTACACTTATATCTAAATTATAATTAGTCGAACTTCAAAACTTAATAAAATGAAAAATATTCAACATATCACTATCAAACCAACTGCATGCCCTGGGTATTGATGCTACAAACCAAAATTCAAAAGAATTAAGTTTTTATCATTTATAGAAAAAAATTTATGCATTTCGGGATACACATTACTCTTAAAAAATGTTGTTTGCTGTAAAAAAAAATTACTTTTTGAGGGAGATGGAAAAATCAATAAAATTTTATTCAAACAAATTTGAAAAAATAATATTTAGAATCTACAAACAAGATGTTAAAAATCACTAGTTTATATCATCTTCAAATTCTTAACGATTTAAAAGTTATAGGTGTTGGAAAGTGAAGGTGTTTTTCAAAATATTCATATAAGTGTCAAAGTTGGTCAAAAAGTGGGAACCAGTATTGTGAGTTCACCCCTATGTTTTTATACATTGCATAGACATTTTATATGTAGTCTCTGTGCCATGATACAACATCCTGTCAAGGTATTTTAACAAGCATTGCACACATTTTCTAAGTTTACAATCATGGACAAGTGCATTTTTGCAATGATTCCATCATCTACACCATCTGAAATCATTAATTTCATTCCTTAAAATGATACCTCTGAGGAGCATTCTGTCGAATGATTCACATGCCCTGTTACTGCATTCACATTCTACATGCATGCTGCCAGAGTATAAGAAGTGTAATTTTGGCTTTATACCCATGATTTGAATTCGTTTGAATGTTTCTAAAGCATTTTAAATGAATCCATTTTAGTGCATATCGCACTCATGAAGTAACCTTTCCTTGAGACATTCTATCAAACAATTCATTGCATTGGTTTGTGCATCCACATTTTCCATGATCTGCAGCATATCCTTGAAGAATTTTGTCAAACAGTTCACCTGCTAGAATTAACACCTGCCAAAGTTTACATACGTTATCTACATTGATTACATGAGACCACATTTCTTTGAGAGATTTTGTATATCATTTCACTTGCGGGTTTTGACCTTCAACCTAAGGCATTTCACAAGGTATTGCATCAAATAGTTCGCATGTGTTAATTACACATTCACTTCCAGCATTATTTACACATTCACTTCCAGCATCATACATGGTGTGAAATGTGACCAGCATGTGGGGAGAATGAAGATTGCAGCAGATTTATATGGTGTGAATTCTGCAGTTCTTACATCACGTGGCAAGGTGACATCTCCTTAAGGTATTTTGGACAATTCACTAGATCTTTTTGCTTCTCATTCTGTACGCAAGACTACCAAAGTGGTTACATTTGCCTGCTTGCAAACCATTCTAACTTTTATGCTTTGACAAGTGACTCAGACAGTATGGTGCATATCTGGCAATCATTTCAATTGTCTCCCTCCATTTCCTCTGCGATGTATGGCTTGTTTATACTCACCACATTCTCTCATACTTTTTCATTCATATCCAGAATTCACAGCATGTATGTGCTTCCATTCTACAATTATAAGAGGTTAAGAATGCTCAAAAGGTGAGCATTTCTAATCTTCTTGACAAAGTGGGGCCCACGAGGTTAAGAAATGAGGTTAGGAATGCTCACTTTTTGAGCATTCTTAACCTCTTTTTTTTTTTTGTGAAAGGTTAGAAATATGGGTTAGAAATGCTCAAAAAGTGAGTATTTCTAACCTTATTGACAAAAGGTTAAGAAATGAGGTTAAGAATGCTCACTTTTTAAGCATTTCTAACCTTGTGCTTCAACAAGCTATCATTTACACCTTGGAAACCATTTTTCATTGAGGATGAATCAAGGAAGAATGCCACCGATGACTGAAGATGATTTTATTATCCCAAATGACCAAACATAATGAAATAATTTAAAATATTAAATTATCATTTGAGAAATAATTTAAATATTTTAAATATAATGCTTTGGTTGGAGAAAAATGAAATAACTTTCAAATGGTAGGGAGTTAGGTCCTGAAATTTGAAATACACATCAATGGTAGGGAAATAGATCCACAAAATTATTGACACCTCATGACGAAGCCTTAAATGAGATATTTTAATCATTTGGGAGCAACAGACACCAAAAATTGAAAGTTTAAAATATGACAAAGTATGACCTGGGTTCAGGTGAAAGTTGGCCACATGATATTAATTTGTGGTAATTCTCAAAATTCTTCCATTTTTCAGATTTTGACTAGTAATGACCTTCGACAACATGCTCATTACCTACGCGTAAACACTCATTAGACCTCTTTCCAACCTTGGGAACTATTTGAAATTCAAATAATAAGTATGCCAAATATGACAGCAATATTGTCATTATAAAAATTTGAATAAGCATTTAATTTCAATGGGTCTCTTGGTAAACTTGAAAAGTTCTTAATGAACTTATGAGGAATCTGTCTTGTTGAGTGCAAGGCTCTAATGTTCCTTCAAGAATTTGAACATTCGTCAGTTTTATATCACATACCATCATCATTAAAACTTGTCCTTGATCAATTGAGCTATAACCCTTTGACATTTATTGATATTTTAAGTTAACATTGTCTCTAATTTTCTTTCTTCATTTTTATGTTTTGAAATTTTATGCAAGAAAATAAAAAATTTCTATAAATTTATATATATATATATATATATATATATATATATATATATACATATACATATATATACATATACATATATATACATATATATGTATATATATGTATATGTATATATACATATACATATATGTATATATACATATACATATATATACATATATATGTATATATATGTATATGTATATATATATATATATTTTAAATTAAATTGTCAAGAATAAATAAATGGTAATTTGATTTTATTTGTATGTGGAAATTGATGGAATTAGACTTATGTTGTGAATGTTAAGATGAAGTTAAAGTTGAGCTTGACATATTAGTTATGTATGTGAATGTGCACATTAAAGAGTTGGTACGTGTGGTTTATCTGGTGGTATACAAAATTTGAAGGAAATACAGATTTGTAAGTACATGGAAAAATTTCTTTGTTTTACAATAAATGAGTGTTGAAGAAACTGGTGTTCTAACTAAAAATCTGAGAAAGTAGTCATCAATAAAGGACTCTTAAATATGACATGTGATAAAGGACAAACTATTTGAAGCTAAAAGATCAGGAAGCATCTAATCTCTACATAAAATGGCATTTCATACGATTTTCAAAATGTGCAAAACACAACGGATTTGGATGAAATTTTTAGCATGAAATCTTGATGATCTTCACTCCCATTGCTATAAAAACAAAAAAATTGCACAAAAAATTGTCATGTTTTGCACATCTGGAAAAAAATTTAATTTTTTTTCCAGTGCCATTTTATGTGGAGATTAGCCTATTCCAAAAGCTCACATTGTGGTTGACAATCTGACAAGTTAGTCACCAATAAGGAATCAAACATTGGCTTCTACAGGGTATTATCTTCCACAACACCGAAGATAATGCTAAAGATGGTAGGCCCAACACCCCACTCCACTGAAAATAAGTTTTATGTCATTATAAAAAATTGAATAATCATTTATTATGGTATGTTGGTAAAGTTGGCAGGTTCTTAATGAGCTTATGAGGAATTAAGTCTTGTTGAGTGCAAGGCTCTAATGTGCCTTAAGAATTTGAACCTTGGTCAGGATTATATCACATACCATCATCATTAAAACTTGTGCTCCACCAATTGAACTATAATCCTTTGGTATTTATTGATAATTTAAGTTAACATTGTTTCTAATTTTCTTTCTTCATTTTTTATATTTTAAAATTTAATATAAGAAAATAAAAAAATTGTATAAATATATATACTTTTAAAATGAAATTGTCAAGCATAAATTCAATGGTAATTTTATTATATTTAGATTTTTTTGTCATTAAATACAATTAAATTTTTTGAATACATATATATATGTATACATATGTATATATAGATGTATACATATATGTATACATCTATATATACATATGTATACATCTATATATACATATGTGTGTGTGTGTATATATATATATATGTGTGTGTGTGTGTGTGTGTGTGTGTGTGTGTGTGTGTGTGTGTGTGTGTGTGTGTGTGTGTATAAATATATGTATATATATATGTATATATGTGTGTGTGTGTTTGTTTATATATATATTTATACATATATATTTATATATATATATATATATGTATATGTATGTATGTATATATATACATATATACACATATACATATATATGTATATATGTATGTATATATATGTATAAATATATATGTATATATATGTATATATATACATATAAATATATATGTACATATATATGTATATATTGTGGAGGGGAAAAAGTGAGAGCGGGTGACTAGGACATAATCCCACTTTTGCCAACACATTCAGAATATGAAGGAGCCTAGGGAGATAGCTCACTTTGGCTACTTCTTGTGAGAAGAGAGAGCCACAAATTATCTCTTAGGGTTTCTATTCCTCTTGTTGTATGTGATGAGAAAAGTACGGTTTGATTGATCAACTAGACTAGGAGATGAACAATGAAGCATATATGAACTGAAATTGAACAAACTTGCAGATCTAAAACTGAGATACTGAGAGAAGAGAAGGGGGAGGAATTTTTCTGTGTATCTAATGCTGAAAAATGAGCCACATTGACTAGGACCAAGGTGTCATGCCACTGTCCTTGAGAACCTGATAAAAAGCTGCAACTGAGGGGATGCAATTTTGAGACCCTGAGCCTATACCCTGTCAAAAATCACTGATTTTGAGGGGGACAATGGTGCCATGCCACTTTCCTAGGTAGGAAGAGGGTACCATACCCCTTTCCTTTACAATTTTGAGCAATTTTGAGACTTTTGGGTGGTACTTGTGTCGTTTCTTGTCCTAAAACTCCTTTTGGGTACCTGTTTCCGCACCTACAACTAAAAAGAGAGGGCTTGGGGTAGCTATATAGGTTTTTGCCTCGGTCAAACCCCTGTGTTGGTAATTTCCACCTCCACAAATATCCAATTTGTATAGTAAAATAGTGTGTTCAAGAATCTTATGTGTGTGCAAGATGCTAAAATGAAATCAAACAATCTAGAGAAACCCTAAAGAGTAAACCCTAATTGCTTATAATTGACAAAGTAAATTCTCTAAATCAATGACGTAAAGTGATCTAAATCATGAATTTAAATATGTAAATTTATGTAATGAAGCTCATGCAAAGACATAAAAATAACATGAAACCATACCCAACCCCTAAGGGAGGGGTACAAGCCAATCGTCAACAATGATCTCCTATTATTCTTCATCGTCTTCAAGGCTCCTAATTGATGATGAATGCTTGATGAAATGTTATTAAGTGTTGTTCAATGTTGTTGAATGTTATTGAAGACTCCACATAGGCTTCTCTTTCACTACATAAAAGACTCCTTGTGCTCCAAAAACCTACTCTTAGATTCTTAGATCCAATCCATGCCTTCAAATGAAGAAAGAGAACTCTTATGTATAAAACCCTAGATCTTGATTTCATATTTATGTCAACCTAGGAAAGGAATTCCCCATCAATATTTTGGGGTTAAGCATTATAATCTCACAGAATTATGCTCCTGAAATTTTGGGAAAAAAAGGTCGAGGACCATATGCACTTTGCACATGGTCCAACCAACATTTCACCAAATTTTTGGGGTCATTATATATGATGATAGTAGAGAAATTTTTTAAGTTATAGCTGATTGCAAGATGTTTTGATATGCAAAATCGGGCTTTAAAGGTCAAAATAGGACATAATTAGGGTCTATGATTAAAAGATTTGTTGGAGGAATAAAATGAAAAGGGGCACACTTAGGGTAAAGGGCCCAATTTTATGATGTGAGGAGTGATGAAATATGAATTTATATTTAATTAAATTAATTAATTAAATGCTTAAAGGGAAATTACAATGCAAGATGCAAACACACTAAGGCGGGTGCTAAGCTAAGTGTGGAATTGTACCACCCTAGCAAGGGTGTACAATTTACAACACTACATTTAGCCCCCTTTTGGCAGTCATATGACACTACGTGCATATGCAATCTAAAGTAAAAAAAAGTAAACATTCATAAAAAATGATATATCCACAAGTTGTCGGATGAAGCCGCTAGCAGTATCTATAGTACACAGTTAGGAACCACACTCGACAAAATCACAAAATCACCTAAATTTTTACTAAGGAAGGTGATGAAAACTCGAGGGTAGCTATATGCCCCCTGTTTCGGCTTGCTAATTTTAGTGAGCTGAAAAAAGGTATCATGTTTACCACATCGAATTGTGAAAGAAGATTGATGAAAAATGCTCATAAGAAGATTTGATACAAGATAAAACACTAATGGAGAATCATTTGGTAAGAAAGAGAAATAAACCTCAATTCCAACACAACAAAGAGTGTGAGGATTTGAGAGCTCTCTAACACAAGATGAAAGAGTTAAATGGAAACATTTGCAACAAATATAATCCAAAAATGCAACTCCATAAAGGAAATTGGGAAAGAATGGAGGATTGAAATGACATCAAAGAGAATTATTTATAGAAACACTCTTCTAAAAGAAGGCAAGAGATCCTCATCGGGGAAATGCACGTGCACAAAATAGAAGGGTTTAATATAAAAGATACTATTCAATGAAGAAAAGAAATTGATGAATGATGAAAGACTTCCATCACCAAGGAGGAGGTCCCAATTAAGGATATGTACTTAAGATCCCCATTAGGGATGCTTGTTCCAATATGAGAGAAGGAATTCAAATATGAATACACCTCTACCATCAATAAGAAATCCTTATAGAAGACACTTCTTCAAAAAGGGGAAATTTTAACCTCAAGAAGGAGAGATGTTTGAAATCACTCTTGCCCCCTATATATAGGGAGAAGAGATGAGATAGAAATAGGCTATTATGTTTCTTCAAAAAATTATGATTGCACATTAAATTGTACCATCATGAATGACAATGAGCCTCCAATAAGTGAGCTACCAATGTCACATAAGGATGAGCAATATAATAGCCATTACTATTATTTAAAGACATGAGAGATTGAATGAGGTATTTGAATATGACATGTTAAATGCTCTACTATAAGTGAGATTAAAAACTTGTATAAGATGATGAATGTTAAAAAGTCTTTAGAAAGAGAGAATTTTATAGGAGAAGAATAGGCCACTAAGTCATACTTATTTTGCACAGAAGAAATCTTATGAGAGAGATAAGTGTAATTCATTAGAGCCTTATTTCTAGAAGAAGGGACTTTAAAATGAGTAGAAGATAAAGTCTCATAAGGGGGATTAGAAATATTTTGAGGAGATTCCTAAAGAGATTTGTTCATCACCAATATTTCCTTATGAGGGGGATGAGTGTTGAAAAAAGTAGAAGATGATTTAATCGAGGTGAAGTGATCATCACTACTAAATATAGCATTCACATTGAGAGATGGCCTTTTAGAAGCTTTGGTAGGATTAGAAGGATTATATCCAAGTCCAAATGAAGCTTCATGTGTGTTATGTTCTATAGGAAATTTAATTCCTTGTTCATTTTCTGCACAACCATTTTCATTATAACAACTCTTAGCTAAAATGTGAAAACCAGGACCATAAAGGGATGCCAAATCAGAAAGAGATGGTGATGCCTAATAGATCTTAGAATTAGAGGAAGGATTTTAAGACTCATTTGAATTAGAAGAAGCCACAAAGTTGGTTTCTCTTTTGGTTCCTCCTTAAATTTCTCCTTCTTAGTCTTAAATTATTTTTGAGATACTCTATAATCTACTACAAAAGTAGGGTTAAAGTCTAGAGATCTCCAATCATCATTTAAAAGCACTCCTTTGGGAGAAAAGATACCCTCGGGAGGAGATTCTGATTGAGTAGAAGAATCAGGAGTACTAGAAGGAACATGCTCATTAAAGTAAATAGATGTATTTGAAGAAGTAGGAGGATTCAGCGAAGAATGGGAACTAGTTGAACAAGAAGATCCAAATTTCAATGGTTCTTAAGATTGGTTTCAGCTAACAAGATGTATTTCTTATTGTTATAAATGAATTTGACTTGCTTATGCAAAGTTGAGGGGACAACTTGCATGCTATGAATCCGCAGTCTCCCTAATAGAAGGTTATATGTCAAATTACCAGGCATGACATGAATAGGTGTAGGTAAAATAAAATGACCTACCTTAACAGACAAGGTTATGACACCTAAACATTGAACATTATCAACATTATCAAAGCCTCGAATAGTAAGAGAAACAAGTTCGATGAGAGAACGATCCACATTAATCTTATCCACTAAGTTTACACCATAAACATTAAAGCCAAATCCATTGTCCACAAGGGTTAGACTTATAGAATTATCATTGATAATAGCCACAATCATAAGAGGATCATATTGATGTTGGATTTCAGGAGAAAGTAACTCATCTTGTGTGAATACAATTTGAGCTTTGGGTTTGTTTGTAGGATCAATCAAAGAAGCCATGTTATTAGGTGTCACTGCAAGTGGGATGTCTATGTTTTTAATAGAATCTTGTAACATCCCATTATAAGAAGGTGAAGTTTGAACCAAATCCCAAATAGAAATGTTGGCAGGATTATCTTTAAGTTGTTCAATGAGACAGTACTCCTTACTAAGATTTTGTGATATACGAGGTGCTTGTGAAAGAGTAGGTTGAGAGGGAGGAAGTGAAGTTGTGGTAACTAGAAGGAGATTAGGTTGCCTATTATTTCTTGTGTTGTAGGTATGAGCAACTATATGATAACTCTCTCCAGTGATTTTCTTATCATACTCATAAGGTATTTTTGTAGGATAACCTCCTTGCACAATAATAACAAGTTTTATAGGAGTGCAAAAAGAATCATTTGCATAACCACCTTGAACCACTAAGATAGGATTATCTTGAGAACTTTTAGAAGGACAAGAACCTTGAACTATGGAGAGGAGTTTACTAGGTGTTTCATTCACTTGTCTCAATTTTATTGAAGATGGTTTAGGAATATCAAAGGCATCCTTATGAATTTTAGAAGAATAATGAACAAGATTGTTGGAAGAATTGTTGATAGTCTCTTCTTGCACTAAAATGTTATCATAGATGAGATAAATTTTAGGAGATAGAATAGAAGTAGACATTGATGTTTTAGAAGGAAGAGTATTAGTAGGAAAGGTCATATCATCCTTTATCATCAAAGGATCTACATGGGTAATAGACTCTCTAGGAGAAGGATCAACATTACTCTATAAAGTTTCACCTTTGAGAGGGAGACCATTGAAAGAGATGTTAACAATCTCTTCTTAAACTAAGGTATCCTTATGAGTAAAACCTAGCTGGGAAGAAGGATATGCCTTACCTTTAGAGGAAAAATGATTGAGATTCATGGAAGGTGAGATGCTATAAAGATAATTTCTCTCATAGGGTAGAGAATAATAAACACCCTCTTCTAATGGATCATCCCAAATAGTGAGGTCATTGAAAAAAGTATTAGAAATATGTTGCACAAAGATGTCCTTATTGTTATTGCTAATTTTGGGAGAAGGGATAACATTGTTCATTAATTATTCATCCTTTAGAGGGAGAGAATCACTACATGTGTTTAAATCATCCTCTTGCCTCAAAATATCTTCAATAGGATCTTTAGGGGAGAGAGAATTAAGGAAATTGATTATGATTTCATCTTCTTTTTATAAGGTATCTTTATGGGTAAGACAAGATTTAGGAGAAGAGCAAGCATTTCTCATTAATGTGTCATCTCTAGTGGGAATTTTGTTGAAGTCAAAAGAGGAAATGTCATCACTAGGAAAAGTATGGACAATACCATCTCCTTGCACAAAATGATCCTCATGAAGGGAATATTCTTTAGGAGGTACATGAACATCTTTATTCAAATATTCATGCTTGGGAAGGAGATCTTTGAAGGAAGTGCTCATAATTGTGAGATTTTGCCAAGATCGAGAGGCAATGGAAAGCACAAATAAGAGACAAAATATATGATAGAAATAAATGGTATTCTATCAAGATGAAAATACTAATCAACTAGATCATCAATCGATACATACAATGAATATGAGTTTGCTTATATAGGCAAGGCTATATGGATATGTGAGCACAAAAACATGACATGTGGCTCAATAAGAAACAAGGGTAGGTAGGAAATAGGTGTGGGTAGGTAGGAGAAACAATATACTATTCCACATGAGGTGGATCACCCATTGAATGTGGAGTGTAACAACAAGATCACACCATAAAAGGTGGAAATTCTCCTAAACACACTATCCCAATGTGGCACAAACACCCAAGTGTCTCATACCCAAACTACTATGAAATGCATTTCCTAAGTAAACTTAAGTAAGGTGTAATAATAACGAAGATGAATAATTATTTACACCAACACCCCCCCTTAAGTGCAACTTAGGGGAATGCACTAAAGTCTACAATGCAACTAAGAAATGAAAGATGGGTCCCGACTATGAGGCCATGTTAGGTACCCATGTACAAATGCAAATGCATGAAAACCAATGCAAGGAATTCTCTCACAAAGTGGGGAAAGAGAGAAAAACCCAATGGGAAAAAACCCTCCCCCAAAAGAGAGATGAAAACTAGATACAAAGAACTCTCATAGAAGTATGTGAAGGACAAAACCCCATGTGAGGAAAAAGTCCCCCCCCATATGAGAGAAGAAGAAGAGAGACTAGGAAGCCCCCCCTCAATCTGGAATTTGCACCAATGATAGAAGCTCGAAGATGAATGAAGAAGCTGCTCCATGAACGTCGAACAACATTCCTCCCCTTAGGAAGAAACAAAACCAAAGGTGTATCCATGAAGTCTCCCCAACTATGAAGGGAAGATGAAGCAAAAATACTCATGATGAAAAGAATCTTTGAAAACTGCTCAAGTGTCTCCATGTCGATGCTGAAAGGTACCCCCTCCAAAGGTGGTAAATTGTGCCACACTGCTGAAAAAGGAACTCCAAGATCTAGTGGAGATGAATGTAGAACAATATCCAAAGACTCATATATCTCCTCAAAAGATAGAGAGACCTCCTCCAAGTGTTGTACAAAAGTATCCACAATCATGTCAATCTCTAAAGATTGATCATGTAGAGAATGCACAAGAGGGTCAGAGTGAGCCCTCACAACAATCAAAGAAGGATCATCTTCATCAAAGAGAAGATAAATGTCATTAATGGTGTCTCCCAAATATGTAATGTAGGAGTCCACAAACAAACTTGCAATGTCTATCAAGTAGGCATCCCAATCAATTGAAGCTGGAAGACATGAAATATCCTGTTGCACTAAATCATAAGAAGGCAAAACTGTCGCACTAGCTGCATCATCAGGTCCAATAGGTGGTGTGATATCAAGAGAAGGAGATGAAATGAAAGGCTCAAGAATGGGGTTACATGTGAGAATCCCCAAGTTCAAATTCCCAAAGTTCTCCTCAAAATCTAAATCATCAACATAGGAAGAACCAACCTGATCAATAGGACCAAAATCTGAAAAAGAGTACAACTGAGATGCGTGATCAACCACCCTAGTCGCAATGATAGCTCCACTCTCCAAGTCTCTAATGATAACTGAATCAGGTGTGAACTCCATAGTTTTAGTAGTTGCCCCATGTGTGATTTGATAGATGGAAAGAAGATTATTTGTCAAGTGGGGTACACACAACACATCATTGAAGGAGTTATCCCCAATGGAAATAGATCCTTTCCCAATCACATCCATGTATGTATGATTGCCCATCAAAATATATGGCATGTGGCAAGGCTCAAATGTAGAAAACATAGACTATGAAGATGCCATATGATGAGAAGCCCTTGAATCTAGAAGCCATATCCCTGAATAATGACTTGTAGTAGCACAAAGAGCTTGTCCCTTTCCTTTATCTATCCCAAAAGAGTGATCCTTTCCTTTCTCCTTGGAAGAAGAAGCCGATGTAGAAATTCTAGAAGGTAGGTTGGTTATGTTCTTCTCAAAAAGATTCTTCAACTCATCAATATCCTTCTTATAACAATGATGTTCATCATGTCCTGACTTCTTGCAATATCCACAAAACAAATTGTCCTTATATGATTTCCTCTTAGGTGAGAATGGTGAATCACCTTGTTGTGGAGAGGAAGATTATGCTCCATCTTGTTGTGGTTTTGACTTAGGTTGCTTTTGATTCTTGTCTTTTCCTTGATTACTTTGATTCCCTTTATTAGCCACCAAAGCTTGTGACTTTGAAGATTTGAGAACCCCCATCGTGGTCAACTTAGATTGCTCAAGTATCAACATCTCCGTGAATGAATCAAACGAGGGAGAAGTGTATGAGGAACCTTGAGCTAGCCTATGGGTGTGAAAGCTAGATACAAAGGCTGCATACTCTGAAGGAAGCTTGTCCAACAAGTTATAAACCAATTGAGCATCCTTTTTGTCAATTCCAAAATCCTTTAGCTTTTCTCTTAGCTCGGTTGCTTTTGTGATATAATCTTGGATTGTATCAAAATCCTTGGTATCCAAAGTTGTGAGTTCACTATCAAGCTTGTAGCCCTTAATCTCATCAACTTGACCATACAATTTCTTAAAAATATCCCAAGCCTCTTTAATTGTTGTACACTTATCAATGTGAAAAATGAGGTCATCTGATACATACTTTCTAAGAGTTCCAAGTGCCATAGCATTCTTAGTAAGCCATTCACTTTGAGCATTAGGATCAGCCTTAGGATCAGGTGGTGCTGTAATAGTTTCATTTACATAATGAATGAATCCTTTTTCCATTAGTTTATTCCATGCCTTAATTTTCCATGACGCATAATTATGAGGAGTTAAAAGTGGAAATTTAGGAGAACCCATAGCACCAAAATGAAAAAACACAAGATAGAGAGAGGCACAATCACACAAGACACCCCCCCAAAATACTCAATCAAGAAATCCCCCCAAAATGGTGATTTTGGCACTTTATACTTAGTGCGTATACAATGGGCCACTTGCAAAATAAGGCAAAGTGGACTTCTGATTTCAATTTACAATTTCTCAAAATGATATCTAAGAGACTTCAAGAAATAATGCTAGTGATCTAAAATGAGATCCAAGCAAAATGCAAGTACCAAATATGCCAAAAATGGCCAAATACTGAAAGTAGAATTTCTATTTAAAATCTTTGCAAACAGATGGTAGATTATGAAAGTAGATGAAAAAATATGCACTTTAAAAAAAAACATCACCTGAAAAGGAGTCCATATAAGCCCAAATGAAGCCTCCAAAGTTGTAAAAATTGCGATTTCATGATTTCTGAAAAACCTGTATCTAAAAATCAGAAAAATCCTACACCACTCTACAGATCATGAAATTATACCCCAAAACAAAAA